>NC_137015.1:26547905-26680405 GCF_032717465.1 Coenobita brevimanus | reverse complement strand
ATCCCTGTTGCTATTTCGTACTCTCAGGCTGCCGCTGCTCCTTCGCAGTCAGTGAGGCAAAAACAGAAGTCTGACAAGTCAGATAAGATTAATTTGACCACCCTCACCAAGCCGGCATGTCTTCATGTCCTTCCCACTCCTGGTCCAGCGAGGGAGAGAAAGAATAGCTCTTCCTTGGTGAAGCCTGGGAGCCTTATTATTGACGAGAATATGGAGATCTCCATGAGCAAGCACCGGGAAAGGTCCCCTGGTAGCCACTTGCCTGGTCGCGGGGAGCATAAAAAAACTAAGCATACTGGCCACCCTCGTAAATCTTAAACGGCCGCATTCACTATATTACAGTGGAATTGTAGAGGTGTTGGGAATAAGTTACAAAATATAGCAATCTTGCTGTCAATACACAGGCCAGACGTTGTTTGTTTACAGGAGACGCACCTGGAGGATCATCCTGATCCTCCACAGTTCCAACACTATCACTTGTATAGAAGATATGAAGGTCATGGAGTTGCCATATACACAAACAAATCACACCCACAAACGGAAGTGAATCTAAATTCTACTCTGGAAGCTGTTGCGTGCAGATTAAAATTTAATAACACGTATCAGTCTCTTTGTTCTCTGTACTGTCCTCCACATGGCCTCATTGATAGTGATGCTTTAAATTCACTATTTGAACATCTTCCAGGGAATAAGTTAGTGTTGGGCGATTTTAATGCCCATCACTATCAATGGGGTAGCTTGAGGATTGATGGTCGTGGGGAGCAAGTAGCCGACCTAATACTACAGTCCAACCTCTGTCTTCTGAACGATGGTAGAGCGACTCGTGTAGATGATCGTACTGGTAAGTTTTCGGCCATTGACTTACCTTTGGCCTCCCCTGGTATACATCAAGATTTCTCATGGGACCCTTATGACGACTCCTTGGGAAGTGATCATTTACACATCTGTCTTTCTCATACACCCGACATTGTTTCGGACCCTCCACCTCCAAAATTTAATTATAAGAAAGTAGGCTGGGGATCTTTCTCAAGGATCTCCAGTTTAGATATATCTGGGGAGACCATAGATGTTAAGGTCGAAAATGTAACTACTTCCATATTACATGCAGGCTGCTAGTCCCAAGACTTCTACAGTTCATGTGAAGCATAGAGCACATTGGTGGACGCCAGATTGCCGACAAGCATTAACCCGCCCCGTCCCGGAGACGTGAATTCACATCCTCACATGATGTGCATTCATATCCCGGAGACGTAAATTTACGCGGCAACATTGCAAGGTCCCTAATTTGCACAATTTTCAATTTTCACGAGTGATTTCGCGAGTGATATTTGGCAGTATACACGGGACACCTTCCTCTATTCCTCTACAAGATACCAAGCAGGGACAGTGCCTTACACTGCATAACGTCTCCCCCCCCCTACACGCCATTGTCTCGGCAATTCACCTGTTACCAGTGACCTGGCCAATAAAGACATTCAGGGCCAGAGTGATTCCCCAATCGATGACAATGTGGAGGACAAAGTTTACATAGCATTAGAGGAAGAAACAGTCAGAAATGATGATCAGGTAATGTGGGAAAAAAAGGTCATGAATGGTGATGAGTTAGTGAGTGAAACAATGCTTATAATGCCAATATTACTGTTTGAAAACCAATATACTCTTGTATTACAATAAATTCGTACGAAGTAAATAAATAAATACTGTTTATGAGTGGATAAAATAGTTACCCTCCCATAGAACTCGTTTTCTTTGGTGCCAGCCTGTTAGAAAACCCAGTCAGGTAAGGAGGTACTTGTACCTGGATCGAGTATTTTAAACCTCAGGTGAGCGATTTCTCTATGAATTTTCGATGGTTCTCACCAAAAGCGGATGTTTGAGCCAAAAAAAAAAAAAAGTCCAAAAATGTCGGGACTGGGGCGTACCACTGCCCAGAAAACGTCGGGATGGGGCGGGTTAAGGAAACGCAATAGGAGATACAGGATTTTTGATAGTCAGCCCACTGAGGAAAATTTTATTGCATACAAACAGGCACGGGGAATAATAAGAAGGGCCAAACGTGACTCCTGGCGGTCCTTTCTGTCCACAGTGACTCGTACTGCACCATTACGTTAAGTCTGGTACACAATATGAATATTAAATAATAAAGGCCCATACTTCCCTGTGACCACCCTGCAGGTGAACAACACCATCCATGACGAGCCTGTGGACGGTGCTAACATCCTCGCCAGGAGTTTTTCACATGTAAGTAGCTCAGCCAATTGTGATCCGCGTTTTCAACGTCATAAACGCATGGCTGAACTACAGGTCATAGACTTTGCCACAGAGGACGTAGACTTCCCATACAACCAAGAGTTTACGCTAAATGAACTGCTTCTTGCCCTTAAATCCTGTAAAGACACCATCCCTGGACCTGACACCATCACGTACAGTATGATCCAGCATCTTAATCAGGACAACCTGATTAAGATGTTAGCATTGTACAATGAGATTTGGGAGTCACGAACTTTCCCAAACTCATGGCACTTTGCACGTCATACCGATACCCAAAAAGGCTGGTCGTCTTATGAATCCCACTTGATTTCGTCCTATTGTGTTGATTTCTTGTTTATGTAAGGTCATGGAACGTATGGTTAATAATAGGCTTCTTTTTGTTTTAGAGTCGAAGAATTTGTTAAATGATCAACAATGTGGCTTCCATAAATACAGAAGTTCACTAGATCATTTAATGAATTTGGAGCATTGTATTGCAGAGGCATTTGCCAATAAAGAATTCATTATAGGGGTGTTCTTGGACATCCATAAAGCCTATGACATGACATGGCGACACAGTATACGAATGAAGCTCTATGCTTGTGGTTTAAGAGGAAATTTGCCTATTTTTATTTCAAATTTCTTAAGGGACAGGACTTTCTCCGTCAAATTACCCCATAACGTAACATCGGATATATTTATCCAGGAAAACGGGGTGCCTCTGGGAAGTGTGCTTAGCCCCACTTTATTTATTCTGTCATCAGCTCCCATCCTGAGGAATCTTAAATACTCGCTCTATGCTGACGATTGTGCAATATGGCACTCTTCCCATAATGCACAATTTTCGGCTGTGAGGATTCAAGCAGCCCTTGATTCCATCCACCAATGGGCCTTGCGGTGGGGATTAAAGTTTTCCGTCCCTAAATGTGCCTCTGTAGTCTTCACTAATCGTAACGTACCTAATTTGTGCTTAACTCTGGATAATCAGGCGGTACCTTTTCAAAACTCTGTAAAGTTTTTGGGAATACATTTTGATCATCGTTTGAATTTCATAATTCATGTTAATAATTTGATTGCTCATTGTGATAAACCTTTAAATGTCCTCAAGTACCTAGCGGGTACTACGTGGGGTGCCGACAGAAAATCTTTATTAATGGTGTATAAGTCCCTTATTCGATCAAAGCTAGACTATGGCGCACAGGTGTATGGCACGGCATCTGATGCTATGCTGAAAGGATTGGATGTGTTGCAGAATAAATATTTGTGAATGTGTCTTGGAGCCATCTGGTGTACCCACGTAGCTTATATGGAAGTGGAGGCGAATGTGCCTCCCCTCCACATTCATTGTGACCACCTGGCCTTGTCCTATGGACTACGAACATTTAGGAAAAGTAATATCGGCAATGTGGCCTGTACCCCCCTGCGTCAATACCACCACCTTCTGTGGGGGGTGCATCGGCCACTTGCTGTTCGCCTCCACTTACTGACTCAGGAGCTTGGTGTGGACCTCAGTGACTGTGACAAGTTGGTGTTGAAAAATATAGTGCCTTGGGAGCCACCCGGCTTTACCGTTGATGAATCATGGTTCCCAGCACCAAAGGCCAAGGCGCCGGAGGTGGAGGTCCACCACTTGTTTCGCAACATCATCGTGCATCACTTGGGGTCCCACCAACTGTACACCCACGGTTCCAAGTCGAGTGAATGTGTGGGTGCAAGTGTATGGTCGACCAAATGTGCCCTCAGGTATCGGTTGCAGACTCATATATCTGTGTTTACCTCCGACCTTTTTGCTATTGACAAAGCCATAGAGTATGCTCTCAATTCTAGGCATGACTCATTTGTCGTATTTTCAGATTCAAAATCAGCCCTTCAGGCAATTGCATCTTGTGCTACGGACTCTCACGAGATCCAGAGCCGCATCGTTAGTAAGTTGCATTCACGCAACAAGTCATTCACGCTGATCTGGGTGTCTGGTCATTGTCGTATCTACGGCAATGAGCAGGCTGACTTACTTGCAAAGTCGGCTGTAGAGCTCGGGGAGACTAGGGACCTTCCTCGTGATCTACAGTCGAGTCTCTCTCTCGTAAACAGATCAATAAATCTTCTGTGGCAAGGTCAGTGGACCAGACTAAATATTCGAACGTGTAAGCCGTACCTGGGCGACTGGGATACTGCCAACCGTCCAAGTCGCCTGGAAGGAAAAGTGTTGGCTCGATTACGGCTTAATGCCACCATGTTAACACACATGAAACCTTATATGGAAAGATGATTCCCACCGCACTGACATTTGTAATGCAGTGTTATCTGTCAGTCACATCACCCTGCGCTGTCGGCAATTTATTCGTGAAAGCGCTTCTAAGTTACTGTGGCGCAGCAGACGTCCCCTTCACCCTACCTACCATCCTGGGTGATGGGGTCATTGTTATGACTGATAAATTGATGGCTTTCTTGAGAGAGACCGGACTGATGTGACTTTTTTACTATATGGTTTTGGTTTTGATCGATTGTAAATATGCATATATTGTACTGTTAATTAGGGTTGACAGTTGACATACTTGAAATAGATCCTCCTCCCACTGATCTATTTCTAATATTGATGTCCCCTACATTAAACCCCGTTCCTCGCCTGACAGTCTAGGGCAAGTGTGCAATATAGAAAAGTATTGGACACTTGCAGTCGATGGTGGTCTGTTAGGCGAGGTTCTTCAGTTTTTGTACATATTATGTAAATACATTATACCATATTGATAAAGTTGTCCTAATTAGCGCCGACAGCTAACGTATATGGAATTGTTCCTGACTCGTCTGGTTCCCTTTCATATATTGATGTCCCCTATATTAGGTTGTGCCTCGACTGACAGTCAGCAGATGATGAGTGAAGGTATGTAATGTAGTAGGGCATTACATATCTGCAGTCGATGGTGTTCTGTTAGTCGAGGTATTTTTACCATTAGTGTAGGTCTAGCTATTTGCCTCTGTAGGATTTAGTATAGGTTAGTGATTTGTCTGTCAGGTAATTAGTTTTAGGGTCTCTAGTTTAGGTTTTTCTTTATAAGGTCTAAACAATATAAAGCCAAAATATAAAATATAAAATACAAAAAAATCAACAAAATAAAAATTTATATATATATATATGTACGTGTGCATGAAAGTGTGTCTGTATATATGCATGAAAGTGTGTGTTCTTACCTACCTAATTGTATCTTTACAGGAATGAGTCAAGCTCGTACTGTCCCGTGTCTTAAACCATATTTATCGTACATATCCTTAAATTTGTGAATTGTTTTGGCACACACTATTTCATTCGGTAGTGCATTCCATTGATCAATTGCTCTGTTTGGGAAACTGAATTTCCTTACGTCTTTATCACTTCTCTTCTTATGCAATTTTTTGCAGTGTCCTCTTGCTGATGCTTCTCCATATGTTAAGTAATCATTTATGTCTATTTTCTCTTTTCCTTATATGCATTTATATAGCATTATCATGTCACCTCTTTTCCTTCTCTCCTGTAGTGTTGGTAGATTCAGTTTATTTAGTCTTTCTTCGTAGCTTAGGTCCCTTAAGCTTGGTATCCATCTTGTAGCGGCCCTTTGAACTTTTTCAATCTTGTCTATGTGCTTTTTGAGATGAGGACTCCAGACTACTGATGCATATTCCAGGGTTGGTCTAATGAATGATGTTATTATCCTTCTTAGCATGTCTTCATTTATGTATGTGAATCCTATTCTCATATTTGCAAGCAGTGTATACATGTTCCGTACCTTCTCGCTGATGTGGTCAGCCGGAGATAGTCTTTTATTGATAATCACACCTAGGTCTTTCTCTCTTTCTTTTTTTTTTTTTTTTTTATGCGAGGAAGAAGGAACCAAAGGCCATGAGCCCGCAGTAACAGTTCCCTCCAAGAGAAAAACAAAATACAATAGAGAGCCAAATTCAAGATCCGATCATTTTGAGATGCCTGGACACACTACGTTTGAAAGACTGGAGATCATAGGCAGAAGGAAATACAGACAGAGGGAGACAGTTCCAGAGCTGACCTGTTGCATAAATGAAAGACTGAGAGTAACGGTTAACTCTTGCATTAGAGAGTTGGACAGAAAAGGGATGAGAGTTTGAGAGGGTGCTACGCGCCCGTCGTAGAGGTGGAGGAATGCAAGCAGACAGTTCAGAGGAGCAGTGACCATTAAAGTAGCGATAGAAAAGAGATAAAGATGCAACAGTGCGGCGAAGAGACAGAGGTTGAAGGGAGTCAGTAAGAGGAGGAGAGTTAATGAGATGAAAAGCCTTTGACTCCACCCTATTGAGAAGAGCTGTATGTGGGGAGCCTCCCCACACATGAGAGTTGTACTCCACACAGGGGCGGATAAAACCCCTGTATAGAGTCAACAATTGT
This sequence comes from Coenobita brevimanus, assembly GCF_032717465.1. Classification (NCBI taxonomy): domain Eukaryota; kingdom Metazoa; phylum Arthropoda; class Malacostraca; order Decapoda; family Coenobitidae; genus Coenobita; species Coenobita brevimanus. Next base: position 26,673,762 of record NC_137015.1, on the reverse strand, counting down.
GCAGGGGTAAAGAAAGAGCGGAGTCGGCTTAGCACACCCAATCTCTTGGAAGCAGATTTTACAAGAGATGTAATATGATCCTTCCAAGATAAGTTCCGAGTAAATGAAACCCCAAGCATGTTCAAGGATGATGCAGGATTAATCTGAATATTATTAAACATTAGTGGGTATACCTGTGGAAGATTTTGTCGGGTTGAAAGGTGTAAGAACTGAGTCTTAGATGCATTAAAGACAACCATATTATTTTTACCCCAGTCAGAGATATGAGCCAAGTCAGACATTAGGTGTGCCATAGCTTCATCCCTTGTTTCTTGAAGTAACTGTTGAGATGGGCGTTGCGGGAACCGAATGGAAAGGTGAAGGGTGGAGTCATCAGCGTATGAGTGGATAGGGTTAGATGTACAGCTTAGATCATTGATGAATAAAAGGAAGAGAATTGGTGATAGGACAGAGCCCTGAGGAACACCACTGTTGATAGATCTAGGAGAAGAACGATGGCCGTCTACGACAGCAGCTATAGAACGACCAGAAAGGAAGCTAGCGATGAAGGCACAGATAGAAGGATAGAAACTGTAGGAGGGCAGTTTAGAAATTAAAGATTTATGCCAGACTCGATCGAAAGCCTTTGATATGTCAAGTGCAATGGCAAAGCTTTCGCCAAAGTCCCGAAAGGAGGATGACCAGGAGTCTGAAAGGTAGGTGAGAAGATCGCCAGTGGAGCGTCCCTGACGGAACCCATACTGACGATCGGAAAGAAGGTTGTGATAGGAAAGATGCCTTAAAATTTTTCTATTAAGAATTGACACGAAAACTTTTGAAATACAGGACGTTAAAGCAATTGGACGATAGTTGGAGGGTTGGGAGTGGTCACCCTTCTTTGGGACTGGCTGAATGAGAGCAAACTTCCAGCAAGAAGGAAAGGTACAAGTTGACAGACAAAGGCGAAATAGTTTGCCTAGGCAGGGTGTAAGCACAGAAGCACAGTTTTTGAGAACAACAGGAGGGACCCCATCAGGCCCATATGCCTTGTTAGTACTGAGGCCAGTAATGGCAGAAAATACATCAACTGAAGAAATTTTAATGTCAGCCATGAGGAAGTCAGAGGGGGGAAGTGATGGAGGAACAGCACAGGAATCGTCTAAGGTGGAATTGGAGGAGAAAGTCGGTGCGAAGAGATCTGCTTTATCAGTAGAAGAAATAGCTACAGAACCATCAGAGTAGAAAAGAGGAGGGAAGGATGATGAGGTAAAGTTGTTAGAAAGATTTTTGGCAAGGTGCCAGAATGAGCGGGAAGAATTCGAGTTGGAGAGTTGAGAGCATTTAGTATGGATGAAATTATTTTTAGTAGAGCGAAGAACAGACTTAGCACGATTCCGGGCAGAAACGTAAAGATTATGTGATTCAGGGGTGGGTTGGCTCCGGTACCTTTTGTAGGCCTTCTCCTTGTTGCGGACAGCATTAGAACAAGCGTGATTAAACCAAGGCTTTCTTGCGTTAGTCAAAGGATGTGAGAAAGGAATGTATGCTTCCATGCCCGAGAGAATAACCTCCGTAATGCGCAAGGCACACTCAGATGGCTCACGGCCATGGAAGCAATAATCATTCCAGGGAAAATCAAAGAAGTACTGCCTGAGGGCCTCCCAGTCCGCGGCTCCAAAATGCCAGAGACGACGTTTCCCTGGAGGGTCCGCAGGCCGTACTGGAGCGATAGGACAGGTTAAGGTAATAAGGTTGTGATCGGAGGAGCCCAACGGAGAGAAAAGATTAACAGAGTAAGCAGAAGGATTAGTTGTGAGGAAGAGGTCAAGTATGTTGGAGCTCTCTCCAAGGCGGTCAGGGATACGGGTAGGGTGCTGTACAAGCTGCTCTAGGTCATTAAGGATAGAAAAGATGTAGGCTTGTTCACCAGGTGGATCCGTGAAAGGAGAGGAGAGCCAAAGGTGGTGGTGAACATTGAAATCTCCAAGAATGGAGATTTCAGAGAAAGGAGAAATGGACAGAATGTGTTCCATCGTAGAAGTAAGATAGTCGAAGAATTTTTGATAGTAGAATTAGGGGATAAGTAAACAGCACAGATATATTTAGTCAGAGAATGACAGGAAAGCCGAAGCCAGAGAGTGGAGAATTCAGAAGAATCAAGTTCAGGAACACGAGAGCAAGATAAGTCGTTGCGTATGTATACACAACAGCCACCTTTGGCTTTGAAATGAGTATAGAGAAAGTAGGAGGATACAGAAAAGGGTTTGCTGTCAGTTGCCTCAGACAGCTGAGTCTCCGTTAGAAAAAGAAGGTGAGGTTTAGAGGAGGAGAGGTGGTGCTCAACAGAGCGAAAGTTTGAGGGTTTGAGGGTTTTATTTCCTAACTTATAATCCCAATTAGGTCTTTTTCCACTTTTACCAAACTTGATTACATGACACTTGTCCACATTGAATTCCATTTGCCATGTACTACTCCATTCATGAAGTTCATTTAATTCTTCTTGTAGCTCTTTACAAGAGTCTGTGTTAGAAATTCTCCTTTGTATTTCTGCATCATCTGCAAACATATTCAGATAGCTATCATTTCCAGTGTTACTGTTTATATCATTTATATACACTAAAAACATGATTCGTGCCAGCACTGAACCCTGTGGTACTCCACTAGTCACTTCTTTCCATGATGAGTAGTTTCCTCTTAGTACTGTCCTCATTTCTCTTTTTATGAGAAAGTCTTGCATTCAACAAAGCAGTTTGCCTCGAAATCCTCCTTGATGGTACAGTTTCCATAAAAGTCTTTGGTAAGGTACTGTGTCAAAAGCTTTCTTGAAATCTAAATAGATACTGTCCACCCATCCTTCCCTTTCCTATATTGTGTTTGTTACTCTGTCATAGTAGCTCAACAGATTAGTAACACATGATTTTCCTTTTCTGAAACCAAACTGTCTTTCTGTTATCATACTGTGTTCTTCTAGATGATTTACCCAAACTTTTCTTATAAGTTTTTCTAATATCTGGCTTACAACACTGGTCAGTGATACTGGTCGGTAGCTGAGTGGATTTTGTCTATTTCCTTTCTTGAATAAAGGGACAATATTTGCTTTTTTCCAAATATCAGGTAGTTTACCTTGACTCAAGGATTTCTTGAAAATTAAAAATAATGGTTTACATCACACCTTTGCACATTCTCGTAATACCCAACATGAAATTTCATCAGGACCACTTGCTTTTCCTCTGTCTAATCTACTTAACTCCTCCTGTATTACTTTTTCTGTTATTTGTATATCTGGTAGTATGTGTGGACATGCGTGTTCCACATAGTCCCTCTCAAAATTTTTTTCTTCTGTAAAAACTAATTGGAAATTCTTATTTAGTGCTTCACAAATATCTTTCTCTTGTGTATAAGTGATTCCCTTGTCCGTAATGGATTGTATTATATCTTTTACTTTAGTTTTGCTTCTGATATAGCTGTAAAACAGCTTTGGTTGATCACTACTTTTATTTATTATATCCTCCTCAAACTGTTTTTGGGCTTCCCTCCTTATTCTTGTATAGTCGTTTCTTGCCTGTTTGTAATTATTATACGCCCTTTCACTATTGTGTCTTCTGTATCTATTCCACAACAAATCTCTTCTTTCTTTTGATTTTTTACATTCTGTATTGAACCATTCTGTATTTTCTTATCTGCTTCTTTGTGCTGTGGGATGTACTTCTGGACTCCTATTTCATAAACTTCACAAAATATTTCATATACAGCATTTAAATCTTGTCCTCTAAGCTCATTTTGCCAATCAACTTCTAAGAAATACTTCTTTAGGTCTTGATAATTTCCCTTTTTATAGTTTAGGCCCTTTTTGTAACTATCATTGCTGTTTACTATGTCATATGCTATCCTGAAGTTATAATTTAGTACTGCATGATCGCTTTTGCCGAGTGGAGGGTGATATATTAAACTGTCAATATCATTTTCTTGCCTTGTAAATATTAGATCTAGCACTGAAGGTACATCGTCCTCTTTTTCTGGTGGTTTCCCTCACATGTTGCGTTAAGAAAAACTCTTGTACGAGATCCAGGAGCTTTCGGTCCCAACAGCTTTCTTGGCTATTTATATCTAGAGTATTCCAATTTATATTTGTATTGAAGTCCCCAGTTAGTATAATTCTTTCCGATTTCTCTTCCATTTTATGTAGCAATGATCTTACACTCTGAATTGTACTCTCTGCCAGGTCCTCATATTCGTCTCTTTCCCATGTGTTTGATCTGGGTGGCATGTACAAATTGGCTACAATTACTTTACCTTCAGATGTGTCGATCTCTACTGCAATCAGTTCTACTTGTGATGGTATATCTAGTTTTATTTCATTGACTTTTAGATTTTTCTTAGTTAATATTATAATTCCTCCTCCTTTTTTTAAATATCTGTCTCTTCTCCATATATTGTATTCCTCTAAGTTTAGTATGTCATTTGATATCCTTGGTATTAATTTTGTTTCAGTTAAGCATATTGTTTGTGGTTCATTTTCTCTGACATAATCATTCATCTCTAGTAATTTAGATACCATTCCATCCATATTTGAGTACATCAACTTTATCATCTTGTTTATATACTTGTCATGACATGGTTCTACTACCTTCCTCCTTTTTCTTCCATCCTGTTTGTGTACCACTTTCGTGCCTGCAATCCTATTACTTTGTAAAAACATTTCTTCTTCTCCTCTTCTGATCTTCCCTCATTTTTTGTTTTTGCTTCCTCCCTTTTCTCTTTCAGTAATTCCAATTCCTCTTGTGTTAGGCATCTTTTTATCCATACATTTTTGAACTCTTTTTCCTTAAGATTCTTTGCATTTTTTAGTATCTCTTCCACAGTGTTTACACTCTGGAAAGTCACCTTTAGAGGTCTTGTCTTGCTTTTCTCGTATTTCCCTAACCTTTTGTGTTCCTCTATGTCTTTACTATAGATTTCCTCTGATACTTCTTTCAGTAAGCTCATTACATTTGCCATCTCCTTTTTGTCTCTTGTGATCTTGTTTTTAATTTCTTCCTCTTCTATACCAGTGATTACTATTGATTTGTTTATCTCTACAATCTCTGACTAACTTTGGATTGTTTTGGATTATTCTTTTCACCTCCTTTTTAATGCTTTTTTCCTCCACCCTTGCTTCTAAGTCTTTCTTTACTTTCACCATTTCAGCATACTTGGTTTTTACATCATTTTTGTAGTTTTGCACAGCTTCATTCACTTGTGTTATCTTCTCAATATCACTGCTCTGGTCAATAAGACTGCTAACTTGCCTAATTGTCTCTGTGTCATTTTTGAACTCTTCCATAACACTCTCGTGATTGACTACTGTACCTGCCATTTCACTCATTTTCTTCCTAAGTGTACTCAGTTCCACTGTTAGTTCACTGATGTGTGTGCGTGTGTGTTTGCGTGTGTGTGTGCGTGTATATATATATATATATATATATATATATATATATATATATATATATGCTGTATATATATATATATATATATATATATATATATATATATATATATATATATATATATATAAGGCCTTAATGATCAGGGGTTTGGCCCCAATGGTCGATGGGCAAAAAAAAAAAAAAAAAAAAAAAAAAAAAAAAAAGCGAAAATCAGGTGAGGACTGAAATTTTCATGAGTAGGGTTTGTTGAGGGAGTACCTTAATATTTGTTCCGGTTTTGTATGCTCCACTGTTGAACTGCATCCACACCCACACAACTGTATACCCGCAACTCATAAGTCCTAAGCTGCCATCACACTGGGACTAAAGAGGCTAACATGCTAGCCAGTTTTGCGACCTGCTAGCCAAACTGACTCACGGTGAGCGAGATTTCGCCTGCGAGGCGAAATGGATAACAATTATCACTCACAGCTTGTTGGTAGGATTAGAACTCAAATGAGCCTATATTATTTTTGTAATTGGTGAGAAAATATTGTTATTCACAGAAGGAAACTTTAACTAAAATTGTTAAGCAAATACAATTTAATTCTTGTGGTTTTTATTCATTTTTATTTTTTTCTTGTACCATGAAATAAATATTTGGACACTCGGGCAGCGCTCTCACTTTTAGGGATTTTGTCCCTAGATTGGAACTTTTCAGTACATTTAGTGACAAATTTAGGGATTTTGTATTTTTAGGGATTTTTTGGTGATTTTTGGTCATATTTAGTGATTATTTGGGGATTTTTGCTTATTATGTGTTATAATTGACATAGAATGCCCTCAGTAATGGGTGAAAAGGGTAAATAGCTTGTAAATATTGCCAAAATAGTATTTTCTTTGTGGTCAGCTGTTTGTGAACATTACTCTGTTTTGGAAATTTTAATTGGTCAGACGTATTACAGTTTCAACCAATCACGAGCTAGCATTTCAAGTTTGTTAATAGGCCGCCATGTTGCAAGCTTTCTCACACACGCTGAGTAAGTACTGAAAAATTATTTGAGTTTTTAGCCCTAACATTACAGTAAATGTTACTTCTTAGCAGACCCCCATACATATAAATAAGGGTTGTATATGAAGTTTATGACAAGAGAATGTCATGACATAACGTGGAAAACGTGTAATACGGTGAGTGATGTAACTTTTTGTTGGCGAATGCTAAGAGCCCTCATCGCTTTCACGTAGCCTGTTTTGATGATTTTGGGCCATATTCAGAAATCACTAGGGATACATTGAGTACACTGAGTTATTGAAAGCGTACATATATAATATTTGAGTGGTGATCAACTTGATCAAGGTAAAGACGGAAGGAGAAAGACATACAGAGGACGATCAAGGCAGAGAGGTCCTGGCAAAATCAGTGATACTGTCAGGCTTGCTGCTTGCAGTTGTATAATATTGTATAAATGAAGCATGTCCTTAGTCCTGTTTATTTTACTTTTTGTTAAGCAGTGTATTATTAGCTAAATCTAGTGATCATTTATCTACTTTTCAATTATGTTTCCATACTGAATGGAATGTCTGCATGTGAACTATGTTTGGAAGACCATCCACGATTGTTGAAACATATTAGAAATGTAAAATCCAATGCAACAGACAGTGAAGCTCATGAGATAATTGCAAATACACTTAATCAATAATTAGTTTCTTGAAGAACAGAGTAAACGTAATTTATTTTGATATATGGAATAGTTTACTTATGCTGAAAACACATTTGTTTCTTTCTACATATCTATACCTGACACCTATTCTTGAGAAGTCCTTGTGAAGAAGGATGACTACAACAAAGCAACTCAGCAGTTACAAAGTTCACATCCTCCTAAGGCTCTTTAGCATTTACACCCACTCTATTAACCTAGCACATTTTATTTCGTATGGAATATATCATGTTACTCAGGTATCTAGGCCTAGATTTATCCAGCCTCCTCCTCAAAATAAGAAAATGTGGAATAATGGAAAACCATTATTTATGTTCTAAGTACTGTATATTGATGATGTGTAAATGAAAGATATTTTCTTTAACACCTTTGCTATAGGCCTATACATTATTTATATGGATTACATATATTTTTATACATATACAGAATATCATACTATATACAATATATTGCTGAAAATTAGTGCCAGGAGCATATTACATGTTACAGTATTATTTTTGTTAAACTGATGCTTTAATTTGGATTAAATCAACCAGTTCCTGGGTTGTACCTGATTTATCTGAGAAACTGTGATTCTTTTAGTCATATGGAGTGAAAGTAAACCAGCCTTTTTCAACTTGTTCTCCATAACTGATCCCCTTCCTTCAATCATTCCTCTCTCTCTCTCTCTCTCTCTCTCTCTTTATATCTTTATTCCCTCTCCCTTATCTTTCTCTCCCATTCAGTTAGCCATAATTTCCTCTCATTTACATTCCTGCCTTGTGTGAAGCAATTGGTCTTCTCCAGCTTCCTTATTTCTTCTGTTCTTACACTATGATGATAATAGTCTGTATACTTACTTCTCGCCTTCATTCCCCCCTTTCTTCTCTTCATTAATTTATATCTATGCAGCCTATTTATTAGTGTTTTCTTCCTTCATATCTCCTTCAGCTATTTATATCTGTCTTTCTTTTTACTCTGTTCCCTTACTCTTTTTCTTCTCTTACTCCCATCTTCCTACTTTTTTTTATCCATCTTTCTTCTTCACCTCTCCATTCATTCTTTACTTCTGCTGCCTTTATTTTAACTCTCATTCTTTTCTTCATTTTTATCTTTCAGCCGTCTAGTCAGAAATAGGATTTAATTTCATTTTAGTAGGCCTATTCTGCAAGTTCCTAGACCCAGAGGTTTCACTTTGGTAAAACAATACTGAGTGAGGGCTTTTTGAATTTATTTTTATCAATTTGCAGACTGTCTCCTGTAACCAAAGCAGAGCTATAATTTATACTCTTCATTGGTTCATTGATTAAATTTATGTAACTGATGCTTGATACTGAAAAAAATATACCTCATGTTTATTAAAAAAAATTGTTTTATTATTTCATAAAGTAGTATTTTTCTATGTGTAAGTACATTTATATTGGTATTTTATATTTGGGGATTTTTTGTCCAATCTGGGGATTTTTTGCACCAAACCTAGGGATTTTCATATCAACTGTTGTGAGAGCCCTGCACTCGGGTGACCAGCCACGGAGGCTGTCTGTTTTGTCTCCAGACGACAAGTAGAAATCAGTGTTCGATATGGATCCTGCGACAAAGAAAACTCTAGAAGACTGCTTTGTGGCTCTGGAGTTGCTAAAGTACGTGAGGCGGTTACAGAAACTGAGGAAAAGGGAGTGGGTACTCCGTGGTGGTTTGTTTACAAAATTAATGACCACGAGGCGCCAAGGCAGACGACACTGTTAGCCGTTTTGGTTCGCAAAAACACACGAGTGTGACGGACACTCGACTCTGCTAGCCGTTTTCACTCGCAAAACTGGCTCGCATGTTAGCCACTTGTGACGCCACCTTAGCTTATACACCATTGTCAGGGATTAGTATTGTCATTATTATTATTATTATTATTATAATGTTTTCATGGTATGTGAGGCTCTCTGTGTCTTGCCCAGTATTGTATCAATTGTTTACTTAGCTTTAGGATTTCAGAGTATTATCGTGCATAAAATATAGTTTGTTTTGATAATATTTCTTTTTTGTTATATTTCTAGTCATTATTTTTCTAAGTTGTTCATTATTGATCATTTGTTATCCCTTTGTAAAATTTAATTTGTTATTAGATTAAGATTTTTTTTCCTGTTTTTCTATTCCCCCTAGTTCCCCATGATTTATTTTATGTATTGATCGTGGGATGAGAACCTGAGTTACTGCTCTGAAGTGTGTCTTTCATTGCTTCAAATTTCTTTTCATTCAGCATTTATTTCATGTAATAATTCTTTTATAACGCAGTCAGATTATCATAAATACTTTTACTATTCGTTGCGCCACTTCAGAGTCGTATCAATGAACCTTCAAATATTGGCGATAGTTTATTGTCTCTAGTGTGAATGATACCACAGACAGTATCTCCTATGCTGATAGTTGATTCTTTTGCCTTTTTATTAAATGACTCCGTCATTTCTTCCTTGGACATAGATAATTGTTTCTTCACCATTTTGTGTATCTCCTGGAAATCACGCAGACGGAGTTTAGGATAATCGTCATAATTGTATACAGGCAAATTTTCAGCTTCCAGAGTCTCATACGGCATTTGTTTTGTCTGTCTCATAGATAATGAAATGGTGTCTCCTATAGACTTGTGTACTGCACAATTAACTGATGCTTCCACTATGGGAATCCAATCATCGCAGCTTGCATAATTTTCATTGACATTGTGTCGTAGCACATCCAACACTTTTTTGTTTTGTCTCTACACTAACCCACTGGATGTTGGGTGGTAGGGAAAGACATTGACCTTTTTTATATTGTATTGTTTACATACTTATTATAAGATTGAATTAATTTCACCTCTATAATAATGGCTTTGCTGTGGTGAATCTACAGATAATAAGGTCTGTGATTACCCTTGCCACTATTTCTAATGTCTTATCCATAACTTGGACCAAAATCACATATCTTGAGAAATGATCTGGAGCAACGAGGAGATACTGATTATTATTGTTAAGGGTAACTTAAGTAATTCAACCGCGACAACGTCCCACGGTTGGTTAGGTACAGGATATTTCCCTATAGGTACTGGTGTTAACGTGTAGCCTTTGTGTCTCGCATATGACTCGCATTGTGTCCCGCACATGACTCGCATCTGTCTATGTGATTGTGTATGTCTTTGCGTAACGATGGCCAGCATTAAAGTATGTGGGCTTGTCTGACTGGCCTATCGTTGTCAAGATGTCCTGCATGTGGACTATCGTGTATTCTCCTTAAAACTTGAGGTATTTCATTAGGTACCACTAGTTGTCTGTTATTTCTTCTATGACTAGGTTGTCCTGGGTTGATCCTATATAAGGCATTGTCAACTATTGTGAATTGTTTGTGCGATATATGTAGCTTGGGTAATTGTATGTCCTTGCACTCTCCAACTTGTATATAACTTTAGACCAGGGGTTCCCAACCTTTATTTACCCATTACCCCATTTTCCACACCTCCCTTCACTCATTACCCCTCATTGCTTATGTTTCCACAATTGCATTTTAGCTGCTTAACATTTTGATGCCTAGATTTTAGTTTGAATGTAGGACTTAATTAAAGGTTAGGCTAAAACCAAGAGAGTTATTGCAAGGAGTAATTTATTTTTATTATTAACACTGATACCAAATAAACATGACTTTAAACATTCATCTCTGAATTTTAGTATAGGTCTGAAAGTCTATCATAACTGGTATGATTTTTAGATTTTTTTTTTTTGTCACCTCCCCCATTACCCTTCACAAAAGACCAAATTACCCCACTTGGGGTAATTTACCCCAGGTTGGGAACCCCTGCTTTAGACCATGTTGGATCAAGTCTAATTTCGGTAAGACTGGTCAGCAGCCAAAATGGTTCTGACATATTCTCACCTGTTTCTAACCAGTTTGTTACCCTCAGTTTCTAGACTGACCCTAATATTTAGCTATCACGTAACCTTGACGTACTACATTATAAGTGAGGGAAAATTCCATGAAACATGCAAATTCGTCAAGTATGTGTCAATAAGTATATATATTGTTAGAAAAATAATATTCATAGTCTTTAATTTATATACTAAGCACAAACTGATATATATACAAAACACTATTACATGACCTTTGCACATTAAAAGTGCCTCTGCATCTCTCGTTTATAGGAGCAATTACTCTCACCCTGTAAAGTCCAACAGTAGTCGCTCATCATGTTTGGACTGAATCAGCCTTGATATCGGGTATCCATTATGACAACTTCGTGGTGAAACCTTTTGCCACATTCATCACTGACATTGCCAAGAATATATAGAAAGAAGTCCAAATGAGAATGGAAGAAATTTATCTTGAGCGACATTTGAGCACCGAGTGCATAGTAACTCTTCAACATCTTGTCCACAAGCTCCTCATAATTCGATGCGCGAAATTTTCCTAGGTAATTCTTGGTAAGAGCAATGAAGCTCTCCCAAGCAGCCCTTTCCAGCTCAGATAAGCTGTTTACAAAATCCTGATCGTTGAGTATAAGACGAATTTGAGGGACTATTGAAAAAAACCTGCCTTTACTTTGGCCTCAGATACAGTGCCTTCGAACTTCGTTAGCAAGCAGTGGAAGCCAGCACCATCTTGATCCATGGCCTTTACGAAGTTCTTCATCAAAGTTTCAAATGATGTGGAGGCAAGAATATCTTTTCAGGGTCAACAAGAGGTTTGTTAAGGCAGCTGAACCTTCCAGTCATATATTTCGGTCACACTGGGTATTCCTTTTGTGTGTAATGCTTAGCGTCTACTCTGCTGTCCCATGAACAGAGAAAACACATGTGCTTTGTGTAACCTTGCTAAAGTCCTAGAAGCAAGCAGATGACTTTCAGGTCCCCACAGATGCTCCGTTGATGTGTTTCATAGCCAGTAGCGGTCAACAGAGTACTCATAGTTTCATAACTTTCATTCATTTTATGGGAATGCACGATTGGAACAGAAGGAAGCGCATTTCCATTATGGAGAAGGACTGCCTTCAGTGCATTATTCCCACAGTCTATGAACAACCGCCATTTTCCTTTTTGATAAGGACGAGACTTACAAAGGTGTTGCATTAACGATACACCATCATAATAGTAACAAATCATGTCATCCATCTTGAAGTACATTGAGGGCTTTTCATGTCTATGATGGAAGGTGGTGGTACAAATTCCACCTTGTAGCATGTTCCATTGCTTGAGCTGAGATCCAAGGAAATCATTTTTCTCCTTGGGGGAGTTAAGGGCTACCTGACTGATGAGGTGTGGCTCCTTGCTCTCTAAATCTTCTTGAAAGTCTGCATCCATGCAACACTCCATCTCACTAGATTCTGATTCACTTGTGGCACATTAAGGATCTGGAACTGGAAGCTCAGGGCCATAGGGTGCTTGCCTTAGAGAAGGTACGTAAGGATACCTGATCTTGGACCGAGTTTTCACTGAAGTCCCTTTGGTGTCAGTGAGGAAAAAGTAGCAGTCAGGACAGTGATCATTTGGTTTGTGCCAAACCATTGGTACAGCGAAAGGCATACCTGATGGCTGTTTCATGTGGTTTGCACCGAGCTTGCATGCAATGTGGGGTGCCCACTTCTTGTCATGAATACCATCAGTAAATTTAAAGAAATATTTGTAAGCACTTTTAACATTCCTTGTAATTAGTCTTTTCAGGCTTTCAGGTGTAAAGAACCCGCAGATATAGCAGAAAAAGTCTGATGCATTCATACAGTTGCGGTGCTTCATTGCTTGCCAACACAGATCAAGGCACTGTAACATTAAAGAAAAGCTGAAATGGAATAATAGCTGATATAAGATTACCATCGCATACATTGGTGTAAAAAAAAAAAAATCATCTGCTTGATGGTGGGAAAATTTTACCCGACTTCTGGCTGCAGCTGATTCACATTTCAGTTGCTAAATATCTTGTGGTTCAAGTACTTAACTGAAGCTGATATAACCGCCACAATTACTAGCTGAATGCAACTTTGCAAAGTATATCTATGACTGAAGTCGAGTCAGATTTTCCAAAACACGAGCAGATTTTCCTATGCTATAATGGTTCTCGAAAACTGGACGTGCTGGCTAAAACTGGATATCATATTCGAAATTTACAGGTTCATGTTGCTTAGAATCACCTAAAACTATACTAGAACCATAACACTTTTTAAATTTTGTCGACCAGTGTAATTCATCATGGTTGGGGATGTTTTCCTTTAGACGTAATGTTGCGACATAAATTGTCGTCGAGTTCCTAGATAATGCAGCCACGGCTAAATTTATTTTGCCTTGTATGTATTGAATACGTACATTATAGTTTTCAACCGTACATTCCGATCTTGCTCTCCTCCCAGAGAGGAGTTTTTCATGGAACATGCCCACGAGTTGTATATAGTCAGTGAATAGGTGAATTTCGTAATCATATACCAAATCTCGAAACTATTATAATGAAAAGACCACTGCAAGTGCCTCTAGGTCTGTAGTGCAATATTTTTTCTCCGCACCTTTTATTTGTCTGCTGGTGAATGCAGTTGGTTGATTATTTCTAAGCTTATCTTCTTGCATTAATATGGCCCCTAATCCTTTAAGAAATGCATCTGTGCAAATTATAAATGGTTTTGTGAAATTCGGATAGGCCAAGCAAGGTGCACATGTAAGTTTATCTTTTCGTTCATCAAATGATAGTTTTTGTTCCTCTCCCCATTGAGATACTGCTTGTTTTTTCAGTCGGTGGAATAATGGTTCTCCAATGTGAGAGAACTGTTGTATGAATGATCTGTAGTATCCAGCTAGTCCTAAAAATTGTCTTACTTCATCCGCATTTGTGGGTTCAGGGAAATCCCTTACTGCTTGTATTTTTTCAACTGAGGTGTAGATATCTTATGCTTTTAGTGTGTGGCCTAAGAATTTTATTTCCTTAAAGCAAAATTTGCATTTGGACAGCTTAATTTTCAAACCAGTATTGGCTAACTTGTGTAGAAGCTGGTCTAATTTCTGTAAATGTTCATCTATTGTGTGTGTTGCAATTATGGTGTCTAAGTATACAAAGATACCATTTCTAAACATTCCTGATGGTAATAAATCCATTAATCGTTTGAATGTGCCTGGAGCTGTCCTTAATCCCATTGACATTCTTTTATTCTGATAATGTCCTGTATTTGTAGAGAAAGCAGTGTATTTGTGCAACTCGTCATCAAGCTCGATCTGATAATAATGTTAAGAAATCGTTTGTGGATAATGCATTATTTTCTGGTCCAGTATTTTGCAAGACGTCGCTCAACAACGGCAAGGGAAACCGGTCTGGTATTGTGTGTTGGTTTAAAACCGACCACCGCACGCATTTCACCATTTTGTTTGGGCACGAAAAATAATGGGGCCTACCACGAGGAGACTGATGGCTCAATAAGACCCATTTTTAAAATTTGATCAACATGTCGATTTGCAAGTGTAGATTGTGGGTGTGCTACCCTGTATGCTGGTACATATATTGGTTGTTTGTCCTGGCGTATGTTAATCTTGTATTTAATCAGGTTAGTACAACCTAATTTTTCTCCAGGTAATGCGACCATTTGTCGATGTTTTTGTAGTAAATCCAGTAGATTACTTTCCACATCAAAATTTCATAAAATCAAATTCTCCTTTGTGCACTCTCTGTCCGTTGATTTTATCTTATTTGATGGTCCACCTATTGTTACTTCACATATAGGAGCAGAACAAGCCTCTAAACTGCATATACAAGTTCCCCTTTTAATTTGATTAATTAGGAACATGAGTTTCCCCTTCGTTATTCAAATGACATAAGGCGTTTTCCACCGGGAGTTCTTTCACTTTACATGATTCTGCTATGACAATAACACTACCATTCTTCAGTTTACTCTTTATGGTGACTTTCATATATGATTTACGTGGAATAACTACATCATTGGTGAGATGTGCGAGAATGGAGGTTGTTACATAGCCTATGATTTCATCATCCTTTGTGTAATTCTAACGTACAGTATGCTGCATGTTTGATCACGAGCGTGTTCTACCTCACTCCCCCCCTCCTCCCTTATAGTAGAGTAAGTCGTTCTTTCTGTTGTTCAGAGCAGGATTGTCAACTCTTTGTCCCCATGGCTTCATTTGCGCGTCCTTACAAGTTGTATCAAGCTCTGCCGGCCCCTATATAATGAGCTCAGTCTCTGCATTATTGCCACTTAGATCTACTCCTCATTTTGTTCACATCTCTGTCCTCCCCTGTACAGTTGTTATTATTGTGAGTGCTCAGGAAGTCTCCAACCATCTAGCAGCTGTATAATTTGAGTATAAGTGTTGTTGCATTTTTTCTTGTACTGTATAGCACAAGGTGTTAATTCTTGGGCCTAGTAAGGTTTTTGTGATTAATGTAAAGTTTGGAAGTCAAGCCATTGTTAATAATATTTTGTATCTGTAATAATATATCTTGCATTCACTGAGTATTGTCTGGCATTCTCATTTTATCAGGGCTGACTTGGATAAGTTTACTCTTGCTAATTTCGTGATAATGGAGGCTATTGCAGTTAACCATATATTTAACCTGTTTTTTGCCATTACATTGTCCTTGTGAGTCCTGAATGTTTTGTTGTTAGTTTGAGCATTCAACTTTAACTTGTAATTTTACCTAGCTCTTTTGTTTTGAACCTGGAACTTTGCGGGACAGTAGTGATTTTTAGTATTCTCACTTAAAGTGTACATTATCTTTCTCTGTTCCGTAACATAAATTTGGCGACCTCTTATCAGGATATTCAGGATATTATCATAAGGATAGTGCTTGATATTTTGTGACTGTGATTATTCATGATGTCTACTATTACTACGCTTGATGAAGCCAAAGATTTTTTGTCAAATGTGCAAACAGTGTATGATGTAGAAAACAGAACAAAGAATGAACTTAAGCTTGTTGCTCAACAATTGGGGATTGCTGTTCGCTCTCATCATTCTAAAGATCAAATTGTTGACATGATTAATGAAAGCTTGTTTAATGAAACTCCTCCAAATGAGCAAACGCAGATTGAATTAGCTAAGTTACAGCTAGCCCTGCAGGAGGCTCGTGTTAAGGAGGCTGAATTTCAGGCAAATGCTAAGGAGGCTGAGTTTCAGGCACGTGCTATGGAGGCTGAGTCTCAGGCTCGTATTCAGGAGGCACAAATTGAAATTGCTAGGATTCAGGCAGACCATGAGTATCGCATGAAACAAGGTGGAACTGGATCATCTAGTTCTGATGATTTTGATGTGGCTAAAAATGTTAAACTTGTCCCTCCTTTTAATGAATCTGATTTAAAAAAAGTATTTTCAGTTGTTTGAGAGGGTAGCTACAGGTTTTAATTGGCCAAAAAAGTATTGGCCAGTACTCATTCAAACTGTTCTCACCGGTAAAGCTCAAGTAACTTATGCATCTTTGCCTCAGGATCAATCTGATAATTATGATGTAGTTAAGAGCTTGATTCTTAAGGCCTATGAGCTTGTTCCTGAAGCCTATAGAGTAAAATTTAGGACAACTTATAAACAAGATAAGCAATCCCATGTTGAGTATGCAAAAATCAAAGAAGATCTGTTAGAGCAGTGGTTAAATTCTAAGAATGTGGGTTCTGATTTTGACAAATTTAAGCAGATGATTTTGCTGGAGGACTTCAAAAGGTGTGTTAATAAAGATGTAAGCCTATATCTTGATGAGAGAAGAATAGATAATTTGTCTGATGCTGCAGTTTTAGCTGATGAATATGTTCTCACTCACAAGAGATATTCTAAAGAAAAAGGGAAAGCTGAGAGTAAGTATATATACGTTGCCTCCACTCAGAGTACAGGTAACAGGAAAGAGAATAAAGATGATGTTTCTCAGGAAGTAAATACCAGCTTCACCTCTAGATTTCGGAAGAGTAAATGTACATATTGTAGTAAGCTTGGTCATACTACGGAGAAATGTTTCAGGAGACAGCGTGATGTGAACAAAAAGGAATCTTTAAATATTCAGTCAATTGGTCTAGTGTCCACCCTTGAGAGTTCCCAGAATTCTTTAACTGAGTTAACTGAACCTGCTTTGAGGGGTAAATTAAATTCTCATGATGGAGCTCCTCTTTTGAGCAGTAACGTGGGTGACACTCTCAAGAGTTCATGTGCTAATTTCCTGTCTGATGGTTTTGTCAGTCCTCTGGACAGTAATGACAGGAAATCAGTTAAAATATATCGTGATACAGGTGCTTGCCAATCCCTTATGCTGACCAGTGTTCTAGGCTCTAATGTTAATTCCTCTGATGAAACTGTAATCTTACAAGGTGTAGGGAATAACTACTTCTCTGTCCCTCTGTGCAGAGTGAATTTAGAGTCTGGTTTTGTTAATGGTTCCGTTATGGTTGGGTTGGTTGAGACACTCCCAATGTCAGGTGTAACTTTCTTACTTGGAAATGATATTGGTGGAAGTCAAGTGTGTCCAGCTCCTCAGTTGTCTAGTGAGCCATTGGCTGCAGCCCAGGATTGTGATGTCCCTGATGTGTTCCCTGCATGTGCTGTCACTAGGGCTAAGTCTAAAGTTACTGGTGACTTAGAGGATAATGATGATGATGATGATGTTATCCTAGCTGACACTTTTCTTGCTAATTTGGACCACTCACCAGATGAGGCAGTACCCTGTAGTGTTGATAATTTGTCTCGTCAAGAGTTGGTTGAGTTGCAGGTTGCTGACCCTGAGTTGAAAGGTCTAGCTAACTCTGCTTGCAGTGAGGAAGAGTCAGCTGGTGCTTCTACTTGTTATTATATAAAGTCAGGAGTACTTATGAGGAAGTGGAGACCCCCAACAGCATCAGCCGACTGTGAATGGGAGGTTGTACATCAAGTTGTCATCCCTCGTGTTTGTAGGCAGGATATCATTAGAGTGGCTCATGATTCCAGTTTGGTAGGACAGCTTAGAGTGAGGAAGACTGTGGCACGCATTTTGAAACACTTCTACTGGCCAGGTATCTTCAGGGATGTTTCCTGGTATTGTAAGTCTTGTCACACCTGTCAAGTTGTGGGGAAGTGTAATCAGACCGAAAAGGTTGCACCTCTAGTTCCCATTCCTCCTTTTGAGGCGCCATTCACCCGTGTGTTGGTGGATATTGTGGGCCAACACTCTACTCGGAAACGGACAACGACCACCACGACGACCCCACTTCTCAGCAGATGGATTTTTAGGCCCGCCCCCGCACCTCCCCACGGTGGCGGGGGCCACCTCACATAGCTACAGACCCTCAGTCTACAACAAGATTTGGTTGAACGGGGTCAAGGCACGATTACTGGTAGATACGGGAGCAGCCAGATCGTGCCTCTACTCCCACTTCTACTCACGCCACACCTCTGCATTTGGCTCCCTTCTCCCCACTTCAGCCAACCTCGTCGACGCGGGGGATGGCGCCCTGCCTATCCGTGGGGAAACACGGGCCCTTCAAACCAACACCCACCAACGAGTATCCACTAACCACCCATTCATCATATTCGACTCAACATGCGATCAATATGATGGATATCTTGGGCTGGACCTTCTCCAAAAACTCCACGCCACCATTGACTGCCATCAGCGCCGCCTCCACTTCAGTCCAGCCCGCCCCAACCAAGCATCAATCAACAAGAAAAAAAAATCTCATCGAAGAAAAAGCAAGAACACCCCCCCCCTCACCACGCAAACACACACAACCCCCAAACACTCACCTGCCCCAACCCACCTGTACATCTGACCCCAACCCAACCTCATGCAATGCCTCACTTCATCCCCCTCCATCACCACCCCCCACCACACATCATCTGGACCCCTCCCCATCTTTTCCTGCCACTATCCCCTCCTCAATCACCATTCCACCCCACCATGAAGCTTGAACAGACCTTCAGGTACCTCCGTCCTCTTCTCACCATCACCATCCATCCCCACCGGACCACTCTCCTCCTGTTTAGTAAGCCCCACCTTCCTTCCCCCACATGCCCATGGAATCCGTATCGCCAACCTCGCCACAACCCCACTAACCCTACCAAGAGGACTCATCATTGGCGACACAGAAGAAGCCGAACCATGCCAAGCACCATCCCCCGACCATCCCACTCTCCCCGACCTACCATCACACCTATCCCCTTCCCAAACCAACAGCCCCCAACAACTCCTCCTGGACTTTCAGGACCTGTTCTCCTCCGGCCCAACCAACCTTGGCCACACTACCTATCTCAGCCATGAGATACACACGACCGGACCTCCAATTCGCCAACCATCACGACGAAAAAATCCAAAACAACGGGCAGAAGAAGACCGGCAGGTCCAGGATATGCTCGATGCCGGCGTTATCTCCAACTCCACTAGCCCATGGTCCTCACCTGTTGTACTCGTACGGAAGAAAGATGGGACTATGCGCTTTTGCGTAGACTACCGCCGAGTCAACGACGTCACTATCAAAGATGCTATGCCCCTACCCAGAATCGACGACTCACTTGACTCCCTATATGGGTCGACCTGGTTCTCGACCCTAGACCTGCAATTGGGTTATTGGCAAGTCCCTGTACACCCCGACAACAAACACAAAACCGCCTTCTCAACATCAAACGGGAAGCATTATGAATTCAACATACTTCCCTTCAGACTCTGCAATGCCCCTGCCACATTCTCCCGCCTGATGGAGTCAGTTCTCAGCGGACTAACCTGGAAGACTTGTTTGGCGTATCTGGACGACATCATCGTTTTCAGTCATACCTGGGCCGACCACCTCCACCGCCTCAAACAAGTGTTCCACCGTATACGCCAGGCAGGACTAAAACTGAAACCAACAAAGTGCGTTTTGGCCGAGAGATCATTCTCTTTCCTTGGACATCTAATTAACGCTGAATGCATCTCCCTGGACCCAGAAAAACTACGTGCAATCGCCGACATTCCCCTACCTCGTGACGTGCACAAAACTAGAAGCCTTTCTAGGCCTAACATCATACTACAGGCGGTTCATCAAAGGATTTGCAGATATCGCCAAACCCCTACACGACCTAACAAAAAAAGGCGAGCCGTTCGTATGGACTGAACCAAGAAAAACTGCATTCACCACCCTCAAGTCCAAGTTAACCTCTGCCCCAGTAGTCGCTTTCCCAGATTACAACCTCCCATTCCGCCTGTATACCGACGTATCACTCATCGCCATAGGGGCTGTCCTTGCACAAGTACAAAATGGCCGTGAACATATCATCGCCTGTGCCAGCCGCACCCTAAATCTGCAGAAAGAAACTACGCGGCCACCAAATGCGAGTGCCTGGGAATCATCTGGTCCCTTGAATACTTCCACTCTTACATCTCAGGCACCCATGCGATAGTCATTACGGACCACCAATCCCTGCAATGGTTACGTCAGTCAAACACCACCAACGCACAACTTATACGATGGTGAGAAACACTCGAGGAGTATGATTTCGAGATCTCATACCGACCAGGCAAACTCCACACAAACGCCGACACCCTGTCCCGTCTACCAATCAATGCAATCTCGACAGAGCCAGACCTAGTCCAAATGTGGCACAACAAACAACGCCCTACCTGAATCCCACCGAACACATTCGCTAAACTCCACCCACATGGCGAACACCTGTTCGATCCAAATGGACACATCGTCCTAAGCCCCACCACTGCCCACGACACCATGCTCCACCTCCATGCCCATAACGGCATCCACCTGGGAACTAAAAAACTCCTATAAGTCTTTACCGACATGTACTGGACCCCTAACCCATCCACCATCGCCAAGAACATTATACAATCCTGCCGAGCCTGTGCTTTAGGAAAGGACATCACCTGTACACCCGGCCCTTCAGGAAAATTAACAGCACAGAAAACGTGGCAACTACTTTCCTTAGACATCGTCGGCCCCCTCACATCCAAAGCAGGGTACAAATACATAATCACATTCGTGGATTTTTTTTTTTTTTTTTTTTTTAAATAATGATCATGGCGGCGCAACTGCCAGGGTCATATGCCACCGTATAACAAAGAAGTAAAAAACAAAAAACAAAAAACAGAGGATAAGCCAAACAATCAAAAATGAGAAATTCTAAATATCCTTAAGAAGTCCTGCCTCCTTCAGAAAGGAGAGGGTTGCCCCTCCCAAGACACAGGCATCCTCCCCAAGCACGGAGGAAAGATGATACACACCACCATCCGATTGGTGGTCAGAGAGGAACCGACACCGCAAATCCTCAAGACTAGGACACTCCACCAACAGGTGCCGAACAGTCAAGGGAACCAGACAGTCATCACAGAATGGAGGAGGAGCCCTCTCCATTAAAAAACCGTGAGAGAAACGGGTGTGGCCAACGCGGAGGCGGCACAAAGCAGTCTCCCATTGACGAGGGAAGCCCTGGTAACTGAATGAGCCCACCTTCTGGCAAATCGAGCGCAACTTATTGGCACCCACAGCATCCCAATGCTCCTGCCAACAGCACCAAACCCTGAAGGCAATAAAGGAGCGCATATCTGCAGCAGGCAGACGATACAGAGGGGACTGGGCAAGAGGGGGACGAGCCGCTGCCGCCTTGGCCAGCTGATCAGCTCGTTCATTCCCTGCCACTCCTACATGAGCTGGAACCCAACAGAAATCTACACGACGTCCACGACGCCCTAAAAGGAAAAGCCACTCTAAAATAGATAAAACCAAAGGATGAGAGGGATTAAAAGACTCCATTGCAGAAAGAGCACTTCGTGAGTCACTAAAAACAGTAAAAGCAGTGTGGGGGAGAGTGAAGAGAATCTGAAGGGCAAATAAAATAGCAGTCAGCTCAGCCGTAAAAACAGAAGCAGTCACAGGGAGGCTCCCACCTCGACAGAAGGTGGGAAACACCACACCAAAGCCCACACCCACATCAGACTTTGATCCATCAGTATAAACTGGTATGGAGTCCCCATGAGAAGAGGCATGCTCTAAAAACAGAGAAAATAAAACCTGAGAAGGAAGGGAGGCCTTACTGGATGAGAAGAAACGACAAAATGTCACCCTGGGGAGAAGCCAGTAGCCCACCCTCGGGACACGGTGGGGAGTGATCGGCACAGAAGGAACAGAGAAGCTAGACATAATCGACTGCACCCTGAAACCAAAGGGCTTTGGAGAGGATGGCCGAGTGGCAAAAATAGGTGACCGAGAATCTTGAGAGACCTTGACAAAGGGCACAGAGTCTGGGAGACGATATAAGCTATACCAACATCTCATCAAAAGGGAAGAGCGGAGCAAGTCTAGAGGAAGGACACCAGCATCAGCCAACAAACTCGAAATCGGGGAAGATCGGAATGCCCCAGTGGCGAGACGAACACCAGCATGATGTATGGAATCTAAAATACGAAGCCGGGCTTCTGAGGCAGAGGAATAAACTTCACATCCATAATGAAGTTTGGATAAAATCAGAGACTGATGCAAGAGGAGGAGGGTCTTGCGATCAGCTCCCCAGTATGTGTGCGCTAAAACTTTCAAGAGACCCAATGCTCTGAGACACTCAGCTTTTACATACCTCAAGTGAGGGACCCAAGTCAACCGGCTGTCAAAAATCAGCCCCAAAAACCGGGTTTCCTTTAAACACGAAATACGACGCCCATCTAAAAAAAGGTTTGGGTCAGGGTGGACTCCACGAACGCGGCAAAAATGCATGGCAACGGTCTTCTTGAAGGAAAATCGAAAACCTCGTTCATCAGCCCATCTAGAGACACGGTTGAGAGCCATCTGCATCCTCCTTTCTGCCACTGACATCCTTGAGGCAGTGACAGAGATTGATAAATCGTCAATATAGAGAGAGCCACGAACACCATCAGGGAGCACAGAAATAACGCTGTTAATTGCCACTGCGAAAAGGGTATCACTTAGTATGCTCCCTTGTGGCACACCATCCTCAAGGGGACGTGCAGTAGACAGCTCACTCCCGACTCGGACCCGAATAAAACGATTAGATAAAAACTCCCGGATGAAAGTGGGGAGTTGCCCACGGAGACCAAACTCATAAAGAGATTGCAATATACCATGACGCCAGGAAGTGTCGTACGCCTTCTCCAAATCAAAGAACACTGTGATATGATGCTGGTTAGTTGCAAAAGCCTGGCAGATGGAAGATTCTAAAGAAAGGAGAGCATCTGTGGTCGACCGCATCTTCCGAAACCCACACTGGACTGGAGACAAGTAACCACCTTCTCTAAGTACCACACGAGCCGACTATTCACCATCTTTTCGAGGACCTTACAAAGGCAAGACGTCAGCGAGATAGGGCGATAATTAGTGGCCTGCAAGTGATCCTTACCCGGCTTAGGGATGGGGAGAACCACAGCAACACCCCATGAGGTCGGAAACCCACCATTGCACCAAATTCTGTTATACAGTGACAACAGAAAATGAAGGGCTGCATCAGGCAAGTGGTGTAAGAAGGCATATGGGACATCATCCAAGCCTGGAGACGAGTCGCGACACTGCGACAATGCCATCTGAAGCTCAGAAGCAGAAAAAGCAACATTATATGACTCCTCCGCAGTAGATGGAAAACTAATGCCCAAAGATTCCAGGTGCCGTCGGCGGCGTGCCGACGGGGATGAGGTGTCCTTCCTAGAGACATTAGCAAAATGAGCGCCAAATATCTCGGCAACAGACGAAGAATGAGCCACCACCACACCTGCATGAGATAAAACAGGAGGAGAGGGAATGGGAAATTTCCCTGAAATCTTCCTCACCCGTTTCCACACTTTTGTGAGAGGAGTCTGTGAAGAAATTGAAGAAACAAATGATGCCCAAGACTTCCTCCTAGCCTCCTTCATAACCCGCCGGGCATGAGCTCGGGCCCTCCTATATGCCGCTAAGTAACCAGGGTCACCTCGGTGACGACGAAGTCGGGAGAAAGCAGCACGTTTAGCCCGAACAACAGAAGCACACTCATCAGTCCACCAGGGAACTGGACGGCAAGGAAAGTGACCAGCTGTTCTCGGAATACTCTGCAGTGCTGCCGAGTGTAGTAAGTCTGTGAAATACTCAACAGCAGCGTCAGTGCTGACAAAATCCTCCACACATCGGTTCGGGGAACACAGCTCCTCAAAACCGGCCAGACCGCCCTATCCAAGCGCCAGCGGGGAAGACGACGCCGAGGCACACTCTGTGTCGATCTTAATAAAATAGGGAAGTGGTCACTGCCATGTAAGTCTGGTAACACAGCCCATGTAAAATTCAGGGCTATCCCTGCAGAGCACAGAGACAAATCAATAGAAGTAAAAATACCCGTTTGACTATGGAAGTAAGTAACTTCACCAGAATTTAAAATGTACAGGTCCACATCCTCCACAATGGAGGCTAACATAGTACCTCTAGCATCAGCTGTGGAGCCACCCCACAGGGGATGATGACTGTTCATGTCAGCCAGCAAGAAACAGGGTGAGGGAAGTGCCCGAATAAGATTTTCAAGATCAACCCTCTCAATAGTGGCACTAGGAGGGAGGTACAAGGAGCACACAGTATAACGACGGGGAAGGAAAATCTGGAGAGCAACAGCCTGCAGTGGAGTGTTAAGATTCACAGCAGTGAAAGGTATGTCACTGCGTACTAGAATAGCCACACCCCCACCATGACCCTGTCCAGGAAGAGGATCTGAATAAAAAACCTGGTAACCAGGTGGACTGGGAGGCGCAGCATCTCCAACCATTGTCTCTTGTAGGCAAACACACACAGGTGAATACTCAGCCAGAAGCCAACGGAGTTCCTCCCAGTTGGCTCGTAAACCACGGCAGTTCCATTGAATAATATTAGCCATTAAAACTATTGAAAAAAAAGGGCAGGGGAGAGGGACAAACAGAAAACCATAAAAAAAAAATACTAAAAATATTAAAATGGAGGAACTATATACACAAAAGAAAGGGTCACTTAGTGGAAACCACTGAGCGACCCTGGGAGACAATCTTCTTGGGAATGCGGATACGCCCACTAAGGGGCTTGCCACGGGCAGCAGCATGGCTTGAACGAGGGCCTGGGCTCTGCGAAGTGTTGGGAGACTTCACAGACACCCGTCGATGCCCAGCAGGAGAGGAAGAGCTACTCCGAACCCTGCCCGGGGCCCCCAGTGAACCAAGAGGTCGAGCAGGAGGGATTGGGGTCCTGGCCTCCAAACGTGGAGGGGGCAGGACAGGATCCTCAGAGGTAACCGGAGGAGGAACATCCGATTCCCTGGAGGAAGAGGTGCCAGACTGACCTGACACCCCAGAAGCCCCCGAAGACCCAGAAGCAGGGTCCGAGGGCTGTTGCACAGATGGACTAACTACAGAGGATGTGGACTCCACGACCGACACCTTGCTTGGAGGATCTTCAAGACTCAAAGACTCTGAGGAACCACGATGACGTTTAGCAAAAGAAGAATGTGCACCATGACTACTAGGGGATACCATAGATGTAGAGGTCGAGTCTTGAACTGTAGCGGCAACCGTCGCAAGTGCGGGAGATTGTTGCAATGGCATGGGATCGACAGATGAAGGCATAGGAGCTGAAACAACAGGAGGAACTCGAGTCTGCTGCTGGACAGGACGATGGGGACGGCTATGACCGGACAAAACTGACGCATAAGACACTCCGTTACGGAAAACAGATGACATGGCTCTACTCCTGGCCTCAGGAAAGCTTATTTTATCCTTATTACGGATGAGGAGGATCTCTTTCTCTAAGCAAAACCGGGCACAGTCTTTAGATGAAGTAGGATGTGCCTCGCCACAGTGCAAACAACAAACAGGTCCAGGACAGTCCTGTCCTGCATGAGTGGATGCTCCACAACTGACACACACCACTGGGAGGCCCTGTTGCAAACGACGACAGGCTCGCCCAACATGCCCGTACATCTGACAGTGGTAGCAGCGTCGTGGGTTTGGTACAAAGGGTTTGACCCTAAGGGACAACCAAGCCACCTTGATGGATGAAGGGAGAACAGTACAGTTGAACGTCAGCAACAAGGATGGAGTTGGGGTGAGTACACCATCAACCTTCTTCCGAAACCTCTCCACTTTGACAACCCTGTGGACCTGTAGTTCTTCAAGAAGCTTCTCTTCACTGTAGCGAAGTAAGTCTTTGGAGAAAACAACACCTCGGCACTGATTGAAAAAAGCATGAGGGACACAGGAAAACAGCGCATCCGGGTCCTTACACTGGGCAGCCAGCCGGGAACCCTCTTCAGGGGATGTAACCTCCACTAGTAGGCTACCATCCCCCTGAGGTGAAATCTTCGGCTCCCTCCCACAGATTGACATAATGTGCCGATGAACCGTAAAAATATCCAAATTCCCAATAGGTTGACCATCCAAAGTACGAATGGTGTAGTACCTTGTAAAATCAACCCTCTCAAAGACACCCGGCAGGACCTCACGGGCATGTCCACAAGATGTTGTTGTCTGTTGCCGGCTCTTCTTCTTTGTAGTGGCCACTGATCGGAAACCACTGGAACCAGGCAGGTATGGTTCCAGGGTGGCAATATGGGCCTCACCAGCCAGAGGCACATGAGGCGCACAGGAAGGAGACTCTGCAGGATGGTCAGGGACGGAACCAGGGTCGTCAGCTGCAAAAATATTACAAGCCATAATAAAAAATAACCACCTTCATTCCCCCACCCCTCCACCCACCATGGAGCCCAACAAGGGGAGGCCATATGCCAGGGAAAGCACCACTGGCGACCCCAGAGGTATTGGGAAAGTATACGCAGGTAACCACCAAGGGACCCTGACAAGGGTGACTCCAGGACGATAGGAGCCACCAGGTCCCCCAGTGCCCGCTTGACCCTAAAGCCACTAGGTGACTAGCCTGGATGGCTAGCCAGTGACCAGCCGATTGACCTGGTCGGGCCCAACCAGGCCACCCGTCTAGCCAGAATAAGGGACCAAAGAGGTGTATTGCTACCTGCAGGGCGCACCATGCAGCATCGCTCAACCACCAGGACTCTCGTCTCCCAGCATTACGGGACGCCACGCACGGCAAACACGTGGGGAGGCAACAGTCCCGCCCTAGATGACAGATGGGCAGGGACTGACATCACCAGTAGGCCTCCTCTACCAGTGATGTAGGGGGTGCTTGGTCCACAAGGCCGACAAATGCCAAACCCTACAAAGGTAGGCTTGCCTCCAAAGTAGGTGGCACTGCCAACCATGCTTCAAGCCCCACCACCACGTCAAGGTGACCCCCTACAGTGGGGATTCGTGGATGTGTATTCATAGTTTATCATTGCATGCCCTGTTTAAGATCACAGTGCAGTATCAGTTGCCGATGCCCTCACCTGCCATGTCTTCCCATATTTTGGTATTCCCCAAGCACTGCACTCAGATAATGCCCCAGAATTTACTGGAAAAGTCTGGGAAGAACTGGCGAACATATTTGGATACCACATCTCCCACTCATCCCCCTACTGGCCCCAAGGTAACAGCATCCGCGAGAGAAGCCATCGCTCCCTCATGAACCAGGTTCGCACACGCATTATGCAAACAGGGAACAAAGACTGGCCTGCCCACATCAAGATTATCCAATGGGGTTTAAACACATGCCCACGGGAAGACGGGATAACTCCACATGAAAGAGTTTTGGGGGAATCGCCACTACTCCTGCCACTCTGCCACCACCTACAGCCACCCACCCCACCCTCCACTATCGACCCTCTCCACCACCTCAAACGCCACCTCCACCACCTACATTCTCAACAAGACCTGGCACCCGACATGAACCACTCCAACCCATACAAACCTGGTCAGTCCATAGTCGTTGCACACCTGCCCACCCCCTCCAAAACCTCCCCCCGATTTAATGGACCCTTCAAAATTGTTCGAGTAACCAACCCATACCAAGTCATTATAGATCAACAGGGACAACACCGCACATACAGAAATCGCCACGTGCGACCCTTCCACCCACCCACCACTACCACCCACACGCCCGGCCAACCTGCACCCCTGCCCGCACACCTGTCCATCCCGACCTTTCTCAGAATTAACCCCCAGACTCCTACTCCTACTCCTTCTCACCCCCTCCCTCCACCTCACCAACAACCAGCCCACCCCCCGACACCCCACCACCACCGGCCGAGACCGCCACCCCTTCACAACTCACAACTCACCTCCCTAACACCTGTCCACCCACCACCTCCCAACCCACACCGCCCATATCACCACCACCGCCCAAAGCCACCACCCCGGCAGACCTCACCACTCACCACCCCATCACCTCCACACCCACCACCCCCCTCCCCCTTGACCATTCTCATTATACGCGCCACACTGCACCCCCACCCGCCTCCCCCCCTAACAGCCGCACGCCCTCACCACCACCACGTGCACAACCACCATCGCCACCCACACCCACCATCACTACCACCACCACCAGATCAGGACGCCTCTCACACCCACCCTTGAGGTACACCCCAACACCTCCGCCCATCACACGCCCATCCCGGCACCCACCACCTCCACATACCCCCCTCGCCCCAAACACCTCCCCCATAACCCTCCCCCTCCACCAAGCACGATGAAATCTCCTCAAGTCCCAATTCCCCAAAGGACAACGCTCTTCCCACCGAATCATCCCCCATAAAGCCACCAACCTCCCGTCACTCTCCAGCATTCAGCTTTCATCTCTCCACCAGGCACCATTCCCCGGGATGAAGGTGACGAGAGTGCATTGGCTACCCCACGACCGCCCACATGCCAGAATCCGAAACACCCACCTGCATGTTCTGTAATGCCATATGGTATGAAGAATGCACCAGCCACATTTCAGAAGCTCATGAATGTTGTAACAGAGGGTTTGGCAGGGTGTGTTGTTTATATTGATGATGTATTAATCTTCAGTGACAACTGGAAAGATCACCTATGCCATGTCAGTAAATTTCTTGAGCGTTTGGTTCAGGCTAATCTTGTAGCTAATTTATCAAAGTGTGAGTTTGGTCAAGCTAAAGTTCAGTACCTTGGGTATGTAACTGGTGATGGACACGTTGCACCACCAGGAGCTAAGGTTCAGGTTATAAGTGATCTTCCCAGACCTAAAAGTAGGAAAGAGCTACAAAGATTTTGGGAATGGTAGGTTATTACAGGAGATTTGTTCTTAACTTTTCAATTCTTGTATCACCACTTACAGACCTACTGAAAAAGGGAGTTAAATTTGTCTGGACTGATAACTGTGAATCCTCTTTCAGTAAACTTAAAGCTATCCTATTAAGTCAGCCAGTGCTCGCTACTCCAAATCTTGCTAAGCCTTTTAAGATGGCTGTTGACGCAAGTGATACAGGAGCTGGGGCTGTTTTGCTGCAAGAGGATGATCAGGGTATTGAACACCCTGTATCTTATTACAGTAAGAAGTTCACTCCACGTTAAAGAACTACTCAACTATTGAGAAAGAGCTTTTGGCCTTGATTTTGGGTTTACAGCATTTTTCATTTTATTTGTGTTCTGGTTTTGACCCCATAGTCATTTATACCGATCATAACCCACTGAAATTCCTTAGTAAGTTTAATGATAAAAATCAGAGATTGACAATATCGAGTCTACTTCTTCAGGAGTATTCATTAGACATACAACATGTCAAGGGGAAAGAAAATGTTATTGCAGATTGCTTATCTAGACTTTAGACAGATTGTTTTAGAGTAATAAGAAATTTCCTTTGTAAATTTCTTTTTTCTTTGTGGGGAGGTGTTACATAGCCTATGATTTCATCATCCTTTGTGTAATTCTAACGTACAGTATGCTGCATGTTTGATCACGAGCGTGTTCTACCTCACTCCCCCCTCCTCCCTTATAGTAGAGTAAGTCGTTCTTTCTGTTGTTCAGAGCAGGATTGTCAACTCTTTGTCCCCATGGCTTCATTTGCGCGTCCTTCTTACAAGTTGTATCAAGCTCTGCCGGCCCCTATATAATGAGCTCAGTCTCTGCATTATTGCCACTTAGATCTACTCCTCATTTTGTTCACATCTCTGTCCTCCCCTGTACAGTTGTTATTATTGTGAGTGCTCAGGAAGTCTCCAACCATCTAGCAGCTGTGTAATTTGAGTATAAGTGTTGTTGCATTTTTTCCTGTACTGTATAGCACAAGGTGTTAATTCTTGGGCCTAGTAAGGTTTTTGTGATTAATGTAAAGTTTGGAAGTCAAGCCATTGTTAATAATATTTTGTATATGTAATAATATATCTTGCATTCACTGAGTATTGTCTGGCATTCTCATTTTATCAGGGCTGACTTGGATAAGTTTACTCTCGCTAATTTCGTGATAATGGAGGCTATTGCAGTTAACCATATATTTAACCTGTTTTTTGCCATTACATTGTCCTTGTGAGTCCTGAATGTTTTGTTGTTAGTTTGAGCATTAAACTTTAACTTGTAATTTTACTTAGCTCTTTTGTTTTGAACCTGGAACTTTGCAGGAAAGTAGTGATTTTTAGTATTCTCACTTAAAGTGTACATTATCTTTCTCTGTTCCGTAACAAGGTATATAGTCACCTCGGTCCCTGGGTATAATGGGTGGTAGGGATAGGAGGGTAGGTATAAATGCGTGTGTACTCTCGTTTTCTTTGAGATCAGACTGAATCATGCTGTTAATTTGGAGCATTGTATTGCAGAGGCTTTTGCCAATAACGAATTCATGATAGGGGTGTTCTTGGACATCCATAAATCCTATGACATGACATGGCGACACGGTATACTAATGAAGCTCTATGCTTATGGTTTCAGAGGAAATTTGCCTATTTTTATTTCAAATTTCTTAAAGGACAGAACTTTCTCTGTCAAATTGCCCCGTAACGTAACATCGGATATATTTATCCAGGAAAACGGGGTGCCACAGGGAAGTGTGCTTAGTCCTACGTTATTTAGTATTATGATCAATGATATTCTGTCATCAGCTCCCATCCCGAGGAATCTTAAATACTCGCTCTACGCTGACGATTGTGCAATATGGCACTCTTCCCGTAATGCATAATTTTCGGCTGGGCAGATTCAAGCAGCCCTTGACTCCGTCCACCAATGGGCCTTGCAGTGGGGATTTAAGTTTTCCGTCAGTAAGTGTGCCGCTGTAGTTTTTATGACTCATAACGTACCTAATTTGTGCACACACACCGCAACTCAGCCAGGAGACAGGGCGTGTGTGCTGGGCATTCCCCAGGCCCTGTCTTCCCCCTTACCTTTACTCAAGACAACCACCAGCAACCGGGCTACAGCAAGGCCCGGTCTCCTCGAATTGAGGAATCATCAACAACAACAACTAATTTGTGCTTAACTTTGGATATTCAGGGGGTACCTTTTCAAAATTCTGTAAAGTTTTTAAGAATACGTTTTGATCGTAGAATGAATTTTAAACTTCACGTTAATACTTTGCTTGCTCGTTGTGATAAACCGTTAAATGTCCTCAAGTACCTAGCGGGTACTGCCTGGGGTGCCGACAGAAGATCTTTATTAATGGTGTATAAGTCCCTTATTTGACTGAAGCTAGACTATGGCGCACAGGTGTATGGCTCGGCATCCAATGACACGCTGAAAGGATTGGATGTGGTACAGAATAAATGTTTGCGAATGTGTCTTGGAGCCGTCCGGTGTACCCGTGTGGCTCGTATGGAAGTGGAGGCGAATGTGCCTCCCCTCCGAATTTGCCGTGACCACCTGGCCTTGTGCTACGGCGTAAGGACATTTAGGAAAAGTAATATCGGCAATGTGGCCTGTATCCCCTGCATCAATACCACCACCTTCTACGGGGGGTGCGTCGGCCACTTGCTGTTCGCCTCCACTTACTGACTCAGGAGCTTGGTATGGACCCCAGTGACTGTGACAAGTTGGTGTTTTAAAATATAGCGCCTTGGGAGCCACCTGGCTTTACAGTGGATGTATCATGGCTCCCAGCACCAAAGGCCAAGGCACCGGAGGCGGAGGTCCACCACTTGTTTCGTAATATCATTGTTCGTCACATGGGGTCCCATCAATTGTACACCGACGGCTCCAAGTCGAGTGAATGTGTGGGTCCAAGTGTGTGGTTGACTGAATGTGCACTTAGGTATCGGTTGCCGACTCATACATCTGTGTTTACCTCCAAACTTTTTGCTATTGACAAAGCCATAGACTATGCTCTCAATTCTAGGCATGACTCATTTGTCATATTTTCAGATTCAAAACCAGCCCTTCAGGCAATTGCATCTTGTACTACGGACTCTCACGAGATCCAGGGCCGCATCATTAATTCATGCATCAAGTCATTCACACTGATCTGGGTGCCTGGTCATTGTCGTATCTACGGCAATGAGCAGGCTGACTTACTTGCAAAGTCGGCTGCAGAGCTCGAGGAGACTTGGGACGTTCCTCATGATCTACGGTCGAGTCTCTCTCTCGGAAAGAAATCAATAAATCTTCTGTGGCAAGGTCAGTGGACCAGACTAAATATTCCAACTTGTAAGCCGTACCTGGGCGACTGGGACACCGCCAACCGCCCCAGTCGCCTTGAGGAAAAAGTATTGGCACGGCTACGGCTCAATGCCACCATTTTAACTCACATGAAACTATATATGGAAAGACGCTTCCCACCGCACTGTGACATCTGTAATGCGGTGTTAACTATCAGTCATATCATCCTGCGCTGTCGGCGATTTATTCGTGAACGTGCTTCACTTATAAATTACTGCTGTGCAGCAGACGTCTCCTTCACCCTTTCCACCATCCTGGGTGATGGGGACATTGTTATGACTGATAAATTGATGGCTTTCTTGAGAGAGACCAGACTCATCAGAGTAATGTGACTTTTTTACTGTATGGTTATAGTTTTTATCAACTGTAAATATGTATATATAGTACTGTTAATTAGGGTTGACAGTTGACGTATTTGAAATAGTTCCTCCACCCACTGATCTATTTCTAATATTGATGTCCCCTACATTAAACCCCGTTCCTCGACTAACAGTCACCAGCTGATGAGTGCAAGTGTGCAATATAGGAAGGTATTGGGCACTTGCAGTCGATGGTGGTCTGCTGGACGAGGTTCTTCACTTTGTGCACAAATTATGTAAATACATTATACCATCTTGCTTAAGTTATTCTAATTAGGGCCGACAGCTGACGTATATGGAAATGTTCCTGACTCATCTGGTTTCCTTTCAAATATTGATGTCCCCTATATTAGGTTGTACCTCGACTGACAGTCACCAGGTGATGAGTGCAGGTATGTGATGTAGAAAGGCATTTCATATCTGCGGTCGATGGTGTTCTCTTGGTCGAGGCTTTTTTACCATTAGTGTAGGTCTAGTTATTTGTGTCTTAGGATTTAGTATAGGTTAGCGATTTATCTGTCAGGTGATTAGTTTTAGGGTCTTTAGATTAGGCATTTTAGTTTATAAGTAATATAAGGTTAAAAATAAAAAAAAAATAAAAAATAAAACTACAAATAAATAATAAAATAAAAATTATTGTATATATATATGTACGTGTGCATGAAAGTGTGTATGATCATATGCATGGATGTGTGTATATATATATATATATATATATATATATATATATATATATATATATATATAATTGTATATATATGTATATATGTATCAGTCTATATACATATATATATTTTTGCCTTAATGACCAGGGTCTCCGGCCTCAGTGGTCGACAGGCAAAAAAAAAAAAAAAAAAATCACTGTGGACTTTTATGCATGGTTGTGAAGAGAGCGGACGTGTGCTGAGCTCTTCTCTAGCTTGTAGGGTTGCCTCACTGGCTTTAGTTCTTTTTTTTGACCCTCTTGGTGACGCTTAGGATTAGCTAGTTCTCAATTACCTCCCCTCCCTGTTAGTTCTGAACAGTAGATGTCTATTCTAATAAACTGAGTTTACCTTTGCTTATCGCCCACGGAGGGTCCCCCCCACTGATCGCTCTGGGGCGTGAACGGACACGGTCGGGCCTCCCTTGAGTGGTTTGAGGGGCAACCTCAGATTTAGGTGTTTTGCTCCTAGTTGTTTGTCCCTTGTTTGTCTTCTCACCCTCTTCCCACTTCCCCCGTTAGGGGGAAGTGGTACTATGGAGGACGCCCCTACTGCCTCCCCCCCCTTCAGGGGGGGAGGTGGACCTGACGACACCCAGACTAATAGACGGACTGACCGGCCCTGGACACACACACTCCTTCACATCCCTGTAAATAATGCTGAATATGTGACCCTACATGCTCTAGGTTCTACTCCCTTGAGCAGTCTCAATCCTTTCCTTATCAAGAAAGTGATTGATTACTGTGCTGGGGAAGTGGAACAAGTAAAAAAACTTGGTAATGGAGACCTTCTTATCAAAACGGTAAATTCATCCAAGGTAAAGGACTTGATGAAACTGCGTAAATTCCACGAATATGATGTCGAGCCGAAGATCCCGCACGCCATGAATTCCTGCAAAGGTGTTATCACCTACAGGGATCTCATGGTTATAGAAGAGGACGAGATCATACGGGAACTTGCCCAGCAGGACGTAATCGGTGCCCGGTTTATCACTAGATTTTCCGAAGGCATGAGGACGAAGACTGGCACAATTGTCTTGACTTTTGGAAAAGTTTCACTCCCGGACCATGTCAAAGTTGGCTACGAAATTGTTAACGTAAGGCCATACATCCCAAATCCACTTCGTTGCTTAATATGTCAATTATATGGGCACGGAGATAAGACTCGTCGGGCTTCCCAGGCAGTGTGGCAAATGTGGAACACAGGGACATGATGCTGAACACTGCACATCGGAGACGGTTCATTGTTTTCATTGCAAGGGCGCGCACTCCACTTCCTCTAGGGATTGTCCCAAGTGAAAGAAGGAGGAGGAGGTCTGTGCAGTGAAAGCAACTGAGGGCATTTCCTACTACGAAGCTAGGAAAAAGGTGAAGGAGTTGCATGCAACTCCCACGCCAAGTAGGTCCTATGCCTCGGCGGTAATGTCCTGTCCCGTTATGTGCACCGTGGAAACACAGACTGACCCTGAACCTGTTCCTCTTGCCTCACACTCTACCTCTCCATCTGAGCCTCCCGTCCAATCCACCTCTCAAACTGACACCCCTGTTGCACCTTCCTACTCTCAGTCTGCTGCTGCCTCTCAGTCAGTCAAGCCTAAACCGAAGCCTGACAACTCTAGTAAGAATAATATGACCACCCTCACCAAGTCATGACCTCATGTTCTTCCTGCTCCTGGCCCAGCGAGGGAGAGAAAAGTGAGCTCTTCCTTGGTGGAATCTGGGACCCTAGTTATTGATGAAAACATGGAGGTTTCCGTCACCAAGCACCGGCATAGGTCCGCCGGTAGTTGCTTGCCTGCTGGCGGGCGACAAAAAAAGCCTAAGCATACTGGCCCCCAACGTAAATCTTAAACCGCCGCATTCACTATATTACAGTGGAATTGTAGAGGTATTGGGAATAAATTACATGATATAGCAATCTTGCTTTCCATACACAGGGCAGACGTTGTTTGTTTACAAGAGATGCGCCTGGAGGATCATCCTGATCCTCCACAGTTCAAACACTGCCACCCGTATAGAAGATATGATCACGGAGTAGCCATATACACACACACAAATCACACCCACTAACGGAAGTGATTCTAAATTCTACTTTGGAAGCTGTCGCGTGCAGAGTAAAATTTAATAACACGTATCTGTCTATTTGCTCTCTGTACTGTCCTCCACATGGCCTCATTGATAGTGATGCTTTAAATTCACTATTTGAACATCTTTCTGGCAATAATTTAGTGTTGGGTGATTTTAATGCCCATCACTATCAATGGGGTAGCTTGAGGATCGATGGTCGTGGGGAGCAAGTAGCCGACCTAATACTACAGTCCAACCTCTGTCTTCTGAACGATGGTAGAGCGACTCATGTAGATGATCGTACTGGTAACTTTTCGGCCATTGACTTATCTTTGGCCTCCCCTGGTATACATCAAGATTTCTCATGGGACCCTTATGACGACTCCTTGGGAAGTGATCATTTACCCATCTGTCTTTCTTATACACGCGACATGGTTTCGGACCCTCCACCTCCAAAATTTAACTATAAGAAAGCAGATTGGGGATCCTTCTCAAGGATCGCCAATTTAGATATATCTGGGGAGACCATAGATGTTAAGGTCGAAAATGTAACTACTTCCATATTACACGCAGCTGAGGGTGCTATTCCCAAGACTCCTACAGTTCATGCGAAGCATAGAGCACATTGGTGGACGCCGGATTACCGACATGCATTAAGAAAACGCAATAGGAGATACAGGATTTTTGATAGTCAGCCCACTGAGAAAAATTTTATTGCATACAAACAGGCACGGGGTGAGGCAAGGAGAATAATAAGAAGGGCCAAACGTGACTCCTGGCGGTCCTTTGTGTCCACGGTGACTCGTACAACACCATTACGTAAAGTCTGGTCCACTATAAGAATATTAAATAATAAAGGCCCATATTTCCCGATCACCACCCTTCAGGTTAATAATAACATGTATGATGAGCCCGTGCGCGTTCCTAACATCCTCGCCAGGAGTTTTTCTCTTGTAAGTAG
This sequence comes from Coenobita brevimanus, assembly GCF_032717465.1. Classification (NCBI taxonomy): domain Eukaryota; kingdom Metazoa; phylum Arthropoda; class Malacostraca; order Decapoda; family Coenobitidae; genus Coenobita; species Coenobita brevimanus. The sequence goes on along the minus strand of NC_137015.1, from coordinate 26,637,175 downwards.
CTCAGCCAATTATGACCCGCGTTTTCAACACCATAAACGCACGGCTGAGCTACAGATATTAGACTTTGCCACAGAAGACGTAGACTTCCCGTACAACAAAGAGTTTACGCTAGATGAACTGCTCCTTGCCCTTAAATTCTGTAAAGACACCAGCCCTGGACCAGACAGCATCACGTACGGTATGATCCAGCATCTTAATCAGGACAACCTGATTAAGATGTTAGCATTGTACAATGAGATTTGGGCGTCTCGAACGTTCCCAAACTCATGGTACTTTGCGCACGTCATACCGATACCCAAAGAGGCTAGTCGTCTTATGATCCCACTTCATTTCGTCTTATTATGTTGACTTCTTGTCTATGTAAGGTCATGGAACGTATGGTAAACAATAGGCTTCTTTTTGTTTTAGAGTCGGAAAATTTGTTAAATGATCAACAATGTGGCTTCCGTAAATACAGAAGTTCACTAGATTATTTAATGAATTTGGAACATTGTATTGCAGAGGCATTTGCCAATAAAGAATTCATGATAGAGGTGTTCTTGGACATCCATAAAGCCTATGACATGACATGGCGACACGGTATACTAATGAAGCTCTATGCTTATGGTTTAAGAGGAAATTTGCCTATTTTTATTTCAAACTTCTTAAGGGACAGAACTTTCTCTGTCAAATTGCCCCGTAACGTAACATCGGATATATTTATCCAGGAAAACGGGGTGCCACAGGGAAGTGTGCTTAGTCCTACTTTATTTAGTATTATGATCAATGATATTCTGTCATCTGCTCCCATCCCGAGGAATATTAAATATTCGTTCTACGCTGACGATTGTGCAATATGGCACTCTTCCTGTAATGCACAATTTTCGGCTGGGTGGATTCAAGCAGCCCTTGACTCCATCCACCAATGGGCCTTGTAGTGGGGATTTAAGTTTTCCGTCCGTAAGTGTGCTGCTGTAGTTTTTATGACTCGTAACTTACCTAATTTGTGCTTAACTTTGGATAATCAGGCAGTACCTTTTCAAAATTCTATAAAGTTTTTGGGAATACATTTTGATCGTAGAATGAACTTTAAACTTCACTTTAATATTTGCTTACTCATTGTGATAAACCGTTAAATGTCCTTAAGTACCTAGCGGGTACTAGATGGGGTGCCAACAGAAAATCTTTATTAATGGTGTATAAGTCCCTTATTCGATCGAAGCTGGACTATGGCGCACAGGTGTATGGCTCGGCATCCGATCCCATGCTGAAAGGATTGGATGTGTTGCAGAATAAATGTTTGCGAACGTGTCTTGGAGCCGTCTGGTGTACCCGCGTAGCTCGTATGGAAGTGGAGGCGAATGTGCCTCCCCTCCGTATTTGCCGTGACCACCTGGCCTTTTCGTAAGGCCTACGAACATCAAGGAAAAGTAATATCGGCAATGTGGCCTGTACCCCCCTGCGTCAATACCACCACCTTATGTGGGGGGTGCGTTGCCCACTTGCCGTTCGCCTCCACTTACCAACTCAGGAGCTTGGTGTGGACCTCATTGACTGTGAGAAGTTGGTGTTTAAAAATATTCTGCCTTGGGAGCCACCCGGCTTTACAGTGGATGTATCATGGCTCCCAGCACCAAAGGCCAAGGTGCCGGAGGCAGAGGTCCACCATTTGTTTCGTAACATCATTGTTCGTCACTTGGCGCCCCACCAATTGTACACCGACGGCTCCAAGTCGAGTGAGTGTGTGGGTGCAAGTGTGTGGTTGACTGAATGTGCACTTAGGTATCGGTTGCCGACTCATACATCTGTGTTTACCTCCAAACTTTTGCTATTGTCAAAGCCATAGACTATGCTCTCAATTCTAAGCACGACTCATTTGTCATATTTTCAGATTCAAAATCAGCCCTTCAGGCAATTGCATCTTGTACTACGGACTCTCACGAGATCCAGGGCCGCATCGTTAATAAGTTGCATTCATGCAACAAGTCATTCACGCTGATCTGGGTGCCTGGTCATTGTCGTATCTACGGCAATGAGCAGGCTGACTTACTTGCAAAGTCAGCTGTAGAGCTCGAGGAGACTTGGGACGTTCCTCGTGATCTATGGTCGAGTCTCTCTCTCGGAAAGAAATCAATAAATCTTCTGTGGCAAGGTCAGTGGACCAGACTAAATATTCCAACTTGTAAGCCGCACCTGGGCGACTGGGATACCGCCATCCGACTCAGTCGCCTTGAAGAAAAAGTACTGGCGAGAGTACGGCTGAATGCCACCGTTCTAACACACATGAAACCATATATGGAGAGACGCTTCCCACCGCACTGTGACATCTGTAATGCGGTGTTATCTATCAGTCATATCATCCTGCGCTGTCGGCGATTTATTCGTGAACGTGCTTCACTTCTAAATTACTGCGGCGCAGTAGACGTCCCCTTCACCCTTTCCACCATCGTGGGTGATGGGGGCATTGTTATGACTGATAAATTGATGGCTTTCTTGAGAAAGACCGGACTAATCAGAGTGATGTGACTTTTTTTTACTCTATGGTTATGGTTTTTGTCAACTGTAAATGTGTATATATTGTACTATTAATTAGGGTTGACAGTTGACGTATTTGAAATAGGTCCTCTTGCCACTGACCTATTTCTAATATTGATGTCCCCTACATTAAATCTCGTTCCTCAAGTGACAGTCACCAGCTGATGAGTGCAAGTGTGCAATATAGAAAGGTATTGGGCACAGTCGATGGTGGTCTGTTGGGCGAGGTTCTTCACTTTTTGTACATATTATGTAAATACATTATACCATGTTCCTGAAGTTACTAATTAGGGCCGACAGCTGACTTATATGGAAATGTCCCTGACTTGTCTGGTTCTCTTTCATATATTGATATCCCCTACATTAGGTTGTGCCTCGACTGACAGTCACTAAGTGATGAGTGTAGGTGTGTAATGTGGAGAGGCATTACATATCTGCAGTCGATGGTGTTCTGTTAGTCGAGGTCTTTCTACCATTAGTGTAGGTTTAGTTATTTGTCTCTTTAGGATTTAGTATAGGTTACTGATTTGTCAGTTAGGTGATTAGTTTCAGGTTCTTTAGGTTAGGCATTTTTGTTTATAATGTAAGGTCAAAAATTATAAAACTATAAAAAAAATAATGAAAATAAAAATACAAAAATAATAATAAAATAAAAATTATTATATATATATATATATATATATATATATATATATATATATATGTACGTGTGATTGAAAGTATGTCTGTATATATGCATGGAAGTGTGTGTGTGTGTGTATGTATATATATATATATATATATATATATATATATATATATATATATATATATGTACGTGTGACTGAAAGTATGTCTGTATATATGCATGGAAGTGTGTGTGTGTGTGTGTGTATGTATATATATATATATGTTTGTATATGTATGTATGTATGGGTATCTGTATGTACATATATATATCTGGCCTTAATGACCAGGGGCTTTGCCCCAATGGTCGATAGGCAAAAAAAAAAAAATTATCACTGTGGGACTTTTATGCATGGTTGCGGGGAGTAAAGACGTGTTTTCTGAGCTCTCCTCTAGCTATAGGGCTGCCTCACCGGCATTAGTTTTCCTTTGTTTTCGCCACTAGGGCGTAGTTTCAGTTAGGCTAGCTAGTATTCATTTTCCTCCTCTCTGTTAGAGATACAATAGGTGTTTGTATCTTTTCATGAGTTTACCTTTGCATATCGCCGACGGAGGGTACCCCCCACTGATCGCCCTGGGGCGTGAACGGACACGGTCGGGCCTCCCTGGAGTGGTTTGAGAGGGCAACCTCAGATTTAGGTGTTTTGCCCCTGGTTGTTTGTCCCTTGTTTGTCTTCTCCCCTTCTTCCCACTTCCCCCGTTAGGGGGGAGTGGTACTATGGAGGACGCCCCTACTGCCTCCCCCCCCTTCAGGGGGGGAGGTGGACCTGACGACACCCAGACTGATAGACGGACTGACCGGCCCTGGACACACACACTCCTTGACATCCCTGTAAATAATGCTGAATATGTGACCCTACATGCTCTAGGTTCTACTCCCTTGAGCAGTCTCAATCCTTTCCTTATCAAGAAAGTGATTGATTACTGTGCTGGGGAGGTGGAACAAGTAAAAAAAAACTTGGTAACGGAGACCTTCTCATCAAAACAGTAAATTTATCCCAGGTCAAAGATCTAATGAAACTGCATAAATTCTACGAATATGATGTCGAGCGGAAGATCCCGCACGCCTTGAATTCCTGCAAAGGTGTTATCACCTGTAGGGATCTCATGGTTATGGAAGAGGACGAGATCATACGGGAACTTGCTCAGCAGGACGTAATCGGTGCCCGGTCTATTACAAGATATTTCGAAGGCGTGAGGAAGAAGACTGCCACAATTGTCTTGACTTTTGGAAAAGTTTCACTCCCGGACCATGTCAAAGTTGGCTACGAAATTGTCAACGTAAGGCCATACATCCCAAATCCACTTCGTTGCTTAAGGTGTCAATTATATGGGCACGGAGATAAGACTTGTCGGGCTTCCCAGTCAGTGTGTGCCAAATGTGGAACACAGGGACATGATGCTGAACACTGCACATCGGAGACGATTCGTTGTTTTCACTGCAAGGGCACACACTCCACTTCCTCTAGGGATTGTCCCAAGTGGAAGGAGGAGAAGGAGGTCTGCGTAGTGAAGGCAACTGAGGGAATTTCCTACTACAAAGCTAGGAAAAAGGTGAAGAAGTTGCATGCAACTCCCACGCCAAGTAGGTCCTATGCTTCGGCGGTAATGTCCCGTCCCATCATGTGCACCATGGTTGATTGATTGATTGCAAATAATTAAAATCTGGCGGCGCAACTGCCAGGGTCATATGCCGCCGGACAACAAAGTAAAACGCACAACAAAATAAAAAGTGCATATTCAATTTATAGTTAATATCTGGTAGTAGGAACAAAAAACTGAAAAACAATAAAAGAATTGTGTATAAAATATCAAGTACTTATAAAAGTGGAAGGAGGCCCGCCTCCTGAAGAAAACTAAAAACATCACTAAAATCGCTAGAGGCTTTGCCAAGCATCGAGGACAAACAGTAGGCACCATCTGCCCCCTTATGCCTATGGAGGAATCTCTGACGTAGGTCCCCCAGACTCGGACACTCGACCAGCAAGTGATGGACAGTAAGGGGAACAAGACAGTCATCACAGTACGGTTGAGATCCACCATTCATCAGGAACCCATGTGTAAGCCGCGAATGCCCAATGCGAAGCCTAGCAAGAGACACCTCCAATCGCCGAGACATAGAAGGAAGAGCCTTTGGCACAACCACTCTCTTAAAGATTTCTTTTAGTTTATTGTGAGAAACAACATCCCAGTGTCTCTGCCAACACGTATGAATTGCGTACTGCAAGTAAGGTGTTACATCTGAAGCAGGAAGTGGGTAGTCGGTTGGGGGCTGTTGAGAAGATGCAGCTTTAGCTAAAGTATCTGCCCTCTCATTGCCCACCACACCAACATGTGTAGGTACCCAACAGAAGTCTACATGGCGGCCACGACGGCCAAGAAGAAAAAGCCACTCTAAAATTGATAAAACCAATGGATGGGATACATTAAAAGACTCCAGTGCAGACAAAGCACTACACGAGTCACTAAAAATCACAAAAACGGATTGGGGGAGAGTAAAAATAATTTTAACAGCATACAAAATTGCAGTCAGTTCTGCCGTATACACTGAAGTAATGCCAGGAAGGCTACCATCCCTACTAAAGGAAGGGAAGACAACACCAAATCCTACTCCAGTATCAGTCTTAGACCCGTCGGTATAGACAGGGACAGAACCCTCATGAATGGAGGCATGTTCTAAAAAGAGGGAGAGGGACACATGAGAGGGAAGTGAGCCCTTTTTTTCAACAACGGACCTACAGAATGTCACACGAGGGAGCAGCCAAAAACCCACCCTTGAGATCCGATGAGGACACATTGCCAGTCTTGGGACAGAGAGGGCTAACATAACAGACCGGACCCTGTAACCAAATGGCTTTGGGAAATTGGGACGGGTGTCAAAAACAGAAGATCGGGAATCCTGGGAGACGATGGCACAAGAAACTGAGTCTGGAATGCGGTGAAGACGATACCAACACCTCATCATTAGCAACTGGCGTCGCAAATCCAAGGGGAGTACACCAGCATCCACCAATAAGCTTGGAATCGGGGATGATCTGAATGCCCCGGTTGCCAGACGCACACCAGCATGATGTACAGAATTTAACAACCGGAGACGTGCATCTGTTGCAGAGGAGTAGACCTCACACCCATATTCAAGTTTGGGAAGAATAAGAGACCTATGCAAGAGGAGGAGGGTCTGACGGTCAGCACCCCAAGAGGTATGAGCTAAGACCCTCAAAAGACTCAAAGCTTTAAGACAAGCCACCTTAACAGAACGAATATGAGGAACCCAGGTTAGTCGTCTATCAAACAAAAGACCCAGAAACCGCGTCTCTTCCACACAAGATATTCTCCTACCATAGAGATACAAGTCAGGGTCAGGGTGAACCCCTCGAAGGCGACAAAAATGCATAGCCACTGTCTTTGTTGAAGAAAAATGGAAACCGTGAGTTTCTGCCCAGTCAGAAATTCGATTTAGAGCCAGCTGCAACTTCCTCTCTATCAGAGACATTCTAGACGAGGTAAAGGAAATCGAGAGGTCATCGACATATAGTGATCCTTGTACACCGTCAGGAAGTACACTAATGACACTGTTAATGGCTACAGCAAACAGAGTAATACTAAAGATACTCCCCTGTGGTACTCCATCTTCTAGAGCACTCCTCCCACTCGCACCCTTAAAATTCGGTTAGATAAAAACTGTTGAATAAAAGTAGGCGAGCGTCCACGAAGACCAAACTCGTGAAGAGAGAGTAAAATACCATGACGCCAGGCAGTGTCATATGCCTTCGCCAGATCAAAGAAGACCGTGACCTGGTGTTGGTTAGTGGAGAAAGCCTCAGTGACAGAAGATTCCAAGGACAGTAGTGCATCAGAGGTAGATCGCATTTTTCGAAAACCATACTGAGCAGAGGATAAGAAGTCACCTCTCTCTAAAAACCACACAAGCCTAACACTGACCATCTTTTCCAAAACTTTACATATACAAGACGTCAAAGAAATAGGCCGATAATTCGTCGCCTGTAAGTGGTCCTTACCTGGTTTGGGGATGGGGATAACTACAGCAACACCCCAACAAGCCAGAAACTCCCCAGAACACCAGATCTTATTAAACAGTGAAAGCAAAAACAACAGGGACTCATCAGACAGGTGGCATAAAAAGGCATAAGGAATATCATCATAACCAGGAGAGGAATCATGGCACTGCGACAAAGCCGCCTGGAGTTCAGAAATTGAAAATGGAACATTGTAAGGCTCTCCTCCAGAAGATGCAAAACTAAGACCACGAGACTCTAGGCGCCGACGGTGGCAAGCCGAAGGCGTACCTGCATCCTTCTTTGACACACTGGCAAAATGATCAGCAAGCAACTCTGCAACAGCAAATGGATCAGCCACAGTTCCACCTGCTGCAGATAAAACAGGAGGGGAGGGAACAGTAAATTTTCCTGAAATTTTCTTTACCCGGTTCCACACCCGGGTGATGAAAGTCCTCGAATTGATGGAGGAAACATAATTCTTCCAGGATGAACGCCTGGCCTCCTTTAAAACCCGCCTCATATGAGCTCGTGCCTTCTGATACGCCACCAAATACTGAGGATCCCTACGGTGACGACGAAGTCGAGAGAAGGCGACTCGTTTGGCTCTCACTGCGGAACTGCACTCAGAGTTCCACCAAGGAACCGGACGTTTAGGAAATTGACCCTTCGCTTTTGGAATAGATAACAGGGCTGCTGAGTGCAACACGGTATTGAAATATGACACAGCCTCATTAAGACAGCCAAACTCGTTGAGAGAAAGGGAAATGGAACTTAATTCCCTGAAACTTGGCCAGTCAGCCTTATCCAGAAGCCAGCGAGGAAGACGTGGCTGAGGTCCACCAGCACTAGTAGTTAAAAGTAATGGAAAATGGTCGCTGCCATACAGGTCTGGCAACACATCCCAGGTAAAATCTAAAACAGCATCAGCAGAGCATAAGGACAAATCAATGGCAGTAAAAGTTCCAGTCTGACTATGGAAATATGTCATTTTATTAGTATTGAAAATGCCTAACTCCTCATCTTCCACTAAAGAGGCCAGCATTACACCCCGAGGGTTGGCCTCACTTTTTCCCCATAGAGGATGGTGACCATTCATATCTCCTAGTAACAGAAAGGGAGAAGGAAGGTCATGAATAAGGCGTTCCAGATCCGCCCTTTCAATAGTAGCACTAGGAGGAAGATAAAGACTGCAAACTGTATACTGTTGACGTAAAAACATCCGGACAACAACAGCCTGCAAGGGAGTGGAGATGTCCAGATGACTGTATGGAATATCCTTGCGAAGGAAGATAGCAGCACCTCCATGATGACCTTGACCTGGCACAGGATCAGAATAAAAGGCATGGTAGCCAGAAGGACCAGAAGGAACAGTATCACCCACCATGGTCTCCTGGATGCACATGCACAGAGGAGTAGATTGAGAAACAAGATGACACAGTTCCTCATAGTTTGCACGTAAACCCCGACAATTCCACTGGATGATAGAACCCATAATGGAGGAATGATGATTAAGTGCGGGACTGTACATCTGACGAGCGAGCGGGTTTGGATTGATGCTTATGAAGACCCTTCATAGGAGCTTGCCTAGCACCAGAAACCCGCACCCTCTGTCTAACATCTGAAGACAGACGTGAGGATGGGGAAGTAAGTTTTACAACACTCCTTCTTGGAGTGGGCATACCAGTTTGTTTGGTAAGTGGCTTGGGGGCTGTCTTTGGAGGTGTAGGATGGCCAGTGCCCCCACCAGAAGCCCCAGAAGTGGAAGTAGAGCCCACAGGTCTAGAGTCATTTGAGGCCGTCCTATGCGTCAGATCTGAAGCACCAACAAGTGGTCCAACATCCCCAGGTGGGGACTGGACCAGAGCTGAACCATCAGCTTCAGCGGTCTCCTGGCTAGATCCCTCAGCCTGCTGGACAGAGGGAACAAGAGAGGTGTCAACGGAAGGGTCAACAACAGAGACTTTAGGTGGCCGGTCTTCATGTTCAGAGGACTCTGAAGACGTTTACCAGGTACAGATGGAGCCTCGGGCATACTGGCTTCAACGGGAGAAGAGGTCCGGTCAATATTGTCGTCTGCCACCACCACAGAAGTGTGCAAGGCGTCAGCCGCCGAAGTGGGGGCAGAAACAGTCGGAGTAGCGGTCAGGCAAGCATCATTCTCACCAACAGTAGTAACCATGGGGACAGCATTCTGTATATCATGAGTTGAAGGAGTGGGTACTGGAATACGTTGAGGCTGCCTCTGAAATACGGGGCGGCGCACAGACACTCCAGTAAGGACAGCAGCATAAGTAATTCCGGGCTGGAAAAAACGAGTCAGGGCTATCTTCTTAGCTTCAAGAAACGAAACCCTCTCAGTCGTTCGGATAGACAAAATCTCCTTTTCTAGACAGTAGCGTGGGCAGTTTTTAGAATTTACAGCATGCGGACCCCCACAGTGATAGCATTTAAGGGGGCCTGGACAGTCATTGGTATGACTTTGTCTGCCACAAGAGACACATATGGCAGGAAGGCCAGCCTGTGCATGACGGCAAAAGCGGCTAACATGGCCATAACTTTGACAGTGGAAACAACGCTTTGGGGTTGGCACATACGGCTTCACTGGAAGAGATAGCCAAGCAAATTTCACTGATGCAGGCAAAGTTAATCTATTAAAGGTCAGGAACAAGGTCGGAGTAGGGGTCAGGACACCATCTATTTTCTTCTGTAGTCACTCAACTTTGACAACACCTGATGACTGCAATTCCTCCAACAACCGTCCCTCTGAATATCGGAGTAGGTCACGAGAAAATATGACGCCCTTACAACTGTTGAAAGAATCATGTGGTACGCAGCAAATACCAGAACCTGAGACAGACTTCAGAGCCATGAGACTGGAGCTCTCTTCTGGGGAGGACACCTCAACCAGAATGCTTCCGTCTCCCTGTGTCGAGATTTTTGGTTCCCTCCCACATGTAGAAACTATGGCCCGGTGCAGGTCAAAAATATCAATGTCCATCACTGACGTCCCCTCAGAGGATTTCAATACCAGATATTTGGTGTAAATTACAGGCTCAGACTCATCAAGACCTTGCCTCATAGCCCCACCAACCCGACGTGACCGCCTCCCAGTCCCATCTGATCGCCGGGGTAGAGGAGGATAAACGTCACGGGTCTGGAAAGGCTCCAGAGTGGCAATAAGTGAGGAGTCCGAAGAATGGCCAGGGACAGATGCCGTGTCGTCAACAAGAGGTTTGTCTTTATGCTCCATGTAGTACTAAAAAAAAACTTCATTCCCCCACCCCCCCACCCACCATGGAGCCCAACAGGGGGAGGCCATATGTCAGGGACAGAACCACTGACGACCCCAGGGGTAGCAGAGGAGTATACGCAGGTAACCACTGGGGGACCCGGACAAGGGTGACTCCAGGACAATAGGAGCCACCAGGCCCCCCAGTGCCCACTTGACCCTAGCCAACGCATGACCAGCCGCTTGACCTGGTCGGGCCCAACCAGGCCACCCGTCTAGCCAGAATAAGGGACCAAAGAGGTGTATTGCTAGCTGCAGGACGCACCGTGCAGCATCACTCAACCTCCAGGACTCCCATCTCCCAGCATTACGGGATGCCACGCACGGCAAACACATGGGGAGGCAACAGTCCCGCCCTAGATGGCAAGTGGGCAGGGACTAGCATCACCAGCAGGCCTCCTCCACCAGTGATGTAGGGGGTGCTTGGTCCACGACACTGACAAATGCCGAACCCTACAAAGGTAGGCATGCCTCCAAAGTAGGTGGCACTGCCAGCCACGCTTCAAGCCCCGCCACCACGTCAAGGTGACCCCCCTCAGCGGGGATGTGCACCATGGAAACGCAGACTGACTCTGAACCTGTACCTCTTGCCTCACACTCTACCTCTCCATCTGAGCCTCCCGTCCAATCCACCTCTCAAACTGACACCCCTGTTGCACCTTCCTACTCTCAGGCTGCTGCTGCCTCTCAATCAGTCAGGCCTAAACCGAAGCCTGACAACTCTAGTAAGAATAATATGACCACCCTCACCAAGTCACGACATCACGTTCTTCCTGCTCCTGGCCCAGCGAGGGAGAGAAAAGGGAGCTCTTCCTCGGTGGAATCTGGGACCCTAGTTATTGACAAAAACATGGAGGTTTCCGTCACCAAGCACCAGGATAGGTCCGCCGGTAGTCGCTCACCTGCTGGCGGGCGGCAAAAAAAGCCTAAGCATACTGGCCCCCAACGTAAATCTTAAACCACCACATTCACTATATTACAGTGGAATTGTAGAGGTATTGGGAATAAATTACATGATATAGCAATCTTGCTTTCACTACACAGGCCAGACGTTGTTTGTTTACAGGAGACACACCTGGAGGGTCCTCCTGATCCTCCACAGTTCAAACACTACCACCTGTATAGAAGATATGAAGATCACGGAGTAGCCATATACACACAAATTACACCCACAAACGGAAGTGATTCTAAATTCTACTCTGGAAGCGGTCGCGTGCAGAGTAAAATTTAATAACACGTATCTGTCTATTTGCTCTCTGTACTGTCCTCCACATGGCCGCATTGATAGCGATGCTTTATATTCACTATTTGAACATCTGCCTGGGAATAAGCTAGTGTTGGGGGATTTTAACGCACATCACTATCAATGGGGTAGCTTGAGGATTGATGGTCATTGGGAGCAAGTAGCCGACCTAATACTACAGTCCAACCTGTCTTCTGAACGATGGTAGAGCGACTCATGTAGATGAATGTACTGGTAACTTTTCGGCCATTGACTTATCTTTGGCCTCCCCTAGTATACATCAAGATTTCTCATGGGACCCTTACGACGACTCCTTGGGAAATGATTATTTACCCATCTGTCTTTCTTATACTCGCGACATCATTTCGGACCCTCCACCTCCAAAATTTAACTATAAGAAAGCAGATTGGGGATCCTTCTCAAGGATCGCCAATTTAGATATATCTGGGGAGACCATAGATATTAAGGTCGAAAATGTAACTACTTCCATATTACACGCAGCTGAGGCTGCTATTCTCAAGACTTCTACAGTTCATGCGAAGCATAGAGCACATTGGTGGACGCCGGATTGCCGACAAGCATTAAGGGAACGCAATAGGAGATACAGGATTTTTGATAGTCAGCCCACTGAGGAAAATTTTATTGAATACAAATAGGCACAGGCTGAGGCAAGGAGAATAATAAGAAGGGCCAAACGTGACTCCTGGCGGTCCTTTGTGTCCATGGTGACTCGTACAACACCTTTAAGTAAAGTCTGGTCCACTATTAGAATATTAAATAATAAAGGCCCATACATACCAATTACCACTCTGCAGGTTAATAATAACATCTATGACGAGCCCGTGGACGTTGCTAACATCCTTGCCAGGAGTTTTTCTCATGTAAGTAGCTCAGCCAATTACGACCCGCGTTTTCAACACCATAAACGCACGGGTGAGCTACAGATATTAGACTTTGCCACAGAAGACGTAGACTCCCTGTACAACCAAGAGTTTATGCTAGATGAACTGCTCCTTGCCCTTAAATCCTGTAAAGACACCAGCCCTGGACCAGACACCATCACGTATGGTATGATCCAGCATCTTAATCAGGACACCCTGATTAAGATGTTTGCATTGTATAATGAGATTTGGGCGTCTCGAACGTTCCCAAACTCATGGCACTTTGCGCACGTCATACCGATACCCAAAGAGGCTGGTCATCTTATGAATCCCACTTCATTTCGTCCTATTGTGTTGACTTCTTGTCTGTGAAAGGTCATGGAATGCATGGTAAACAATAGGCTTCTTTTTGTTTTAGAGTCGAAGAATTTGTTAAATGATCAACAATGTGGCTTCCGTAAATACAGAAGTTCACTAGATCATTTAATGAATTTGGAGCATTGTATTTCAGAGGCATTTGCCAATAAAGAATTCATGATAGGGGTGTTCTTGGACATCCTTAAAGCCTATGACATGACGTGGTGACACGGTATACTAATGAAGCTCTATGCTTATGGTTTAAGAGGAAATTTGCCTATTTTTATTTCAAATTTCTTAAGGGACAGGACTTTCTCTGTCAAATTGTCCCGTAAAGTAACATCAGACATATTTATCCAGGAAAACGGGGTACCACAGGGAAGTGTGCTTAGTCCTACTTTATTTAGTATTATGATCAATGATATTCTGTCATCAGCTCCCATCCCGAGGAATCTTAAATACTCGCTCTGCGCTGACGATTGTGCAATATGGCACTCTTCCTGTTATGCACAATTTTCGGCTGGGCGGATTCAAGCAGCCCTTGACTCCGTCCACCAATGGGCCTTGCAGTGGGGATTTAAGTTTTCCGTCCATAAGTGTGCCTCTGTAGTCTTCACTAATCGTAACGTACCTAATTTGCGCTTAACTTTGGATAATCAGGTGGTACCTTTTCAAAATTCTGTAAAGTTTTTAGGAATACATTTTGATCGTAGAATGAATTTTAAACTTCACGTTAATATTTGCTTGCTTGTTGTGATAAACCGTTTAATGTTCTTTAGTACCTAGCGGGTACTACATGGGGAGCCGACAGAAAATCTTTATTAATGGTACATAAGTCCCTTATTCGATCGAAGCTGGACTATAGCACACAGGTGTATGGCTCGGCATCAGATGCCACGGTGAAAGGATTGGATGTGCTACAGAATAAATGTTTGCGAATGTGCCTTGGAGCCGTCCGATGTACCCGTGTAGCTCGTATGCAAGTGGAGGCGAATGTGCCTCCCCTCCGTATTCGCCGTGACCACATGGCCTTTTCGTATGGCATACGAACATATAGGAAAAGTAATATCGGCAATGCGGCCTGTACCCCCCTGTGTCAGTACCACCATCCAATGCAGGGGGTGCATCGGCAACTTGCCGTTCACCTCCACTTACTAACTCAGGAGCTTGGTGTGGACCCCAGTGACTGTGACAAGTTGGTGCTTAAAAATATAGCGCCTTGGGAGCCATCCGGTTTTACAGTGGACGTATCATGGCTCCCAGCACCAAAGGCCAAAGCGCCAGAGGCGGAGGTCCACCACTTGTTTCGTAACATCATTGTTCGTCACTTGGCGTCCCATCAATTGTACACCGACGGCTCCAAGTCGAGTGAATGTGTGGGCTCAAGTGTGTGGTCGACTGAATGTGCCCTCAGGTATCGGTTACCGACTCATACATCTGTGTTTACCTCCGAACATTTTGCTATTGACAAAGCCATAGAGTATGCTCTCAATTCTAGGGATGACTCATTTGTCATATTTTCAGACTCAAAATCAGCCCTTCAGGCAATTGCATCTTGTACTACGGACTCTCACGAGATCCAGGGCCGTATTGTTAATAAGTTGCATTCATGCATCAAGTCATTCACACTGATCTGGGTGCCTGGTCATTGTCGTACCTACGGCAATGAGCAGACTGACTTACTTGCAAAGTCGGCTGTAGAGCTTGGGGAGACTTGGGACGTTCCTCGTGATCTATGGTCGAGTCTCTCTCTCGGAAAGAAATCAATAAATCTTCTGTGGCAAGGTCAGTGGACCAGACTAAATATTCCAACTTGTAAGCCGAACCTGGGCGACTGGGACACTGCCAACCGCCCCAGTCGCCTTGAAGAAAAAGTATTGGCACGGTTACGGCTCAATGCCACCATTTTAACTCATATGAAACCATATATGGAAAGACGCTTCCCACCGCACTGTGACATCTGTAATGCGGTGTTATCTATCAGTTATATCATCCTGCGCTGTCGGCGATTTATTCGTGAACGTGCTTCACTTATAAATTACTGCGGCGCAGTAGACGCCCCCTTCACCCTTTCCACCATCGTGGGTGATGGGGACATTGTTATGACTGATAAATTGATGGCTTTCTTGAGAGAGACCGGACTGATCAGAGTAATGTGACTTTTTTACTGTATGGTTATGGTTTTTATCACCTGTAAATATGTCTATATTGTACTATTAATTAGGGTTGACAGTTGACATATTTGAAATAGTTCCTCCTCCCACTGACCTATTTCTAATATTGATGTCCCCTACACTAAGCCGAGTTCCTCGCCTGACAGTCACCAGCTGATGAGTGCAAGTGTGCAATATAGAAAGGTATTGGGCACTTGCAGTCGATGGTGGTATGCTGGGCGAGGTTCTTCACTTTTTGTACAAATTATGTAAATACATTATACCATCTTGCTTAAGTTATTCTAATTAGGGCCGACTGCTGACATATATGGAAATGTTCCTGACTCGTCTGGTTCCCTTTCATATATTGATGTCCCCTATATCAGATTGTGCCTCGACTGACAGTCACCAGGTGATGAGTGCAGGTATGTAATATAGAAAGGCATTACATATCTGCAGTCGATGGTGTTCTCTTGGTCGAGGCTTTTTTACTAATAGTGTAGGTCTCGTTATTTGTCTCTTAGGATTTAGTATAGGTTAACGACTTGTCTGTTAGGTTGTTAGTTTTAGGGTCTTTAGATTAGGTATTTTTGTTTATAAGTAATATAAGGTTAAAAATAAAAAAATAAAAAAAAAAAATAAAAATAAAAAAAAAATAAAATAAAAATTATTATATATATATATGTACGTGTGCATGAAAGTGTGTATGTTCATATGCATGGATGTGTGTATGTACATATGTATATATATATGTTTGTATATATATGTATATATGTGTAAATGTATATACATGTATATATTTTGTCTTAATGACCAGGGTCTCCGGCCTCAATGGTCGATAGGCAAAAAAAAAAGAAAAAAAAAAATATCACTGTATTGGGACTTTGATGGATGGTTGTGTAAAGTGCAGTCGTGTATTCGTTGTTCTCTCCTCTAGCGATCTAGGGCTACCTCACCGGCAATAGGTTTGTAAATAGTGGAATAAAAGTTAGGTTAGCTAGATCTCATTTTCCTCCCTGGCCTTAGGAGATATAGTAAGTGTCTATATTATCTGTTTCCTGAGATTGCCTTTGCTTACTCACCTCTGGAGTGTACCCCCCACTGATCGCTCTGGGGTGTGAGTCACACACAGGCGCGTCCTCCCGAGAGTGGTTTGAGAGTGTAATCTCAGCCTAGGTGGGTCTTCCCTAGGTACTTTGCCCCTTGGTCGTTTTTCTCTTTCTTCCCACTTCCCCCTCACGGGGGGAGTGGTCACTATGACGGACGCCCCTGCTGCCTCTCCCCCCTTCAGGGGGGGAGGTGGTCCTGACGAAGGTAGGCATGATAGGACTGACCACCCCCAGACGGACGAACGCCAGATCCGATAACCGCTTGACGTCCCAATGGACAATGCGACCTATGTAACTCTCCATGCACTAGGTTCCACTCCCCTGTCCAGTCTCAGTCCCTTCCTTATGAAGAAGGTGATTGACCACTGTGCAGGAGAAGTCGAACAAGTAAAAAAACTTGCGAACGGAGATCTCCTAATCAAAACAGTTAACTTGGCACAGGGAAAGGATTTGATGAAACTGTGAAAATTCCACACTTACGATGTCGAGCCGAAAATCCCAGTCTCCATGAATTCTTGCAAGGGTGTTGCCACTTACAGGATCTCATGGTGATGATTGAGGACGAAATCGTAAGTGAACTGGCGCACCAAGACGTAATTGAAGCTAGATTTATTACTCGTTACTCAGAAGGCATAAGGACGAAGACGGCAACCATTGTCTTGATGTTTGCCAAAGTGTCGCTTCCCAGTTCTAAGTTGGATACGAAATTGTTCATGTTCGGCCTCACATCCCTAACCCTTTGCGTTGCCTGAAATGCCAGCTGTATGGGCATGGTGCAGAGACTTGTCGGGTTTCCCAGCCAGTGTGCGGCAAGTGTGCAAGTCAGGGTCATGATGAGGACCATTGTACATCTGAGATGGTATGTTGCTTTCACTGCAAGGGCACTCACTCCACTTCCTCTAGGGACTGTCTCAAGTGGAAGGAGGAGAAGGAGGTCTGCACGGTGAAGGCAACTGAGGGCATTTTCTATTACGAAGCTAGGAAAAAGATGAAGGAGTTGCATGCAACTCCCACGCCGAATAGGTCCTATGCTTCGGCGGTAATGTCCCGTCCTGTGATGTGCTCTGTAGAGATGCAGACTGATCTTGTCCTTCTCCCTCCTGCCACTCACAGTACCTTTCCATCTCGACCTCCCATCCGCTCCAACTCTCTCATTGACATCCCTAAGGCTTCAACCTATTCTCAGGCTCCTGCTCCCTCTCCATCAGTACGGTCTAAAACAAAGTCCGACAAGTCTAGTAAAAGTAACATGACCATCCTCACAAAACAGTCTTGTCCTCATGTTCTTCCAGTTCCCACTCCAGCGAGGGAGAGGAAGGTTAGCTCTTCCTCGAGGGAGTCAGGGAACCTAGTAATTGATGACAATGTGGAGGTTTCTGTGAACAAGCACTGGGATAGGTCCCCCGGTAGTTGCTCGCCTGCCGGCGGGTGACAGAAAAAGACAAAGCACACTGGCCCCCAACGAAAATCTTAAACTGCCGCATTCACTCTATTACAGTGGAATTGTAGAGGTGTTGGGGATAAGTTACCAAATATAGTAATCTTGCTTTCACTACACAGGCCAGACGTTGTTTGTTTACAGGAGACGCGCCTGGAGGATCATCCTGATCCTCCACAGTTCAAACACTACCACTCGTACCGAAGATATGAAGGTCACGGAGTTGCCATTTACACACACAAATCACACCCACAAACGGAAGTGATAAATTCTACTCTGGAAGCTGTCGCGTGCAGAGTAAAATTTAATAACACGTATCTGTCTATTTGCTCTCTGTACTGTCCTCCACATGGCCCCATTGATAGTGATTCTTTAAATTCACTTTTCGAACATCTTCCTGGAAATAAGTTAGTGTTGGGCGATTTTAACGCCCGTCACTATCAGTGGGGTAGCTTGAGGATTGATCGTCGTGGGGAGCGAGTAGCCAACCTAATACTACAGTCCAACCTCTGTCTTCTCAACAATGGTAGAGCGACTCATGTAGATGATTGTACTGGTAACTTTTCGGCCATTGACTTATCTTTGGACTCTCCTGGCATACAACAAGATTTCTCATGGGACCCTTACAACGACTCCTTGGGAAATGATCATTTACCCATCTGTCTTTCTTATACACGCGACATCATTTCGGACCCTCCACCTCCAAAATTTAAGTATAAGAAAGCAGATTGGGGATCCTTCTCAAGGATCGCCAATTTAGATATATCTGGGGAGACCATAGATGTTAAGGTCGAAAATGTAACTACTTCCATATTACATGCAGCTGAGGCTGCTATTCCCAAGACTTCTACAGTTCATGCGAAGCATAGAGCACATTGGTGGACGCCGGATTGCCAACAAGCATTAAGAAAACGCAATAGGAGATACAGGATTTTTGATAGTCAGCCCACTGAGGAAAATATTATTGCATACAAACAGGCACGGGGTGAGGCAATGAGAATAATAATAAGGGCCAAACGTGACTCCTGGCGGTCCTTTGCGTCCACGATGACTCATACAACACCATTACATAAAGTCTGGTCCACTATAAGAATATTAAATAATAAAGGCCCATATTTCCCTGTGACCACCCTTCAGGGTAATAATAACATTTATGACGAGCCCGTGCACGTTGCTAACATCCTCGCCAGGAGTTTTTCTCATATAACTAGCTCAGCCAATTATGCCCCACGTTTTCAACACCATAAACGCACGGCTGAGCTACAGATAGTAGACTTTGCCACAGAAGACATAGACTTCCCGTACAACAAAGAGTTTACGCTAGATGAACTGCTCCTTGCCCTTAAATCCTGTGAAGACACCAGCCCTGGACCAGACACCATCACGTACGGTATGATCCAGCATCTTAATCAGGACAATGAGATTTGGGCGTCTCGAACGTTCCCAAACTCATGGCACTTTGCGCACGTCATACCGATACCCAAAGAGGCTGGTCGTCTTATGAATCCCACTTCATTTCGTCCTATTGTGTTGACTTCTTGTCTATGTAAGGTCATGGAACGTATGGTAAACAATAGGCTTCTTTTTGTTTTAGAGTCAGAGAATTTGTTAAATGATCAACAATGTGGCTTCTGTAAATACAGAAGTTCACTAGATCATTTAATGAATTTGGAACATTGTATTGCAGAAGCATTTGCCAATAAAGAATTCATAATAGGGGTGTTCTTGGACATCCGTAAAGCCTATGGCATGACATGGCGACACGGTATACTAATGAAGCTCTATACTTATGGTTTAAGAGGAAATTTGCCTATTTTTATTTCAAACTTCTTAAGGGACAGAACTTTCTCTGTCAAATTGCCCCGTAACGTAACATCGGATATATTTATCCAGGAAAACGGGGTGCCACAGGGAAGTGTGCTTAGTCCTACGTTATTTAGTATTATGATCAATGATATTCTGTCATCTGCTCCCATCCCGAGGAATCTTAAATACTCGCTCTATGCTGATGATTGTGCAATATGGCACTCTTCCCGTAATGCACAGATTTCGGCTGGGCGGATTCAAGCAGCCCTTGATTCCATCCACCAATGGGCCTTGTAGTGGGGATTTAAGTTTTCCATCCGTAAGTGTGCCGCTGTAGTCTTTACTAATCGTAATGTACCTAATTTGTGCTTAACTTTGGATAATCAGGCGGTACCTTTTCAAATTTCTGTAAAATTTTTAGCAATACATTTTGATCGTAGAATGAATTTTAAACTTCACGTTAATACTTTGCTTGCTCGTTGTGATAAACTGTTAAATGTCCTCAAGTACCTAGTAGGTACTACCTGGGGTGCCGACAGAAAATCTTTATTAATGGTGTATAAGTCCCTTATTCGATCGAAGCTAGACTATGGCGCACAGGTGTATGGCTCGGCATCCGATGCCACACTGAAAGGATTGAATGTGCTACAGAATAAATGTCTGCGAATGTGTCTTGGAGCCGTCCGGTGTACCCGTGTGGCTCATATGGAAGTGGAGGCGAATGTGCCTCCCATCCATATTCGCCCTGACCACCTGGCCTCGTCCTACGGCAAAAGGACATTTAGGAAAAGTAATGTCGGCAATGTGGCCTGAACCCCCCTGCATCAATACCACCACCTTCTGCGGGGTGTGAGTCGGCCACTTGCCGTTCGCCTCCACTTGCTGACTCAGGAGCTTGGTGTGGACCCCAGTGACTGACAAGTTGGTGTTAAAAAATATAGCGCCTTGGGAGCCACCTGGCTTTACAGTTGATGTTACATGACTCCCAGCACCAAAGGCCAAGGCGCCGGAGACGGAGGTCCACCACTTGTTTCGTAACATCATCATTCGTCACTTGGGGTCCCACGACTTGTACACCGACGGCTCCAAGTCGAGTGAATGTGTGGGTGCAAGTGTGTTGTTGACTGATTGTGCCCTAAGGTATCGGTTGCCGACTCATACATCTGTGTTTACTTCAGAACTTTTTGCCATTGACAAAGCCATAGACTATGCTCTCAATTCTAGGGATGACTCATTTGTCATATTTTCAGATTCAAAATCAGCCCTTCAGGCATGCATCTTGTACTACGGACTCTCACGAGATCCAGGGCCGCATCGTTAATAAGTTGCATTCATGCAACAAGTCATTCACCCTGATCTGGGTGCCTGGTCATTGTCGTATCTACAGCAATGAGCAGGCTGACTTACTTGCAAAGTCGGCTGTAGAGCTCGAGGAGAGTTGGGACGTTCCTTGTGATCTACGGTCGAGTCTCTCTCTCGGAAAGAAATCAATGAATCTTTTGTGGCAAGGTCAGTGGACCAGACTAAATATTCCAACCTGTAAGCCGTACCTGGGCGACTGGGACACTGCCAACCGTCCCAGTCGCCTAGAAGAAAAAGTGTTGGCACGGCTACGGGTCAATGCCACCATTTTAACTCACATGAAACCATATATGGAAAGACGCTTCCCACCGCACTGTGACATCTGTAATGCGGTGTTATCTATCAGTCATATCATCCTGTGCTGTCGGCGATTTATTCGTGAACGTGCTTCACTTATAAATTACTGTGGCGCAGTAGATGTCCCTTTCACCCTTTCCTCCATCCTGGGTGATGGGGAGATTGTTATGACTGATAAATTGATGGCTTTCTTGAGAGAGACCGGACTGATCTGAGTGATGTGACTTTTTTACTGTGTGGTTATGGGTTTTGTAATGCTTGGTGAAATTAGGCTCGACTTCTCGTTCCTATTTCACCTAACGTGGAGCGGGGTCCTCTTTCGAGACCGGAGCTAGTGCAATAAAGAGAGGCAGTACACAAAAACTCTAGGCAACAACCTTTACACGTATATTACCACAGTCAGACACAGGACAAATCAGCCGATATTACAGCACAATATATAGCAATATAAAACCTTATCTAGGATATGTTTATCTCGCAGGATACTTGCTTCTCTTATAGTAATGACAACACAAACAATCCTGGTGTATCAGGAGTGCAGTAAATATAGGCGCGCACGGGGGCGCGGGAGGGGGTTGAGTCTCACCAGGAGGAGATAGGGGAGGTGCGGGGAGTGACTTGTGACGGCTAGGGGAAAGTTGTGGTAATAGAGGAGGGCGGCAGATACTAGCCGTGAAGTTTATATGGTTTCCACTAACCAAAATACTTTGGTAATTGATTTTATTCTTGATTTACACTTACTTGAGATATGGGAATGAGAGTGGGTGGTAAACAAGATTTATGGGTAGCGTGGGGGAAGGAGAGAATACCATTAATACTTCCTTTCACAATATTCCTTCACAGTAATGGGGATATGTCTTTATAGGGGAATCTCCTGGCAGCACAGGCTTATTAATTGTATAACAGGGATGTCACTCACGCGTATAGTCAATCAGATCTTGTGCCACACTCTCGTCCTTTAACTTCTCACTGTGATCTGATTTACCCCGATATTCACTATATGGAATCACTGCACAATACTTACATTAGGGGAAATCACACATAACCTAAATCACTCGTGCTACAATATCACATGTATTCATCAGGGGGATAGGTAGGAACATGTCGTCGGCGATCCTGCTGGGCTAGGGGCACTGCCAATATGAGACGTGCCGAGAGGGCACGCGATAACTTGTAAGGGCGTCCTCTCGCGTCTTGGACTTCCCGTGACTTCTGGGCTTGGCTCCGGCGTGTGGCCCTCGGGACTGGGGCCGAATAGCTCCAGGAACCTCTGTGAAAAGTCCTGGCGTCATGGGGGCGTAGAAAGATCACGCACGGGTGTCCTGGGAAGAACCGAGAGAGACTGTGGGCTGCGGTCTCCAGCATCTAGGGGCGCCGACAGGGGAGGGCTGTGGCAGCGACTTCCACTGGGGTCCGTCAGGTGCGTCTGTTCTAGAGCCAGGCGTAGGGAACTGAGACCAGGGGAGGCTGGGAGGCCTGTCTGGGTCACTCTGGGACAGGAAGCCTGGGCTCCAGTCTCCTGCCGTGGGGACGTCTCTCTACTCACCTCTCTCTGCACGCCCTCGGAGCGACCGTAGATCGTCTCACGAGGGAGGGAGCGACAATAGGTCGTCTCTACCATGACACTCTCGGAGTGACCATAGATCGTCTCACGAGGATGGGAGCGACCATAGATCGTCTCTACCGGAGCACTTTCGGAGCGACCATAGATCGTCTCTACTGGAGCACTTTCGGAGCGACCATAGATCGTCTCTACCGGAGCACTTTCGGAGCGACCATAGATCGTCTCACGAGGATGGGAGCGACCATAGATCGTCTCTACCGAAGCACTTTCGGAGCGACCATAGATCGTCTCACGAGGATGGGAGCGACCATAGATCATCTCTACCGGAGCACTTTCGGAGCGACCATAGATCGTCTCACGAAGATGGTAGCGAGCATAGATCGTCTCACCAGGATGGGAGCGACCATAGATCGTCTCACCAGGATGGGAGCGACCATTGATCGTCTCACGAAGATGGGAGCAACCATAGATCGTCTCTACCGGAGCACTTTCGGAGCGACCATAGATCGTCTCACGAGGATGGGATCGACCATAGATCGTCTCTACCAGAGCACTTTCGGAGCGACCATAGATCGTCTCACGAGGATGGGAGCGACCATAGATCGTCTCTACCGGAACACTTTGGGAGCGACCATAGATCGTCTCTACCGGAACACCTTGGGAGCCACCATAGATCGTCTCTACTGGAACACTTTGGGAGCGACCATAGATCGTCTCTACCGGAACACTTTGGGAGCAACCATAAATCGTCTCTACCAGAGGGGCGCCGTCTGGAGTATGTTTTCTAACTCCACCCCTAGCTGGCTCAGGAAGTCCACTCCGCGAAGGTAGTGTCCTTCTCCTACGGTGGCGGCGGCGTGGTGGCTGCATGTCACAGGGGCGCACGGCCTGGGCTGACATGTGTCGCTGTTGCCGGGAGTGGTGGTGGCTGGTGGCGGCCACTCCGTGGGGTCCGTGTGGGGGTGTCGGTGCATCTGCGGGCACACTACG
Source organism: Coenobita brevimanus (assembly GCF_032717465.1). NCBI lineage: Eukaryota > Metazoa > Arthropoda > Malacostraca > Decapoda > Coenobitidae > Coenobita > Coenobita brevimanus. The sequence goes on along the minus strand of NC_137015.1, from coordinate 26,613,486 downwards.
CTGTTCTTGGCTTGCCCTGTCGTCGGGGGTACTATGTTATTCTTCGGGGGCACTGTTTTAAAAGCCACGCATTTTACCACTCTCCCCCTGTAGAAAGTCACGTCCCCGTGGCTGGAGGTGGAACGCTTGTGTGTTGGAGGTGGTGTAGATGGGCTGGAGGTGTTGCAGCGTAGTTTGCCAGGCGACAGTGTAGGGGTTCTCTTCTTGTGCTGGGTCGTAGGTGAGGAAGAGTGTCAAGGCGGCGGTGGTAGACTGGAGGAGGTTTAGCAGGTGGTGTGGCCCCTGGAGTCTATGGTTCCTGCCAAGGGTAGATGCCCATACGGCCCGCTTCACTCTCATCTTGCTTGGTGTGGCTGTCGGTGTGGTTGGGGGCTGAATGCTGGATACTACGGGTAAGGGCCAGGTTTTGTGCCGTGGTAATGCGGCGTTGAGTCTCTGGGGAGTACAGGTAGAGGGGATTTTGGCCTGATGTAGCTTGACGGTGTGAAGTCGTGGAGAGGTGGGTGGTGTAGGGGTGTGTGAGTATCGGGCGGGTGGGCGTGAGAGGCGGCCCGAGCGGGTGGTGGTGGTCTTAAGGGTCGGGGTGGGAGGAGAAGTGGGCGTCTGGGATGGGCGGGTTGTTTTGTTTGTTGTGGGCACGGTGGGGCGCGGTGTTGGCGGAGTGGGTGTATGGATGGTGGGTGGGGGAGGGGGGGTGGTAGTGGGTTGTGGTGAGGGTGTGGTGGCGTGGGCAGAAGATGTGGGAGTGGGCGTTGAGGGGGAGGCCTTGGAAGGAAGGGGTGAGGGTGAGGGAGGGGTGGCGGGGGAGGCGTCAGGTTAGGTGCTGGGGGTGGTGGTGGTCGGGTAGGTGGAGATGGTAAGGGGGGGCGGAGTGAGAGGGTGAGGAGGAAACATAGCACTCATATGTGACTGTGGAGGGTGGTGTGGGAGCCGGAGGGGGCTGGGGGTGTGAGGCCGGAGCGGGGGAGGTGGGCGTGCGGAAAGGCCGCACGTGACGGTTGCGGAGGGTATGGGGAGTGCCGTGATAGTCTACGACTACTTGGTATGGGTTGGAGACTTTGATGATGGTGTGGGGCCCCGTGAAACAGGGGGCGAGCTTGTGGAGAGTGGGAAGTTGGGCGACAACGACTGTGTCACCCAGGTTGAAAGGGTTGGTGGCTATGTCGGGTACAAGTTCTAAGTTCTTTTGTAGGTGGTATATCCGCTCTTTTAGCAGGTGTACCGGGTCTGTAGTGGGAGCGGAAGCGGGCGGTTGCAGGTGATGGCGTAGGGGTAGTAGGAGGGGGGTTTCGCCAAAGATTCTTTCGCGGGGGGAAACCCCGTCTTCTCGGGTGCACGAATTCATGCCCCACTGGACAATTTTTACATGTGCCGGCCAATCATTGTCTTTTGTAGCCTCGATTCTGGTGCGTAGCTGATTGATAAGGGTACGATGGCTACGTTCACATACCGCGTTCCCTTGTGGCCAGGATGGTGAGGAGTGGGAGATCTTGTACCCAAAAATCCTGGCTAGTTCTTCCCAGACTTTCACAGAGAACTCGGGGGGCATTATCGGAATGGATGGGGAATGCCAAAGTAAGGGAACACGTGTCGGAGCAGGGCATCGGCGACAGCGACGGCATGATGTTCCTTAGCTGGGCAGGCTACTACGAATTTGGAGTACGTGTCTACAAAAGTGATCATGTATTTATATCCAGATTTAGGGGGAAGAGGGCCTACTACGTCGATCGCCAGGAGTTGCCAGGGCTTGTGGGCGGAGATATGGCCAGATGGCCAGGCGGTCCGGGTGATATCTTTCCCAAGTGCGCAGGCGCGGCAAGTCTGGATAATTTCCTTGGCAAGGGTGGAGGGATTTCGGGCCCAGTAAATATCATTGAACACCTGTAGTAATTTTTTGGTGCCCAAGTGGATGCCGTTGTGAGCATGTAGGTGGCGTAGGGTGTCACGTGCTGCATCGGGGGTCAAGAGGATGTGTCCGGACGGGGTTAGAAGGTGGTCGCCCTGTCGGCACAGCATAGGGAATAGGTGAGCAGGGATCTAGGAGGGCCGTTCCTTGTGGTGCCAGAGTTGTAGTAGGTCGGGGTCCGGTTGTACCGCGTGGATGGGAAGGCAGGAGAGGGCATCTGCATTGGTGTGGAGCTTTCCAGGTCTGTAGGAAATCTCGCACTGAAACTCCTCTAGGGTGTCACGCCACTGGACGAGTTGGGCGTTATGGGAGTCTGATTGGCGCAACCACTGGAGTGATTGGTGGTCGGTGATTATCGTAACTTGGGTCCCGGAAAGATAAGCCTTAAAATATTGGAGAGCCCAGATTATGCCGAGGCATTCTCGCTTGGTGGCGGCATAATTTTTTTCGGCTGGGTTCAGAGTGGGGCTGGCGCAGGCGATGATGTGTTCCCGGCCGGCCTGTACCTGGGCTAGGACGGCGCCTATCGCGGTAAGGGATACATCCGTGTAGAGGCGAAAAGGGAGGGCATAGTCGGGGAAAGCCACGATGGGGGCCGAGACAAGCTTGTCTTTTAGCTGTTGAAAAGCAGCTCGCCGATCCTCGGTCCAGAGGAAAGGTTCCCCTTTCCGTGTCAAGTCGTGAAGAGGCTTAGCGATCTGCGCGAATCCCTTCACGAAGCGACGGTAATAGGACGTGAGTCCCAGGAAGGCGCGGACGCCGTGGACATCCTGCGGAGGTGGTATGTCCGCTATGGCACGGAGCTTGTCAGGATCGGGGGAAATTCCTGCTTGGGAAATAGTATGTCCTAGGAATGAGACAGTCTTAGCGGCAAGGACACATTTAGAAGGATGTAGCTTGAGGCCTGCCTGGCGAATTCTGGTGAAAACTTGACGGAGGCGCTGCAAGTGGTCGGCCCAGGTCTGGCTAAAAACAATGACGTCGTCAAGATAAGCTAAACATATTTCCCAAGTGAGGCCGCTCAAGACAGATTCCATTAGTCTGGAGAAAGTGGCAGGGGCGCTGCAGAGGCCGAATGGCAGAACATTGAATTCGTAATGTTTGTCATTACTGGTGGAAAAGGCCGTCTTGCCTCGATGGTCTGGGTGGACGGGGACCTGCCAGTATCCAGACTGGAGGTCGAGGGTAGAAAACCAAGACGCCCCGTAGAGGGAGTCTAGGGAATCGTCAATGCGGGGGAGGGGGGTGGCGTCTTTAATGGTGACGTCGTTCACACGGCGGTAGTCGATGCAAAACCGCATCGTGCCGTCTTTCTTTTTTACTAGAACAACGGGGGAGGACCACAGGCTGGTGGAGGGGGAGATAACATCTGCCTCTTCCATTTTGCACACCTGGCGGTCCTCCTCTTCTCTCTGTCGGGGGTTCTTGCATCGGGAAGGTTGTCGTATGGGTGGGCCTGTCGTATGGATTTCATGCGACAGGTACGTAGTATGCCCTATATCTGCTGGTCCTGTCGCAAACAAATCCTGGAAATCCAGGAGGCGGCGGCATAAGGTGTCTGACTGCTGGTTGGCGAGATGGTCAGGGATGGGGGGTAGAGGGGTGGGGTGGTGGGAGGAGGATGGGGCACAGGGCTCGGCTTCCTCCATCTCTCCGATGATAAGCCCTTTGGGGAGGGTGAGAGGGGACGGGGCGAGATTGGCGATGCGGATGGCGGCGTGGTGGGGAGGGAGGAAGGTGGGGGACACAAGGCAGGCAGAAAGGGGTCCGGAGGGGTGGAGGGGGGAGAACAAAACGGATGGACCTGAGGGCCTGTTAAGGGGCACCGATGCCTCATGGTGGGAGGGGATGGTAACGGTGGCGGAGATGGTGGCAGGGAAAGAGGAGGCAGGAGTGGGGTGGAAAGGCACGGGAGGGGGAGGAGAGGGAGGTGGAAAAAAGGGGGGAGAAGGGGGGCACTGGGGGGAGGAAGAAGGCGAATCATCTGGCCGGGGCCGCGGTGTGCATGTGCAAACGGCTGGGGTGGAACAGGGTGGGGGGCGGAACTGGAGATGTCAGTGGCGACAGTCGATTGTGGCTTCGAGTTTTTGGAGCAAGTCTAGCCCTAAATACCCGTCATAACTCTGGCAGGAGGAATAAAAAATGATGAATGGATGTTGGGCGGACACTGGCTGGTGGGTGTCGACCCGTAGGGCCAGAGTTTCCCCACGGATGGGCAGGGGGCCATCCCCCGCGTCTACAAGGTGAGTGGTAGTAGGGCGGAGTGGGCCAAACCGCGATTTGTGGTGGGAGAAATAGTGGCTGTAAAGGCAGGACCTGGCCGCTCCCGTATTGACTAGTAGTCTGGCCTTCACGCCGTTTATTTTCATCTTGTGGTATACTGGGGGGTGATACTTAGGGGTGATGGCCCCTGCCACCGTGGGTTGGTGCGGGGGCGGGCCTAAAAATCCAGCTGGCTAGGGCTCTCGTTCTCCTGTTCCTGCTCTAGTTCTGGATGGGGCTTGTCCACGGGCGTCAGCTCGTCCCCTGGGGCCTCGCCTTCTAAGGCGGACACTTTACGCGAACCCGGGGCTGTGATTCTGCGGCGAGCAGCTTTAAGCTGGTCCCGTATGTCATGAAGGGGGCAGCGGGAGTTGCAGGCTGTGAATTCCCACGGGTTGATAAGAATTAGGTTCGGGTTTTCTCGCGGGGCGGGGCGCCGACGGGAGGGGTGTGCCCTGGGCGGGCTAGGCGTTGGGGTCGGGCTGGTGTGAGGCAGAGGTGGACGCGGTGTGGCTGGGGGAGCCGGGGGTCGGGTGGGGAATTTCTTAACAACGTTAATTTGTTGTGGAGAAGGGCAAGCGGTCAGGAGGCGCCGCATCAGCTGTATATCTCTATCCATGTCTCCTGTTGGGTCATGGATAGTGAAGTGTTGTTTCACAACACTTGGGAATACTCTGAGCAGAGTATTAAATGTATGCTGATCCCGTGTTTCCTCATCTGCCTCCGGGTAGGCAGCAGTAACCAGGCGTCTTGCCTGTATCAGGGTATTATCTAAATCCCCGTCGAATGCAAAACTATCCAATTTGGATAGAGCCACTACTTTCCCTAATGATGGGGTGATGGCTTGTACAGTGAACTTTGTAAAATTCTGCCAGGTGAGTTCTGGGACGATTTTTGGCGCTATGTTCGCCGCCGCTTTACCCAATAGTGGTAGTGTGACTGCAATTTTTTGTTGGTCATTTTCAAAGCCAATATCCAGTAAGGGTTTAATTATTGCCAGATGTGTGTGTATATCATACTGGTCGGGGTCAAACTTGGGTAACTGAACGTGCGGTTTGGTTGCCATTTTGCCAAATATTTCCTGATTACCTCTCTCTTACGCCAGGGTCTAGAACCACCGCTGGCCACCAGTGTAATGCTAGGTGAAATTAGGCTCGACTTCTCGTTCCTATTTCACCTAACGTGGAGCGGGGTCCTCTTTCGAGACCGGAGCTAGTGCAATAAAGAGAGGCAGGACACAAAAACTCTAGGCAGCAACCTTTACACGTATATTACCACAGTCAGACACAGGACAAATCAGCAGATATTACGGCACAATATATAGCAATATAAAACCTTATCTAGGATATGTGTATCTCGCGGGATACTTGCTTCTCTGATAGTAATGACAACACAAACAATCCTAGTGTATCAGGAGTGCAGTAAATACAGGCACGCGCGGGGGCGCGGGAGGGGGTTGAGTCTCACTAGGAGGAGATAGGGGAGGTGCGGGGAGTGACTTGTGACGGCTTGGGGAAAGTTGTGGTAATACTGGAGGGCGGCAGATACTAGCCGTGAAGTTTATATGGTTTCCACTAGCCAAAATACTTTGGTAATTGATTTTATTCTTGATTTACACTTACTTGAGATATGGGAGTGAGAGCGGGTGGTAAACAAGATTTATGGGTAGCGTGGGGGAAGGAGAGAATACCATTAATACTTCCTTTCACAATATTCCTTCACAGTAATGGGGATATGTCTTTATAGGGGAATCTCCCGGCGGCACAGGCTTATTAATTGTATAACAGGGATGTTACTCACGCGTATAGTCAATCAGATCTTGTTCTACACTCTCGTCCTTTAACTTCTCACTGTGATCTGATTTACCCCGATATTCACTATATGGAATCACTGCACATTACTTACATTAGGGGAAATCACACTTAACCTAAATCACTCGTGCTACAATATCACACGTATTCATCAGGGGGATAGGCAGGAACATGTCGTCGGCGATCCTGCTGGGCTAGGGGCACTGCCAATGTGAGGCGTGCCGAGAGGGCACGGGATAACTCGTAAGGGCGTCCTCTCGCGTCTTGGACTTCCCGTGGCTTCCGGGCTTGGCTTCAGCGTGTGGCCCTCGGGACTGGGGCTGAATAGCTCCAGGAACCTCTGTGATAAGTCCCGGCGTCGTGGGGGCGTAGAGAGATCACGCCCAGGTGTCCTGGGGAGAACCGAGAGAGACTGTGGGCTGCGGTCTCCAGCGTCCAGGGGCGCCAACAGGGGAGGGCTGTGGCAGCGACTTCCACTGGGGTCCGTCAGGTGCATCTGTTCTAGAGCCAGGCATAGGGAACAGAGACCAGGGGAGGCTGGGAGGCCTGTCTGGGTCACTCTGGGACAGGAAGCCTGGGGTCCAGTCTCCTGCCGTGGGGACGTCTCTCTACTCACCTCTCTCTGCACGCCCACAGAGAGACCATAGATGGTCTCACGAGGGAGGGAGCGACAATAGGTCGTCTCTACCATGACACTCTCGGAGCGACCATTGATCATCTCACGAGGATGGGAGCGACCATAGATCGTCTGCTCCGGAGCACTTTTGGAGCGACCATAGACCGTCTCACGAGGATGGGAGCGACCATAGATCGTCTCTACCAGAGCACTTTCGGAGCGACCATAGATCATCTCACGAGGATGGGAGCGACCATAGATCATCTCTACCGGAGCACTTTCTGAGTGACCATAGATCGTCTCACGAAGATGGGAGCGACCATAGATCGTCTCTACCGGAGCACTTTCGGAGCGACCATAGATCGTCTCACGAGTATGGGAGTGACCATAGATCGTCTCACGAAGATGGGAGTGACCATAGATCGTCTCTACCGGAGCACTTTCGGAGCGACCATAGATCGTCTCACGAGGATGGGAGCGACCATAGATCGTCTCTACAGGAGCACTTTTGGAACGACCATAGATCGTCTCACGAGGATGGGAGCGACCATAGATCGTCTCTACCGGAGCACTTTCGGAGCGACCATAGATCGTCTCACGAGGATGGGAGCGACCATAGATCGTCTCTACCAGAACACTTTGGGAGCGACCATAGATCGTCTCTACCAGAGGGGCGCCGTCTGGAGTATGTTTTCTAACTTCACCCCTAGCTGGCTCAGCAAGTCCACTCCGCGAAGGTAGTCTCCTTCTCCTACGGTGGCGGCAGCGTGGTGGCTGCATGTCACAGGGGTGCACGGCCCAGGCTGACATGTGTCGCTGTTGCCGGGAGTGGTGGTGGCTGGTGGCGGCCACCCCGTGGGGTCCGTGTGGGGGTGTCGGTGCATCTGCGAGCACACTACGCTGTTCTTGGCTTGCCCTGTCGTCGGGGGTACTATGTTATTCTTCGGGGGCACTGTTTTTCAAGCCACGCATTTTAGTTTTTATCAACGGTAAATATGTACATATTGTTATATTAATTAGAGTAGACAGTTGACATATTTGAAATAGTTCCTCCTCCCACTGACCTATTTCTAATATTGATGTCCCCTACATTACGCCGAGTTCCTCGCCTGACAGTCACCAGCTGATGAATGCAAGTGTGCAGTATAGAAAGGTATTGGGCACTTGCAGTCGATGGTGGTATGCTGGGCGAGGTTCTTCACTTTTTGTACAAATTATGTAATTAAATTATACCATCTTGCTTAAGTTATTCTAATTAGGGCCGACAGCTGACGTATATGGAAATGTTCTTGACTCGTCTGGTTCCCTTTCAAATATTGATGTCCCCTATATTAGGTTGTGCCTCGACTGACAGTCACCAGGTGATGAGTGCAGGTACGTAATGTAGAAAGGCATTTCATATCTGCAGTCGATGGTGTTCTCTTGGTCGAGGCTTTTTTAACATTAGTGTAGGTCTAGTTATTTGTCTCTTAGAAATTAGTATAGGTTAACGATTTGTCTGTTAGGTGGTTAGTTTTAGGGTCTTTAGATTAGGTATTTTTGTTTATAAGTAATATAAGGTTAAAAATAAAAAAAATAAAAAAAATAAAGATTACAAAAAAAATAAAATTAAAATTATTGTATATATATATATATATATATATATATATATATATATAGATATATATATATGTACGTGTGCATGAAAGTGTGTATGTTCATATGAATGGATGTATGTATGTATATATATATGTTCATATATATATATATATATATATATATATATATATATATATATATATATATATATACTGTATATATATGTTAATATATATATATATGTTAATATATATATATATATATATATATATATATATATATATATATATATATATATATATAGACATATTGACCAGGGGCTCCGGCCTCAATGGTCGATAGGCAAAAAAAAAAAAAAAAAAATCTGCAGTGATGATTTTTGTGAATATGTTATTTCTGGATTGTCTATAGCTATAATATAGAATGACTGTGAATTTAATGCTGATTCCCATAGTAGCTGTGTGGATGGTTATAAAGGTTAAAATTATTTTATGTGGACGAATAAACCACATTATGATAGGCAGCAGAGAGCATTCATCAATAATTTACTATAACCAGATGAAATTAGATGCAAACAACAGAAACTATTATGAGACAACGAAGATACAGCTGTGGTATCCTGCTCCGCCTCGTTATCCAGACCTTTACTGTTGGTTCACTTCATACGTGCATTATTTTGCTTCAGTCTCTGCCTCTTCTGTTACTTTTACTTCCCGGTATCCTCGGACTGCGAGCCGTCATATTCCTTAGGGGGTTTCTAGTCGTCCGGTCCTATAACCCCTACTGTATTGCATTATTCGTCACATCACTCCCACACAAACAACGTTAGCACAAGATTGCTGAATCTGTTACTACCATTATTGGCATTGCCACTATTAACCCTCCTTCTCCCATTCTGTCTAATTTCCCTCACAGTACTACTACTGTTACTCCTACTACTAATCCACTACAAATCTGCTTAATAATACATATGATTGTCCTCATGTCTCTATCTGCTAGTCATATTGTCCCTGTCCCACTGTCAACAACTAGTCAATTACCCCTCACCGCTACCCTAGTTGCAACCCCCTCTCTCCCACCCACCATTGACCCTACTCTTCCCCCACTCTGATACCACACTACTGCTTGCCTAATCCTTGGGCCACTAGGCCTGTAGTCCATCCTTTTACCGGTGAATATACGTGGTATGCATTAATAATAATAATTATAATAATAACAACACTGATGTGCAGTGTTCCTAAAATTACATATAAAAGCTGCAGACCCAAACGTGCCTATATTACGGAGCTCTGATATATTAATCACAGAACCGACCACAGACCGTTCCTATCATTACCACTGGACTTTCCCTATAGCACTTCACCATAGTAATACAACCCATTGTAGTCCTCTGTGGGATCACGTCAGCTGTTTGGGAAAAACAACATAGTGCACGACACTTCTACAACCCACTAAAATACACATGTGACGTTTCACTGACATCCATCAAATAGCCTAGGAGATGTTAGCGGACAAACACACACACGACTGGACATAGAAATCCATCAAATAGCCTAGAAGTTTGCGGACAAACACACCAACGACTGGACAAAGAAATCCGTCAAATAGCCTAGAAATTAGCGGACAAACACACAAACGACTGGACATAGAAATCCGTCAAATAGCCTAGAAATTAGCGGACAAACACACAAACGACTGGACATAGAAATCCGTCAAATAGCCTAGAAGCTAGCGGACAAACACACAAACGACTTGGTATTACTAGACTTAGCATACAAGATGGCGGGCTCCAGCAGCGCTACCAATATCACAGCTGACTGCACTGAAGTATTATCACAAGATTGGGACCCACTGTCAGAATGTTTCAAGGCAAAAGTGTAAAGATTGATTTTTCCGCGAGTGTACAGTCGTGCTCCAAAAAAGTATCCAGGCCTTGTCGATGCCGCAGACAGGAAAGCAAGAATGGTCTGGTGTTCGGACAAATCTCCAAACCCCCTCCTCTCCCTCCTTCCCCAAGTACCACTACGACGTTTGATCAAGACGTTGCTCGCTCTTTTGCTTCGCGGTTCGAGGCAGCTCACGATGCTCATGACATATTGTGGATTCCATACTACGTATCAACATTTGACGAAATTTTGATTGGACACTGACATAAAAAAAAAAAAAAACGTGATGGAAAGAGGGATGAACGTTATATTGGTTTCAAATATAAATTACTGAAGTATTTCCCATAACATTCAATCTGTCCTGTAATTCTGTCTGGTAGAGAATCATGTGATCGGATAGAAGTCAACTTCAGCGAGATGGACAGGCGGCAGAAAAGACTGATGGAAAGACAGACATTGCTACGCCTTAGAAAGATTCATCAAAGTTGTTATTTTTTTTTTTTTTAATATCACCAAACACATATAGTAAGCCAAGGTGAATATAAACCATTCCAGCAAGGAAGAGGAAAAACACGGACAGACACAAGCGCTTTGAGAGTCAGGATGATTGCTATTTTACTCTTGCCAAAGACAAACGATTACATCCATCTTCGGAAAGAATACGCCTCCTACGTAAGATAAACAGGCAGACAGACAAAGACAGACTCTGGAGGGTCGATTCACGTTGATTTATTTTATTCTTGGTTCCAGCAGATGACATGATTCATAGAAATTATATCAGACCCTTGTAGGCGTAAAGACGTGAAAGGCAAATGGGACAGATGGAGAGAAGGAAAGACAGAGTTGCTTTTATCAGTTCACATAGATTGCTATTCCACTCTTGCTAAAGGCAGACGATTTTAGTCAGCTTAAGTGAGACTAAGCCCTTGCCGTAGAGGAAGACGTGGAAGTTAAGCAGGTAGAATGAAGAGAACGAAAGTAAGGCAGACAGTTTGCGAATTATCGGTTCACAGTAATTGGAATGATCAGTTCATAATAACTGGTACTATACATAGGTATATATACAGTATATATACATATATATGCAAATATATATATATATATATATATATATATATATATATATATATATATATATATATATACATATATATACAAATATATATATATATATATATATATATATATATATATATATATATATATATATATATATATATACAGTATATATATATATATATATATATATACACACACACACACACACACATCCACGCATGTATACAGTATACTGTATACGCACTTTCATACACACACACACGTACAGTCAAAGACAAAAGTCGTGCCGCGGTTTTGTCCGAAGATTAAACGGAGCACTTGGAACATTATGAAATCTCTACCACAATTAGACGTTCGTGGTTGGCTAGCCTGACTTCCTCAAGCTTCATATCTGCTACTGATGGGATGATGGTACGAATAAACCCATGAAATTCCGAAGCCTTAACATCGACTCGCAAGAATTGCTGAGTCCGAACTTCGTATGAGAGACGAAATGCCACCGGTTAGGCGATGATCACCCGACATTTCAGCTTACATCTTGATAAAAAACGTCAAGCAGACCTGCTATACCATGGTATGGAGGGGTCAGGCAACTTGCATCCAACTAATAGGAATATGAGAGGTGGCATGATGTTCCTTTATTTACGGGAAGTGAAGCTTGAACAGAAAGCTCAAACATTTGGTATAAGTACAACCATAGAAAGGTGGATTAGGACTTCAGGAGGAAGACACAACGGAGAACCGTCATCGTTCAGATCGTTCTCGTCTTACCAGACCACTGTAGGACCAGGAAATAATCACAACGATGGAGGCAGGACCCGCAAGCAGTGCTTACGCCTTAAAAAAACAGAGTGACCCTAGAATGAAGCACACGGACAGCTGTGCTAGACTTCGGTCGTCTGGTTTATGTGTTCGAACTCGTCTGTGGGATTCGGTTTGCCAGCCACTCTAAAAGATAAAAAAAAAAAAAAATCAGTTAGAATAACTTTTCTCATGTGTTGAATACTATAGTGAATTTTGCTTTACAACGCTTAAATAATGTCCCAGGTCATAATTATCAACTTAAGTAGCTAATTTACAGTAAATAAAGATGGAGAACTGACTTCCGAAGACCTGTTTAGCTAATTGAATTGTAACGTTGCGAATGTGGTCATAAAAATAAAAGATGAGAATTGCTTTATAAATACTAAATAAAAACAGCAGCCAGAAAGATTTAATAATTATGTAGATTAGTTTCGTTAGGTTACAAAAAAATCATATGCTGGCATCTGCAGGCCGGTCACCTGGAGCAAATGGCAACCCAAGTCAGTGGTACCAACCGATCGTGCGACACAAACCAGACCGCTCCAAAACTAGTCTTTCAGCAGATATTTTCACCAAATTCCACGACACGACTTTTGTCTTTGACTGTACAGTCAGGGAAAGTTTCGCATTACCCACCTCCCGAAGCACCTCACTGATGTGAGACGGGTGAATATGAAGCTGCAGCCAGACATCTTGTGTCTGGTAACTGTGAGTGTTAAGGAGGGGAAGGAGGGGGACTGGGGGTAGAGGAGGGTTTGGAGATAATTTTGGAATCACGTAGGAGTGCAATGTATGACTTGGACAGTGTGAGTTAATTTAGTAAGGATAGATGACAATATGAAGTTACCATTACATTGTTAAAAAATACATACTTGTTTGTAGAGTTTGTGTTGTCTAGAAAGGTATGAAAGATTGCTGAGTTCGGACAAAGGTATGAATGCTTTTATTCCTGCACGACCTTAACACGAGACGTTTCCCCAGGAGATATATATAAGGGAGTGTGTCGTCCTGTCTCGGCTACCTCCCTTTCCTTGGGGGAAGCAGCCTATTTATATATATATATATATATATATATATATATATATATATATATATATATATATATATACCTAGGCTGCTTCCCCCAAGGAAAGGGAGGTAGCCGAGACAGGACGACACACTCCCCATTTACTCATCCATTCAAACACATTCATTCGCACCACACCGCACAAGGGTCAACTGCGCAATGCAATCAGTGACATCCGCAGCAGGGCCCGACAGCAGAACTGGTTTACCCCTGCCACATCATAACAGACCCATCCCCTTACCCGCACCTGACCTAACTAGCTGATCAGACCAAATGCGGGAGAATATCCTCTCAGGGCTGCGTCATCACTTATTCATTCACAATTTCTCTCCATTTATTTCTGTCACGCACAGCCACTCTTCCTTGCTCAACAGACATCCCTCTCGCATCCAGCGCTCTCTTCACACTGTCCATCCATCCTATTCGTGGTCTTCCTCTCAGCCTTACACCTCTCACATCAGATCTAGTTATCTTTTTCACCAATCGCTCATTATCCATTCTCTCCATATGCCCAAACCATCGCAACACCCTCTGCTCAACTCTACCAGTCATCTCCCGAACAACTCCAGTTCTCCTTCGCACTTCATCATTTCGCACCCAATCCATACGCGTCACTCCACACATACTCCTCAGACATCTCATCTCCATTACATTCAAACTTTTCCTCTCTGCTACACCCATATTCCATGTTTCAGCCCCATATAACGCAGTCGGTACCACAACACCCTCATACAGCCTTCTCTTTACATCCATTCTAAGTGAACGACATTTAAACACTTTTTTCATTCCTCCCAGCACCTTTCCTACTTCATTTATTCTAAACTTCACTTCTGCATTTTTTCTTCCATCCACAGCAACATGTGACCCTAAATATTTAAAACAATCTACCTCCTCAAGCAACTCACCATTCAAAACTATATTCATCCCCCTACCATCTATCAACCTCGTACACTTCATCCCTTTACTCTTATTCTCATTTACTTTCAATTTCCTCCTTTCACACACCTTTCCAAACTCCTCTACCAACTGTCTCAATCTCTCCTCTGAATCAGTCACCAGTGCAGTATCATCTGCAAACAGCAGCTGCTTCAGAATCCACTCTCCACCATCAACATTCACCAGACTCAGACCTCCACCTAAAACTCTTGCATTCACCTCCCTTACAACACCATCCATGTAAATATTAAACAACCAAGGCGACATCACACATCCCTGCCGCAGCCCCACTCTCACGGGAAACCAATCACTCACAGCATTTCCCACTCTTACACACGCTCTACTATTTACATAAAAACTTTTCACCCCTTTTAGTAACCTACCATCAAGTCCATACAATCTTAAAACAGTCCACATATATATATATATATATATATATATATATAGATATATATATATATAGATATATATATATATATATTTTGTGTGTGTGTGTGTGTGTGTGTGTGTGTGTGTAAATTCTAATGAATTTGTTTAATTACCTATCCTCTGTCATCCCACTATAAACATCCGCCTTCAAAACATTTCCAGTGTTATTCTGGTAATTGTTCATCTCGAGCTAGTCTAGGGTATTGTGTAATAATAATAATAATAATAATAATAATACGGTAATAATAATAATAATAATAATAATAATAATAATAATAATAATAATCTATATGATTGTCTAACAGACTTTTCGTTTTCCTTTTAGACAGAATGACAAGAGAAGTTCTAATTATAAGATCAGTCTCTGTAACTCTCATTCCTATCGAACATTACAAAACGAAGGCAAAGATGCATTCCGTTGACAGTAAACATGTATGATATATGCAGTAAAGTAGACAGACTCAGAAAACAGTGTGATACCATACAAACAACATACGTTTTTGCACTTTGAGAATATGTTGGACGCATTATAATTGGCTATTGATACTGTGACGTGAGCAACTTTCCAAACCCTCCCACCCCCGGGCACCCTCCCGCCCACTCACAGTTATCAGACATATGGAGTCTGGCTGCTGCTTCGTGACTATTCGTCGCCCATCAATGCTCCTAACAGTGGGTAATGCGGAACTTTCCCTGACTGTACATATCTATCTATCTATCTATCTATCTATCTATATATATATATATATATATATATATATATATATATATATATATATATATATATATATATATTGTATTATTTTATTTTTTTATTTATTTTATTTTTAAGTCCTTACATTATATATGAGGAAAAAAAATGCCTAATTAACCTAAATACCCTAAAACTAATAATGTAACAGACAAATCGGTAACCTATACTAAATCCTAAAAGGACAAATAGCTAAACCTACAGGAATGATACAAATACCTCGACCAAGAGAATACCATCGACTGCAGATATGCAATGCCTTTCTACATTACATACCTGCACTCATCACTTGCTGACTGTCAGTCGAGGCAGAAAATAATATTGGGGATATCAGTATATGAAAGAGAACCTGAGGAGTCAGGAACTATTCCACAAACGTCAGCTGTCGACCCTGATTAAGATAACTTATTCAAGATGATAGAATTCATTTACATATGTACAGGAAGTGTAGTACCTCACCCAACAGAACACCATCGACTGAAAATGCCCAGTACCTTTCCATATTGGACACTTGCACTCATCAACTGGTAATTGTCAAGCGAGGAACGTGGTTTAATGTAGGGGACTTCAATATCAGAAATAGAGCAGTCAGAAGTAGGAGCTATTCCCAATACGTCAATTGTCAACCCTAATTAATAAAACAAAATATACATATACACATTCGATAAAAACCATAACCATATATTTAAAAAGTCACATCACTCTGATCAGTCCGGTCTCTCTCAAGAAAACCATCAACTTAGTCATAACAATATCCCCATCACCCAGGATTGTGGAAAGGGTGAGGGACGTCTGTTGCGCTGCTGGGACGGACACCATCTATAAATCATTTATTCCTCAAGCAAACTCCTACTTTATTCCTGCTACTTTATTCCTGCTACTACTGTATATTCCTGCTACTTTATTCCTGCTGCTGTATTCCAGCTACTGTATTCCTTTACTGTATTCCTGCTACTGGCTGACAGTGTTGGTTACCTTAGGGAAAAACGAGCCTCACCCGTAACAGATATTCTTTGGCTACTTACTGAATTACATTATTTACATTCACACCCTCATAGATTGATCGGATGCTGTGTTTTAAGTGGTGTGTGTGTGTGTGTGTGTGTGTGTGCTCACCTATGTGTGTTTTAACACGACTAAGTCACGCTCGTAATGATCCGCCTCACTTCCTTATTTTATCATACGTGTATGTGTGTGTGTGTGTGTGTGTGTGTGTGTGTGTGTGTGTGTGTGTGACCTTTGACCCGTCACTAAGAATCCCTTCCAGTCCAGTGAACAGAAAGCAAACCGAGAAAATGAAGAGAGAGTAAAAGTAGATGGTGTATATTCCAATTTCCACTCAATTAACGCCGGCGTGCTGCAAGGATCAGTTCTGCCGCCAAACCTATTTCTGGTTCATATTAATGATCTCTTATCTGTCACCCACAATCCCATTCACTCATATGCAGATGACTCAACACTACATAGTTCATTCACACTCAGAAAAGAAATAAAGATGCAACAGTGCGGCGAAGAGACAGAGGTTGAAGGGAGTCAGTAAGAGGAGGAGAGTTAATGAGACGAAAAGCCTTTGACTCCACCCTATTGAGAAGAGCTGTATGTGGGGAGCCTCCCCACACATGAGAGTTGTACTCCACACAGGGGCAGATAAAACCCCTGTATAGAGTCAACAATTGTGCAGGGGTAAAGAAAGAGCGGAGTCGGCTTAGCACACCCAATCTCTTGGAAGCAGATTTTACAAGAGATGTAATATGATCTTTCCAAGATAAGTCCCGAGTAAATGAAACCCCAAGCATGTTCAAGGATGATGCAGGATTAAGCTGAATATTATTAAACATTAGTGGGTATACCTGTGGAAGATTTTGTCGGGTTGATAGGTGTAGGAACTGAGTCTTAGATGCATTAAAAACAACCATATTATTTTTACCCCAGTCAGAGATACGAGCCAAGTCAGACATTAGGTGTGCCATAGCCTCATCCCTTGTTTGTTGAAGTAACTGTTGAGATGGGCGTTGCGGGAACCGAATGGAAAGGTGAAGGGTGGAGTCATCAGCGTATGAGTGGATAGGGTTAGATGTACAGCTTAGAAGATCATTGATGAATAAAAGGAAGAGAGTTGGTGATAGTGTGTTAGGACTCCATATTATAATTGCAAATCATAATAGATAGATAGATAAATAGATAGATAGACAGCCCTATGCGAGCCTGGGAAAAGGAAATGAGCTTGCAAATTACACTGAGGAAAGCTGACGACAGCGGCCAGTAAGGAGATGATGCAGTTACTTGTCAGCAGTCCAACCGTGAACAAAGATAATAGATAGATAGATAAATAGATAGATAGACAGCCCTATGCGAGCCTGGGAAAAGGAAATGAGCTTGCAAATTACACTGAGGAAAGCTGACGACAGCGGCCAGTAAGGAGATGATGCAGTTACTTGTCAGCAGTCCAACCGTGAACAAAGACCTAGTGACCATACACACACATACACACATACTCACACACAGGCTGCTAGAACTTTCCACTCACAAGGAACACACGTGACACACCCCTGCTACACCAGAATTTAGGAAAGAGAACTCAGAAGGAGACAAGCCTTAGAACAGGCAGGTCAGAAAAAGGAAGGGCTTGGCAACTTGAGAGAGACAGAGAGAGAGAGAGACAGAGAGATAGCTAGCGGGACTGGACTCTATACTCCGCTCTGTGTGAGAGACTTGTTAATATTTCCAAGACAAATAAAAATAGTCCCATACTATTCTTTACCTCTCCTGTCACTACATGACAAATGGGAAGCTACTCCAAGATATAAAAACCGCTCGTCCACAAGTCTAATAGATATATATAACTCAACCACAAAGGAACCACAAAGTCTTTTATGACATTTAGTAATTTTATGACATTTGGTAGCAGCGAACGTATACGAACCTCGTCTACGAATCAACATTGAATTCCTACAAAATATCAAGATTGAAAACAAAAAGAATACCTCTCACAACCAACAACACAACCAGCTCCTGACAGTATTCTCTCCAACCAGCCCCCTCCGTCTCCCTGATCATCATGCTGATGCAGAGGTGAAGAGATCACACGACGCCTTGCAAGTAGTTTAACAAAATATTGATACGATCTTGCAATTTCTACGACGAACCAGCGAATCTACGGACATCGTCTCCGAATCAAAAGCAAATTTCTACAAAAGCAAGCGAGACTCTACAAGATTAGCTTCAGTTCTACAGTAAATCCCTACAAAATACAGCCTACAATGCAAATAGTCTACAAGTCTACAAAACAACTCTATAATCTTCACGTAACTTCAAGCAGCAACAAGAAGAATATAAAACAAAGCAAGTAAAGAAGAGGAGAGACCAACAAGCACACAAGCCCCCACCACTCTCTCCCGCCATTCGCTGACGCAGAGGTCAAGACACGCAGCAAAACACCAAGTCCATATTCACAACTCATCTTACTCACTCATCTTCATTCAAGTTACTCATCGCTACTCATTCACTCACCACAGCTACCAGTGTAGGAAGTTGAGGTCATCATTCGTGCTTGCTGAAAAGACGCCACGTCAGTCAACTCACCACTTGCACCACCACTCACACCATTCCCACCACGGTAAAAATTAGTGAGTTACATAGTTACTTCATTTATACAATACACAGTGATAGACAATAAGCTTCTGCACAAACATATAAAACGTGTTGTATAGTTACAGCTTAAATACACATACTTACTTCAGTTATCTGCATAACTCAAACACTAAATAATCACCAACAATAAATATTCTACACTGTATATATTCATTCATTTATTATAACATTTATTTACTACCAACGAGTGTTACCATTTATACCTACATAAAATACGTGTTTCATATATACAACTATACATTATTACATCTACAAAGTAATAAAGAAAATATACCATCACAGTTACTCAGTGAGCAATTAAAAGAACTGCATTAAACATTTATTAATTAAAGCTACCTAGTGGAAACATATAAATTAAGTTACAAGGTAAACTAGAAAAAAAAAAAAAAAAATGGCCAACACAAATGACGTTAGCAAGAGTGAACATCTTCAACACAATCGTGAAGACAAAGATTTCCACACAATGCTGACACACATATTACCCACGATAGGTACAAGTGAACAACAAGTCAGTGTATATAGTTAATACTGTATATAGTGTATATATTTTTTATATAAAATAACAAAATATGGGACTATATTGTATCATTTTCAGTAATATCTGTGCAATATAAACTAAACTTTAAAAAAGTATCCCAAGGAAATTAGCCAGTAATTATGCAACCATGAACAACATGTGAAAAGGGTACACAAGCGAAGAAAAACAAACTATAGAAAATCAATACATACAAAAAAAAAAAAAAGAAAAAGAAAAAGTAAGAATGAAAAAAGAGAGAAATAGAGTAAGATCACATAACAAACAAATGAAAATAAGTGTAAGTGTTACTACATATGCCAAAATACCACATAAACTACAAACAAAAAAGCAAATTGTTGTCTCCACAAGCAAGTGGCATGACACATCATCACTATCATCGACCGCAGCATATGTTAGGACTGCAATTATTACAATTATGTAACAATTATGTAACTCCATATTATAATTATGTAACGACAAACGATTGCATCATGTTACACTTATTACAATTATGTAACTACAAACGATATGTAACAATTATGTAACGACAAACGATTGCATTATGTTACACTTGCTACAATTATGTAACTACAAACGATATGTAACAATTATGTAACGACAAACGATTGCATTATGTTACACTTTGCCAATTAACAGTTGCATTAACAAAATGTAACTACAATTATAAGGCCAACACATGTATGCATTTCACTACAAAAACCCAAGTACATACTGTATTACAGTTAAATAATTTACTTTAATGCATTTATTCAAATATGTATACAACTTGTTTAAAATGTAATATTACTGAATAATCACTATTTACTATGAATATTATATGTATACAATATTCATACAATTATGTTAATTTTACAATATTATGTATTTCACTTAATTAGCTTATAAGTTCATTATAATGTGTATATAATATATATTAATATGTTAGAACTATTAACTGTCGATGGTACGCCATTTTCGCACGGCCGAGCAGTGTGTTAGGACTCCATATTATAATTGCAAATCATAATAGATAGATAGATAAATAGATAGATAGACAGCCCTATGCGAGCCTGGGAAAAGGAAATGAGCTTGCAAATTACACTGAGGAAAGCTGACGACAGCGGCCAGTAAGGAGATGATGCAGTTACTTGTCAGCAGTCCAACCGTGAACAAAGTCCTAGTGACCATACACACACATACACACATACTCACACACAGGCTGCTAGAACTTTCCACTCACAAGGAACACACGTGACACACCCCTGCTACACCAAAATTTAGGAAAGAGAGCTCAGAAAGAGACAAACCTTAGAACAGGCAGGTCAGAAAAAGGAAGGGCTTGGCAACTTGAGAGAGAGAGACAGAGAGATAGCCAGCGGGACTGGACTCTATACTCCGCTCTGTGTGAGAGACTTGTTAATATTTCCAAGACAAATAAAAATAGTCCCATACTATTCTTTACCTCTCCTGTCACTACATGACAAATGGGAAGCTACTCCAAGATATAAAAACCGCTCGTCCACAAGTCTAATATATATATAACTCAACCACAAAGGAACCACAAAGTCTTTTATGACATTTAGTCTTTATGACAATAGGACAGAGCCCTGAGGAACACCACTGTTGATAGATCTAGGAGAAGAACGATGGCCGTCTACAACAGCGGCTATAGAACGACCAGAAAGGAAGCTAGCGATGAAGGCACAGATAGAAGGATAGAAACCGTAGGAGGGCAGTTTGGAAATTAAAGATTTATGCCAGACTCGATCGAAAGCCTTTGAGATGTCAAGTGCAATGGCAAAGCTTTCGCCAAAGTCCCGAAAGGAGGATGACCAGGAGTCTGAAAGGTAGGTGAGAAGATCGCCAGTGGAGCGTCCCTGACGGAACCCATACTGACGATCGGAAAGAAGGTTGTGATAGGAAAGATGCCTTAAAATTTTTCTATTGAGAATTGACTCGAAAACTTTTGAAATACAGGATGTTAAAGCAATTGGACGATAGTTGGAGGGTTGGGAGTGGTCACCCTTCTTTGGGACTGGCTGAATGAGAGCAAACTTCCAGCAAGAAGGAAAGGTACAAGTTGACAGACAAAGGTGAAAGAGTTTGCCTAGGCAGGGTGTAAGCACAGAAGCACAGTTCTTGAGAACAACAGGAGGGACCCCATCAGGCCCATATGCCTTGTTAGTACTGAGGCCAGTGATGGCAGAAAATACATCAACTGAAGAAATTTTAATGTCAGCCATGAGGAAGTCAGAGGGGGGAAGTGATGGAGGAACAGCACCGGAATCGTCTAAGGTGGAATTGGAGGAGAAAGTCTGTGCGAAGAGATGTGCTTTATCAGTAGAAGAAATAGCTAAAGAACCATCAGAGTAGAAAAGAGGAGGGAAGGACGATGAGGTAAAGTTGTTAGAAAGATTTTTGGCAAGGTGCCAGAAGGAGCGGGAAGAATTCGAGTTGGAGAGTTGAGAGCATTTAGTATGGATGAAATTATTTTTAGTAGAGCGAAGAACAGACTTAGCACGATTCCGGGCAGAAACGTAAAGATGATGTGATTCAGGGGTGGGTTGGCTCCGGTACCTTTTGTAGGCCCTCTCCTTGTTGCGGACAGCATTAGAACAAGCGTGATTAAACCAAGGCTTTCTTGCGTTAGTCAAAGGATATGAGAAAGGAATGTATGCTTCCATGCCCGAGAGAATAACCTCCGTAATGCGCAAGGCACACTCAGATGGCTCCCGGCCATGGAAGCAATAATCATTCCAGGGAAAATCAAAGAAGTACTGCCTGAGGGCCTCCCAGTCCGCGGCTCCAAAATGCCAGAGACGACGTTTCCCTGGAGGGTCCACAGGCTGTACCGGAGTGATAGGACAGGTTAAGCTAATAAGGTTGTGATCGGAGGAGCCCAATGGAGAGAAAAGATTAACAGAGTAAGCAGAAGGATTAGTTGTGAGGAAGAGGTCAAGTATGTTGGAGCTCTCTCCAAGGCGGTCAGGGATACGGGTAGGGTGCTGTACAAGCTGCTCTAGGTCATTAAGGATAGAAAAGATGTAGGCTTGTCCATTGTCTGCTTGCATTCCTCCACCTCTACGACGGGCGCGTAGCACCCGTCTGGCAGCAAACTCTCATCCCTTTTCTGTCCAACTCTCTAATGCAAGAGTTAACCGTTACTCCCAGTCTTTCATTTATGCAACAGGTCAGCTCTGGAACTGTCTCCTCTGTCTGTATTTCCTGCTGCCTATGATCTCCAGTCTTTCAAACGCAGTGTGTCCAGGCATCTCAAAATGATCGGATCTCGAATTTGGCTCTCTATTGTATTTTGTTTTTCTCTTGGAGGGAACTGTTACTGCGGGCTCATGGTCTTTGGTTCCTTCTTCCTCGCATAAAAAAAAAAAAAATTACAAAGTCTAATATCTCTACCTCTGAACTCAGTACAGCCATCTCCATAAATCAAAATCTATCTACAATCAGTGAATGGGGACAAAACAACCTTGTCTCTTTTAATGCTAGTAAAACTAAATATATACAGTTTACTAATAGACAGATATTGCCAGATTCGTACATTACCTTCAGTGCTACTAATATTCCCATCTCCAAAAGTATTGAAATTCTTGGTGTCTCACTTAACAGTGCCCTCACCTGGACCTCTCATGTCAGATCACTTGCTAAAACCGCCTCAAAGAAACTTGGATTATTATACAGAGTCCGTAACTTCTTCGCCGATGAGCAGTTAGCTATAATTTATAAGAGTTATGTGCGCTGTCACCTTGAATATTGCTAACCCTTGTGGAATGGTTGTGGAGAGGTTGCATTAAGACAACTAGACAAAATTCAGAACAAAGCTGTTAGAATCATTAACAACCCTGCCATTACATATTAACTACCTCCCCTGCCAGTAAGGAGGAATGTTGCCTCCCCTGCATTATTTTACAGATTTTTTTTTTGGCAAATGCTCAGACGAAGTTGCGTCCATGGTGCCACCTCTCCATGCCTTCCCTCGTGCTACACGGGCATCTGGTAGCGCTCATGACTGGAATGTCACTCAGCCATATTGCAGAACTTCTGCATATCAGAATTCTTTCATTCCCCGAACTGCATCTCTCTGGAACTCGCTTCCCCAGAGTTTTCCTCCAAATTTCAACGCACAACTGTTCAAGTCTAACTGTTACAGATATTTTATGAACAGAGGACACCAGTAATCTGGTGTATGGATTATTTTTTTTTACTTATTTGTTTTCCTTCCTCCGTTCTGTTATTTATAAGAGAGAGAGAGAGAGAGAGAGAGAGAGAGAGAGAGAGAGAGAGAGAGAGAGAGAGAGAGAGAGAGAGAGAGAGAGAGAGAGAGAGAGAGAGAGAGAGAGAGAGAGAGAGAGAGAGAGAGAGAGAGAGAGAGAGAGAGAATGTTAAATACTAAGCTAAAACTCCTAATTATGCCCTCTGCTTGTAGGGGTTAATGAGGGTCGTCTCTTAACTGAGCTAACAAGCTCCAACAGGGGTCATTACACCTGATACACATCCTTAATTAAATCACCTTGATTACTTAAAATGGATTGCCAATTAGAGGTTATATCTTCCGGTAATTAACGGTCACTGTGCAATTGGATACGGGTAATTAACGACCAATTACATATATATGAAATAGTGTGTAATTAGCGCTTCGTTGAGGCTCCCATGGCGGTTGTTGCGTCTTGCGGGGACTGCTCAGTCTGCTGGTGTGGGCGGTGTGGCAGTGGGGGTAGGAAATATATGATGCAGGGTAGACACTGACAACATACTAGGGTCTATTCTGCGTGGCTCTTGACATTTTCCTTTGAGCGATATAGCAGAAAGAAGGATTTGGTGTTAGCTAGTTGGGGTTTTGGATTTCCTTTTTTTATTTAATGCAAGGAAGGAGTCAATGGGAAGAAGCCCGCACATTGTTCCCTCCAAGAAAAAACAATAAGATGACAGTGAGCCAAATAGCATCTTTATATCCCATTGGAGCCCGGTGTCCGGAATATTGGACAGAATTGGGATTTTTCAAATCTTTAAAATGTAGGGAACCCCCGGGTAGGGACCAATGAGCTTCGCGACTATGAGCCGATAGGCGGAGGGCGGTATGCTCAGTACACACCCAGTGCCATGCCTCGCCCAGTACCCCTGGGATCCAACGGGATATATTTACTATTAGTCATGCTGACGATATAAGACAAAGTGCCCGATGATGGCATTGTGTGGACTGAAAATTCGTGATTAAATATGTTTTTCAGAGTATTTTCCATTCTCTCTCTCTCTCTCTCTCTCTCTCTCTCCATCCATCGACACACACACACGCACAGACACACACACACACACACACACACACACACACACACACACACACACATACATACATACAGAGAGAGGGAGAGAGAGAGAGAGAGAGAGGTTTTGACTCAAATCACAGGGTGGCCGAAGTATTAAACTGTTTCGTCGTGTGTCTCGCAATGCCCAGTGCTGTCGGGGGTTTGATACTTTTTTGTGGGTTTACTTGAAATTGTGGGTTGTATTTTAAAGGGTTTGTTTTCGTAACACTTCATCGTTAGCGGTTTACTCTGCACAGTACACCTCAGTATATCTCTTGTACTGTGTGTTCTTAATAACAACTTCATCGATATTGTATAAATAACAGGTTTATAAGAGAAAGCTAAGGTGCAATGTGATAAATAGATCGCAAAGGAAAAGATTAGCCCACTATGCCACCTAGAATACGGCAGTTATAAGGTCATGCTAGCTATTCTCTTCTCAGTTTTACTTGAAGTATAATTGATCATCCTTCCACCTGGAATGCTGAGTTGTTTTCGTTTTCGTTTTCGTTTTTAAAGGCTCCAACATGCTTGCATGTGTCGGCCCTGGTCACCTAATGGCGGCTCTCCACGCTGCACGATCCATTGCAGCCTCCCTGTTCAGTCCCTTAACCCTAAGGTCACACTTAATGACCTCGTCCCATGTCTTTCTTGGTCTACCCCTCGAAACCCCACCCCCAATATTAACACTTCTCACCTTCCTCACCCAATTATCATCCCCCATCCTCTCCACATGTCCAAACCACCTCAATCCACCTCTCCTCATCACAACACGAATACACTCCAGTCCCATCCTACCTCTCAACTCTTCCATTGTAAATCCAGCCCCTCCAGGCCTTGGACGCAGGGACGCACTGCACATCCACCTAATCATTGTCATTTCTGTACGTCTGAGCCGGCGAATGTCTTCCTCCTTCACTGCCCAGGTCTCACTGCCATACAGCATTACACTCCTAACACATGCTGCATACAAAGACCCCTTAGCACGTAGGGAGAGCCCTCTCAATGTCAGGAGAGGGAAGAGCTCCCTGAACTTCTTCCAACCACTTCTCACCCTAGCCACAGAGCTAGCTCCAGCCCCACCTCCAGCACACAACATGTCTCCCAAATAACAAAACTCTTCCACACACTCAAGAGATTCACCAGCAAGTTCAATCCTTTCACGTCTGACGATCTCCACCTGCTCACCCCGGCACGCCGTACACATAAAATCAGCATTATCTCGCAGTCTACCTCTGATACCACTACATTTCTTATGCACCCATTTATCACACACACTGCACAAGATGGAATTACTTCCCACGTCCTTGTGGCAAACTGCACATGGCCACTCTCCCTCGTCTTTGAGAGTACCGCCACCAACCCTAGATATCATCACTTTTGTTTTATCTGCATTTACCCTTAAACCCTTTTGCCCCATACCTTCTCTCCACTTCCTAAACCTTTCCTCCGCCTCCCTTTCATTCTCTGCAATCAACACCAAATCATCAGCATACAACAACTCCCACGGGAGTCCGTTTCTAAAGTCACGTGAAAGGGCTTCAAGTACCATGATAAACAACATGGGACTCAAGACTGACCCCTGATGCACACCAACATTCACGGAAAACTCATCACTCAAATCTCCATTCACTCTCACCTGGGTGTGAGCACCCACATACATGACCATAACCACCCTAACCAGCCACTCCTCCAAGCCAAGCTTTCTCATTGCCCACTTCACCACCTCTCTAGGGACTCTGTCAAAGGCCTTTTCCAAATCAACAAAAACAAAATAAAGATCCCTTCTCCTACCAATATATTTTTCCTGAAGCTGTCGAACAATGAATATGGCATCAGTGGTCCCCCTACCTGGCATAAACCCAAACTGCATCTCATCAATATTCACTCTTTCTCTAATCATACCTTCTAAAACTCTCTCCATTACCTTCATTATCTGATCTAAAAGTTTTATACCTCTATAATTTCCTCTTTCCAGGGCATCACCCTTCCCTTTATACACATTTACAATTACACTCTTCAGCCAATCATCTGGGACAACACACTCATAAATAATCCTATTTATCAGGTCAGTGACTAAACTCACCCCTATATCGCCTGAGGCCTTCAATATTTCAGCAGTCAACCCAGACACACCTGCTGCCTTCCCCACCCTCATCCTGCCTATTGCCTCACTCACAGTAGCAGTATCAATCAAAGGCCAAGGGCCAGACACTGGATCTGCTGGCTCCAAACCTTCCCTGTCCCAGTCAAACTCCTCATTCAACAACCGGTTATAATGCTCTCTCCATGCATCTTTAATATCCTCACTGTTCACCACTACCCTTCCTTCATCATTCTTCGCACACTGCTCACCTATGATATCCCGATTATCCCTCTTCACCTGACCTGCCACCCTAAATATATTTTTCCTTTCCCCATGATTTAGGTTATCAAGTAATTGTCTCTGTGACTCAGCCTTTGCCCTGTATACCTCTCTCCTAGCCCTACGCTTGGCAGCCAAATATTCCTCTTTGCTACCACCCTTCTTCCATTCCCGGAAAAGCCTTCTTTTCTCCTTAATTGCAGCTTCTACACCCTCATCCCATCACCAAGTTACTTTATGTCTTGGTGGTCCTCTTGTCCAGCCGCATGTTACATCAGTAACTCTCAAGAAATTGTTCTTGAGGGCTCTGTACTGTTCATTAACGCCTCTATCTACAGCTCCCTGTTCAGCCACCACTCTCCTCAACTCGCTATAGAAGGCATCCCTTACTACTTGGTTTTTCAGCTTCCATATTTTCCTCCTAGGTACATAAGTCCTCTTTTTCATCACTTGTTCTTTAAGCACCATATCACAAATCAATAGTTTGTGCTGCTGCACACACTCCTCACTTCCTATAACTTTAACATCCCTCACTAACCTCCTATCGGCCCTCCTAACCAGAGAATAATCTATCTGACTGCTATTTCCCCCAGACTCATACGTAATTAACCTACTGTCTCTTTTCCTAAAATATGTGTTGCACACAATCATGTCCGTTGCCTCCCCAAACTCGAGTATCCTTTCCCCTTCTGCATTCCTTAGACCATATGCACATCCCCCATGCACTCCTTCATTACCTTGTGCTGCTTCACCTACATGACCATTTAAGTCCCCTCCCAAAATCACTATCTCATCATCCCGCATACCACCCACTACACGTATTAAATCATCCCAAAATCTATCTTTCTCTGATTCATCCAATCCTGCCTGTGGAGCATATGCCGATATAATCACAGCTATCTTTCTTCCCAACGGAATTTTCACTGCCAATATCCTATCGCTTACTCTCAAAACATTCATAACATATTCCACCCATTTCTCCGCAACCATCACACCAACACCTCCATATCCGTCTGTCCCCCCTTGCCAAAACAACTTATAGCAACAGTCCTTCCCAACAATCTTTCTGGCTGATCCACCCCTGTACCGGACTTCCTGCAAACACGCCACCTCCACCCACCTCCTACTGAGTGCCTCAACGACTTCCCCTGCTCTTCCCCTCAAACTTCCCACATTCCATGAACCCACCCTCATCCCCATGGGTGATTTACTGTCCTCAGGCTTGCTTTGAAACCTTTTTTGTTTTGTCATCTTCAGTATTAATAAAGGGGGACAGACACAGCACAGGTCCCACTCACTGCACAGTCCCAGGTCCAGGCAATGGATCTGGGACCCCTAGCCCACCAGCTTACCAGTGGCTGTGGTAGTGGCCTCGGGGCACCCTGCCAGGACAGCTGCAGGGACACCCTCCAAGCGCGTCTTGGCACTGCAACTATCTCGCCATTATACACCCACTGATAGGGCAGCCTCCTGGGGCGCTACTCCCAGGTTCGGGCCCCTCTCTATTGGGCGGAAGCGGCAGCCTGGGAACCGCAATGCCCTGTACCCTCTAGCACAGGCCCGAGCCCCATCTCGCCCTGGACCCATGATCTATGCCGGCGGAACCCCCGCCATGCCTCCCCCCAGAAGTCCGCCACTAGGTAGCGGGGGCAAAGTTTTCTGGCCGCATGCCCTTGCTGGCGCCAACCCCTGTAACGTAGTGGGATACATTGTGTGAAATGTAAAGTGCATGTGGTGTAGTGCATAGATAGTTAGAGGAAATGTTTGGGAGAGTATGCTGGTCTACTCTCCATGTTACTGTCACACTGAAAAGGTCAGCAAAGGGGGATGGTTAGATAGCTAGTGAAACAGGAGCTCCAGCTCTCCCTATCACCAGCATTCCCATTCCCCTCCGGAGTACTACCCTGTTCGGCCCTGATGTTGGTGACGAAGCAGTGCTATGGAAAGGATGAATAAGCCGTAGTATTGTCTTGTTCTACCAATGAATTACGTGAAATATATTGCGAAGTATTCTGTCACTGAGCTATATTGAAATAACCTGGAAAAAGACGAAAATCTTGGCGTTTCACCTTTTGCCTTTTCTTGACCGTGTTTCGCTCCAAACTAGCAATCGCTGAGCGCCTGCAGCTTCACCCCGCATGAAGTGGCCCTCCGTTTTGAAGGGATCAACCATTTTTGTCGTTAAGGTTGACAACAAAAGCCGACGATCGCAGGGTCCGTGTGTGACAGCAGGTAGGCGATTTCAGCTGATTTTCTGTCCAAGTCTCGAGTTCGCCCATAAAGTAGGCCAGTGTGACAGGGTGTTATGAGGCCATTAGACGATGATGCAACTGGCTGGGTGTAACTGAGGGTGGAAAATGGTATTTGTGGGATCTGATTACCTGACAGAATATATTTGCTAGATATGTCGAGCTAATTGAAGTTTGTCCTGGACTTCTATGTTTAAAAGCTTCTAATGTATTTTATCGCTTCTCGAGGGAAAGAATTTAATTGAAGTTAGTACTGTACATGTGATGGAAAGTAACAAGAGAGAAGTTTTGTAGGTATGATGATGATGATGAAAGTAAAGACAACTAGTAAGGATGACATTTCTTGAGCAGATGACACAACTAATAAATGTGGATGAGATTATTGTAATAGAACTATTGTATTATATATTTTTTTTTTAACGAAGGTGATGGAGAAACGATATAATGAAATGTAGATGCTAATGATATAAGTGCGTTAGTCAGACAGAGATCTCTAACTCCTTTCAGCTCAGCTGGTGGACACTTGTAAGCATGTATGAGGGGTCCTGTGATAAATAACCAAGGGGACTTATTCCTACCCCATGAGTGAGGTTCATTCATGCAAGCATGACTTGGTATTCTAGTTGTGGAAGTGACCCAGTTCCATCAGGAGAAAACAAACCGACTGCACAAACTGAGACATTTTGGAGAGGAAGCAACAAACCCCAGGAGGTTGGAGGGGTGAGATAATTACAACTTGGCAGCACAGTTGACCCCCACGGTCGGATAATGCAAAGGATGTGATTTTACTGCCAAAACCCGCCAAGCACAGTCACCTACCCACCCACCCACTGTCAGGACTCCATATTATAATAATACAACTCATAGCATGATAGACAGCTGTAGGAATCTACATTATCATATTACAATTCATAATACTGTAGATAGTGTAATAGATAGGAACACTAGTCAAGGTGTGGGACTAGGAAATATGTCACCAAGAGTTAACCAAAGGAAAATGTGTTTGCGATTTCAGTGGGAAGGGAAATGTGTCCGCACTTCTCTAAGGAGTGCCAGACGTGTACTATGTCACCGGAAATGCTACATACACACAGAAGATTCTAGAACAATCCCACATGTACAGCATACGTGACACTAGCTCTCCTGTACAAGATGGAAGGAATTAGAGTAAGAAGGGGGCTAGCCATAGAACCGAGAGGTTGTGGAGAGGGAAGAAAGAAGAGGGGTCAAGCGAAAACTTGGCTAGTAAATTCCGTTCCTGTGTAATAAATACATTGCTCAACTTAAACTTTTCCTTGAAGATAATAAACTACAGTACAATCAAGTCCCTGTATCCACCCTTAACATCTTCTGTCGTCGACTACACTATCTATCTATCTATCTATATACCTAGGCTGCTTCCCCCAAGGAAAGGGAGGTAGCCGAGACAGGACGACTCACTCTCCATTTACTCATCCATTCAAACACATTCATTCGCATCTTAGCCCCAAAAGGGAGAACGGACAGATCCTCACTGCACCACACTACACGATACCTAAAATCAATCTCAAGATTCACATATTATAGGGTCAAGATTTGCATATGTAGTTTTTCTCTTGCTGACATATTTCCTATTCCCACACCTTGACTGGTGTTCCTATCTATTACACTATCTATTATGAACTGTATTATGATAATGTAGATTCCTACATCTGTCAATCATGCAATGAGTTGTATTATTATAATATGGAGTCCTGACACCACCATCCACCACGTCCTCACCAACCCCAGCAGTAGTTCCCAAAAGTTGACTCTGCTTCAGCTCCACTCCATTCTGTGTAAGTTTTGGGAACGAGCAAGGCTTGTGGAAAAGATAAAATGTGTTGGGAATGGGTGAGGTGGGTGGGTGAACGTGTGTGTGTGTGTGTGTGTGTGTGTGTGTGTGTGTGTGTGTGTGTGTGTGTGCGAACGAGCGAGGCTTGTGGGAAAGTCAAAGTGTGTTGGGGATGGGGGAGGTGGGTAGGTGAATGTGTCTTTGAACATGTGTGTGTGTGTTTGTGTGTGAAGGGGTGCATGTACTCGCGTGTGTGTGTGTGTGTGTGTGTGTGTGTGTGTGTGTGTGTGTGTGTGTGTGTTTGGGAACGAGGAAGGTTTATGGAAAAGACAAAGTGTGTTGGGGATGGGTTAGGTGGGTGTGTGAACGTGTGTGTGTGTTGGGGGGGGGGGAACGAGCGAGGCTTGTGGGAAAGACAAAATGTGTTGGGGATGGGGGAGGTGGGTGGCTGAACGTGTCTGTGAACGTGTGTGTGTGTGTGTGTGTGTTTGTGTGTGTGTGTGTGTGAGAGAGAGAGAAGGGGTACATGTACTCGTGTGTGTGGGGGGGGGACGAGGAAGGCTTATGAAAAAGACAAAGTGTTTTGGGGATGGGGGAGGTGAGTGGGTGAACGTGTGTTTGTGTGTGAGGGGATGCATGTACTCATGTGGTGAACGTGCGTGTGTGTGTGTGTGTGTGTGTGTGTGTGTGTGTGAAGGAGTGCATGTAGTCGTGTGTGTGTGTGTGTGTGTGTGTGTGTGTGTGTGTGTGTGTGTGAAGGAGTGCATGTAGTCGTGTGTGTGTGTGTGTGTGTGTGTGTGTGTGTGTGTGTGTGAAGGAGTGCATGTAGTCGTGTGTGTGTGTGTGTGTGTGTGTGTGAAGGAGTGCATGTAGTCGTGTGTGTGTGTGTGTGTGTGTGTGTGTGTGAAGGGGTGCATGTAGTCGTGTGTGTGTGTGTGTGTGTGTGTGTCCAGATGCTCTTTCAAAAAAAAAAAAAGGCTACACTGCGTAGCCCATATGAGCCCCCCCCCAAAAAAAAAGAAAAAAAAAAGTAAAGTATTGGGCAAGACTTCCTACGGAGTTGTTCAGCTGAAATCACACTGAGTGATATTTATCAAGATATGGATCTAAATAATGTAGATAAGACAGAGAGACAGACAATGTCAAGAAAATTAAACGGAAATGAAAACCTTTTAAAAATATGGGTTAATGGACGATTAGTGGAAACAAAGGACTAAGAATTCCTTAAGAAATGTCGCAAAGACTCTTATTACGTATCCACAAAACCAACAGCTTCCGCAGCTGATGATAAAAAACAAAAAAAAAAAAAGAGAGAAAGAAATCCGCCAGCACCTCCGTACGTCTTATGGGCAAAACCTTTTCGTTAATGTTTCCTGTTGTGTTGCTAAATGAAAATATCTGAAAAAATAGCTTAGTGGAAATGACTAGCTTTAGAAATATATCATCCTCATCATTATCACCACCACCATCATCGTCGTCATTATCTTCATCATCTTCATCATCACTATCATGGTAACTTCCACAATAAAACTGTCTTACCAAATTTAGGTAAACTTCCATCATGCTGCAGAATCATTATCATCATCATCGTCGTCATCATCTCCATCGTAGTCATAATGATCAGCATCAAATGTTTTATCCCACTAAGAAACGTGACCTAATTATGTAAAACAAACGTCTCTTACACCTCGTTAGTTACTGTAGCCTTCATACAAGCAACTCCCGCGTATGATCCCTTGTCCCTAAACCAAAATAGAACGAAAAGGGGGAAAAAAATCCCTCCGCCACACCACCTCTGTTCCTCGTCAATTGGCAAAAATGTTGAGAGAAAAAAATTGGCGGTGTATCCTTTGTGTGTTTGTGGAGTTGTCATTAGTAGGTCGGCCGCAGCACCTTTGATCTCCAGACGCAGTATTAGGCCCCAGGTTCTGCCCGATATACTGGTTTGCTAACTCTCCTGCTAGTGCTTTTGAGGTACGGAAGACGTGACGACGGAGCCAGCACCGGGTTATCACAATTTCCCTCTCATGTAAAACTATAGGCGGAATATCCGATATTTAATTGCTAGAACTAATGACAAAAAAAAATCTGAAAAATACGACAGAAAATCTTTTTAAATTTCATTTCGTAATTGAGACGTTCACTGATTTGGGCCGAACACTCCCTTTGAACACTAGAGATTCTAAGGGGTTTCTACGCCCTTATGGGTGAGTTTTTACTTGATAACAGAATTTACTGAATTAATGTATCATATGCAGAGAGAATTTTCACTGCACTTCACATAGGAGTAAAGTTGTTAGCTTCTTCTTAGCGTGACGGTCGGGTCTGGCCGGGTCGGGGCGGGCCCAGTCGTTCATTTCCAAACTTACGTGACAGTAGACGTTGCTTGCTCGCTTTGCTCGCTCGCTCTCAGTAATTCATTCAAATACTGTGTCGGTATCCGCACAAAGTTAACCGCCTCTTTTTAATTTATGGAAAAAATTTTGACGTGGTATTAATACCCTTTCAGATGGGTCAGACTAGCAGTACATATGGAAGGTAAGAAGCCATGACAAGGAGAGAGATGCACCGTGAATCCCAGTAGCCTTGTGTGTCTTTCCATGTTGGCCTCGTGTGTGTGTTATGAGGGACGAGATTGGGGTCTTTTGGACACTGCAGCAGTCGTTCAGTCTGACAATATACTTCAGTTCGGACATTATTTACGATACTAGGAAAACCTGATGTTTGTTCCCTATTATTAAAAGTAGCTAACATCATCATCATCATCATCATCATTATCATGATCATCATCATCATCGTCATCATCATCAGACAGAACGT
Organism: Coenobita brevimanus; assembly: GCF_032717465.1. Lineage (NCBI taxonomy): Eukaryota > Metazoa > Arthropoda > Malacostraca > Decapoda > Coenobitidae > Coenobita > Coenobita brevimanus. Next base: position 26,579,649 of record NC_137015.1, on the reverse strand, counting down.
CTCAATAATTATCATTATCATCATGATCATCATCATTATCATCACTTAAAGCCTAACATCATCACAACCATCACAAAAACCAACAGCGACTAAAAACGTTAAATACTCCCCTATTCTCTGTCTCTGTCTCAAGTAATAACAACTTTCACCCCAACACACACACACCAACAACCAGAAAGAGACAGGAGGCCAAATGCTTGAGACAGTATTGGACCTGTCAGCAAAAACAACGGAAAATTATCCCAGAATTTCGTATAATACAGGGTGGGTCAGGGACGGATACGGAACTGCGGAACTGCTGGCTTTCAGGTGTCTCTCAAACACTTCACAGTCCAGTGTCTTGTTTGTGTGTCTTGGCAGCTTTAACTTTCTCTTCTGCTTGCCTTTCTACCTTGTTTGCTTTTATTTTATACCTGCTGCTTCAATGCTTTCTTCAATGCTTGTAGCGTCTCCCCCGTTGTGTCTGTCTACTTGCTAGCATTTCTTCCTTTCTTCTGTGCCTGCTGCATTTCTACCGCTATTCCTTTCTTTCTGCATGCCTGCTTGCCTCCTTTTGATCTATTTATGCTGCCTTGGCCATTTCTACTGTCTACCTGCCTGAACCTTGCCTGTCTGCCTGCTTGTTTTTCTACATCTATGCCCGTCTCTTTGTGCCTGCCTGGCTCTCTGTGTTCTTTTCTGTCTCCTTCCCAGTCTGACTGTCATTATACGTCAGTGTCTGTCGTTCTTTCTTTTTTTATTTTTTTATCTGCCTGCCTGCTCTTACCCTTTGCCTCTCTCTCAATGCCTGCCTGCCATTATGTCTTCCACGACACCTGTCTTTCTTTCCCGTTTAGTGTTTGTCTTTACTTTCAGTTGTTCCTCGGCCTACCTTCCTAATGCCTGCCTTTCTCCCTGCATATCTTCAGCAGTACATGTAGGTATCCTTCTTTGCCTGCCTTCATTTTTCACTCCTTTCACATTCCCTACCTGCCTTTCCGCCTGTCTTTTATTTTTTATTTATTTATTTTTTTCAGTGGTTGTCTTCATCTTTTTCTGTGTCCTTGTCGACCTACATCCCTTCCTCTCTCCTTCTCTCTCTCTCTCTCTCTCTCTCTCTCTCTCTCTCTCTCTCTCTCTCGCTCTTTTTTTTTTTTTTGTAGCTTCTTCCTCTTCCTTCTGTTTCTACCTATTTGTTTCTATTCCTTCCTCCTACTTATCTATATCCCTCCCTCTTTACCTCATTCCGTACCTACTTATCTCTTTTCCTACCACCTACTAAATTACCTACCTACCTACCACCATCCCAAACACTCTCCCTTCCTCCCCTCCAGCCACCGTCACTCCCTTCCTACTTATCAGTCTCTTCTTCTCCCCTTACCAAGTTACCTACCTGCCTACGTCCCTCCTCCTTTCCCTTCCAGCCTCCCTTGATCCTCCCTCTGTCCCAGCCTATGTACAGTGTTTGTGTGCTCTGCAAAGCCTGGTGTTGTGAGGAGACAGTTGGCGTGTCTACAACCTCGCCCTTCCATCTTCATGTCTTCAGAACGAAGGCTCTTACTGGGTTAGTTAAAGTGTGCTGACCTGTGTGCATCTTTTTAAATATTTTTTTGTTTTATTCCTGCTCCTCGAAAGGAATTTATGCAGGTTAATGGGAGACTGCTATAATCTTTCTACTCAGACATTGACTAAAACTGCTTTAAATCCATTTTGTGGAGAAGGTAAAGAAAATGGTAATTACATGAATGTTACTTGAGGAATGAGAGAGAGAGAGAGAGAGAGAGAGACAGACAGACAGACAGACAGAGACAGACAGACAGACAGACAGACAGACAGAGAATAATAGGACGGGAGAGACTTTGCGCCTCCAGAACTCTGCACACAAGTTTAGGGCAAAACCCATTAACTGAATTTACCCAATTACAAAGTGGAGGGGAAGCGGCCAAGGGAATAAGGGAGGGAGGGAGGGAAAGAGAATGTTATGAGCCCAGAGAGAGAGAGAGAGAGAGAGAGAGAGAGAGAGAGAATAACACAAAATCTAACAATATAAGCTAAAGTAAGGGATTAAAGACAGACAGACAGACAGACAGACAGAGACAGGGAGAGATAGACAGACAAAAGAAAGACTGAGAAACCTATTACTCCATTACCACACACACACACACACACACACACACACACACAGGAAAGTCCAGGCACCCGGAACCAGTCACCTTTGCGTTTCGCTCACCTTGACGTCATACGGGTTGATATGGGTTTGAGAGAGAGAGAGAGAGAGAGAGAGAGAGAGAGGTATGTACCAGTAATAATTATGATGATAATGTTAATGATTGTAATAATAATAATAATCATAATAATAATAATAATAATATAAAAATAATAATACAGTAATACTATTACTACTGTTACTATACTCGGTTCCACGGAGTCTGACGCACTGATTTTGTCAGCCGAGGACAGGTGGATCTGGTAACACTGCGCGAGGTACTCGGGCGGTGATTGGTGGATTTCCGTTGTGTTTGAACGTGCTTCAAAGTGACTTTGTATTTCAACCAAGGCCCTCATTGATTTGTAAGATACCGGATTATACGATACAAATTAAAGCAATGATATCTTTAATGATAAATATGTGCCTCTTAAATTACTAGAGATAAACCTGAGCAACAGTGATGACAAAAACTAAGTAAAGTCGCGACTGGACGCATGCGGACAAGTCAGCGACTGTGGCGGGAATTTAGACGTTCATAGCAAGGTGGTTCCGAGGTCCTGTGAAGGCTTGAATGTTTTTCCCACCACTACTACACAGTGTTACAGTCTACAGTCTACACCATGTCCTTCATTACATCATCTGCTAATGTACAACCTTACCCTAGATACGCTTAGCTTCTAATAATTATGATTTGTGTGAGCACACATACACACACACCTCACTGGGGTCAATACATGCTATTCTCAATAAATATAGTGTACATAAACATTTTCATTACCTTCATAGGTAACAGTAGCTTTAAAAATCTGCATTTGTTTGTATTCCCAGTCAGATTCAGTAGAATTATTTCTTACATGAATAAGTTTGGTGTTTGATTTTCCCTAACATTTTCGTATCATAAGAGACAGATATACAGGTGGACACCCTATCCCTGGTCACAATACATCCTCAAGCATGTATCTCTGCCCCCTCGACAAAGAGCCGGGAAAGTAATGGATTACATCATTGTACAATGAACCAAATTTTTGTTAATGGTGGAAAAAGGAAAATAAGATAAAAGCTAACTCCATGAGAAAATAAGAGTTGAAATATGCTGCTATAATAAAACCGCGTACAGTATAAACGAAATCAAACATAATGAAATGAATTTAAATCAGTCGCTGACTTGTCCGCATGCGTCCAGTCGCGACTTTACTTAGTTTTTGTTATCATTGTCGTTCAGGTTTATCTCTAGTAATTTAAGAGGCACATATTTATCATTAAAGATATCATTGCTTTAATTTGTATCTGTATAATCCGGTATCTTACAAATCAATGAGGGCCTTGGTTGGAATACAAAGTCACTTTGAAGCACGTTCAAACACAACGGAAATCCACCAATCACCGCCCGAGTACCTCGCGCAGTGTTGCAAGATCCACCTGTCCTCGGCTGGCAAAATCAGTGCGTCAGACTCCGTGGAACCGATTTTTTTTTTTATAGTAATAATTGTTGTAGCTGTATTAAAATGGTAAAAGAGTAATAATGATGATGGTGGTGGTGGTGATGTTAACTGACAGATAGATAGAAAGACAGAAAACAGATAGATAGGTAGATGGATAGTAATGCAGACAACAAATGTATAGATGGATAGAAGATTGGTAGATAAAAAGAAAGAGAGAGATTAGCAACAAGGCAAGGAACTAGAGCTCACTGGGAATTACAAACAGAATTTTGGGAGAGGCAGGAAACAGAAAGGTGGAAAGGATTTGAGAAACGCCATACAGTATATGAATTATATCGATAGATAGATAGATAGATAGATAGACAGATGTATTAGACCGGGTCGAGAAATCCAGCTTATGAATTTTAAATTGTAATTCCAAAGAAGAGTTGATTCATAATGAAAGTATCATGTATGCAAAATTTTGGTGTAATCTACGTTCATATAGAAGTGGCACCTGCCTCGTCAATATCTCGCCATTAGCTGAATCTGGCGCATCAGTGCCGTCGTAGGAGTCTTGTAGGTCAGATCTTGTATTTCGTGCTTTTTTTTTTTTTTATCATATATTCTTTGCTGTCATATTATTATTTTTTTCATTTTAAGGTATTAATGCCTAATAGCTAAATATCTTGGAGAACTAAAATTATAGCTGACATTGCTCGGTCTACCTAAACTGATGATATTTTTGGCACTTTAAGAACTATTGGTGACAAGCAACTTCCAACGAAGTGTGGTGTGGAAAGACACTTTTTGCTGAAACAGAAATAGCAAAAGCGTCAGTGAAGGAAATAGCGAAGGATCTTGGATCAGAACTTGAGTGTCTTTGGGAAAAAGCTTCAGTTCCCTGTGTTCGCCTAATAAGAACTACACAGTTGGTTTTGGAAAACCATTCTCAGTTCAAGACCCTTGTGAAAAACAAGGGTAAAGACTGGTACAACAAACAGCTTGAAAACTATAAAACTCATATGCAGAAGGAGCTATTTGATATCTCCTGTTGCAAATGTAAATCCTTCGAAAAGTGTAAGTGTTCAAAGAAAAGAAAGGTGCCCATAAGTGAAAGAGAGTTCCTTTCAGATCAAAGAGCAAATAGACAGATGTAGTTTGGAAAAGTGGATACAAAAGAAACAAAAATCCTGCTACAACGAGCAAAAAGAAAAAGGGATACAGAGAAGTACAAAGTGAAATGTGTGATTTTCTGTTTGTCAGAAAAGTCAAAGTAGGACGAAGGAAATTGGTGATACCGATGATAGTATGGAAAAATGGTGCAAATGAAATGTATTGTTCAAGTGTAGAAAAAAAAGAAGAAAAAAAAATTAAGATAACTATCTATCTATTCTATCTATTGCCAGACACCTCAATCCCGTTTGGGGTGGCCACAAACAAATCGCCTCCAAGTCGCCCTGTCCCCCGCCATTTCACTGCCCTGCTCCCACCTCACACACCGCTCTCTCATATAGCTTTCCACCCCATCCCTCCATCTCATCCTCGGCCTCCCCCTCCCTCTTCCCCCCTCCACCTCACTCACATACACTCTCTTCGTCAGTCTTTCACCCTCCATCCTCTCCACATGGCCAAACCACCTCAGTGTGTTCCTCATAACGCTTCCTATCACATCCACATCCACACCACAACGCTCCTTTATATCCTCATTCGTCAGCCTGTCTCTCCATGTGACTCCACAGGCTCCTCTTAAATAACTCATTTCCACTGCTCTCACTCTTGACTTGTGTCCTTCCAACAACGTCCAAGCTTCATTTCCATACGTTAGAGTTGGTATCACAATACTGTCATGTAGTAACTTTTTCACTTCCATGCTCACTTCCCTGTTTCTTAACAATGCTTTCAAAGAACCAGCAACTTTTCTTCCTTGCTGTACCCTGTCAAGCACTTCACCCTCCAAACCTCCATCCTTACTCATCACACTACCCAAGTACTTAAACATACTCACATTTTCCAGTTCTTCACCATCCAACCTCGCTGTACATTCACTGACTTCACCTCTCTCAAAGACCATCACTTTACTCTTCCCTACATTCACCTTTAAATTCCGTTTCTTACACACTCTCCCAAACTCATCCACCAAGCCTTGCAGCTCCCCTTCGTCTTCACTCAACAACACAGTATCATCTGCAAACAACAGTACAGGGAGTTTCCAAACACTATCCTCTCTCACCAGGGCCACTCCAACATCCACTACCCTACCTTGCACCTCTTTTATTACCCCATCCATGAACAGATTGAACAACCATTGAGACATGACACATCCCTGTTTCAACCCAACTTTCAAAGAGAAAAATTCACTTAGTTGGCGAAGGATTAGTGCCCCTCCCCGGAAAACAGCTCACTAAAAAAACAAACATTAAGATATCACGAATGCGAATCAACTGTGAACTGGTTGTAGGAGAAGCTGATCGATTTGGTGTGAGTGATACAGGTGCCACTTCAATTGTCACTTCCTCTCTGGTGGGTGCTGGACTTGTTTCACCCGAAAATAAAAATTTGGTTATAGACAAGTCAAAAGTAAGACGTGCCAGAAAATCAGGTAGAGAAAGACTTCGGCATGTAGGAAACGAGAACATAACAGCACTGTATTTTGATGATAAAAAAGGCTAAACATTAACACTGGAAGAAAAGATGAAAATGGTTGTCTACAGTCACCAAGTAAGCAAATTTGAGGAACACATTTCATTAGTAATAGAGCCAGGCTCTGAATACCTTGACCATGTAACTCATGACAGGGGAACGGCAGCTACTATTTTTGAGTGCGTGATGAACTGTGGGCTGAAGATTGAGATGCTTCTTGCAATAGGGTGTGGTGGTACACCTGTTAACACAGGGACAAAGGGTGGAGCAATTAAATTGATTGAAGACTTTCTTTACTGTCCATTGCAGTGGCATATATGTTTGTTACACTTCAATGAGCTTCCATTTTGGCATATATTTAAACATTTGCATGGTGAACCCTAGGGGCCCGCAGCATTCAAAGGAAAGATTGGGAAGAAGATAGGAGAAACTGTTTGTAAACTCCCTTTGGTAAATTTTGAACCAATCCCAGTAAATGATGCAAAGAAGTTTCATGAGACCTATTCAGAGCCAGATTTAAGTAAGGATGAAAAATATATTTTGACTATATGGTATGCAGTGTCATCTGGAAAATTTCCTGCTTCATTATCTTTAGTTGAACAAGGTCCTTTAGCACATTCAAAATGGCTGACAGCATGTGCAAGAATTCTGAGATTGTATTGCTCAGTACCTCTTCCTTCCAAACCATTGAAAACATTACCCAAACATTTGATGACTGTATACATTCCGACCTGGTTTGAGATTAAGAAAAATCGTTCCTGTGTCAATGACCCAGAACATCTATTTAGTGCTGTTAACAGGATAAAATATATGAAAGATGAATGCTTGGGAGCATATAAGGCTGCTACCCAGGCTATTCAAACAAATGCTTTCAATGCTCATCGGGAAAACATGCTTTTGGGCATGGCATTTGGTGAAGATATTAAGATCAGAAGAGATGTTGTGAAGCAAAGTCTAGCAGCAAGAAACAACCCGAGACAAAAAAGGAGGCAATTCAAAGTACCAGAGATAAATTTGGGGGCAGATCATTATACTCAAATGATCAGCTGGGATGTGGTGGATATTACAGAACAAATATTACAGAACCACCACTCCTCAAGAATTTGACTGATGTTGAATTACATGGTTTGGTGTAAAGTCCTGAACTTGTGGAAACGCCGTGTCCAAAGTATCCGTGCCATACTTAGTTGAACGCACAGCACAGTTGGTAACTGAAGCATCTGCAAAAGTTTATGGTTACAGAAACAGAGATGGGTATATAAGAAACATACTCAGTTAATATCAGCATTCTAATCAATGAAGGATTTCAGAGGAGAGCAAATCTGGCTCAGTTTAATGGAAGGGTGGATGGGATTTGTTAGGTGTGGAACTCCATTTGCAGCAGCCTCCTCGTGGTGAGTTCTGGGTAGTGCTCGGGCACAGTGTGCTAGATAAGGGCTGCATAATAAAGTGTCAAGGCGACACCTTTTAGTGACATGATACGGATATAATATTTTGCAATTCTATTGCCTTTATATAGGAGCAAGTTATCCCCTCTGTTATAAAAAGAAAACTCGACTTATTTTTTGTGTGGATCTTGTGACCCTTAATACACACACACACACACACACACACACACACACACACACACACACACACATATATATATATATATATATATATATATATATATATATATATGTATGTATTGCTTATCATCATCGTCATCATCGCCCGGACCTCCTTTCCCACCCTAGGGCAGGGTGAGGAGTAGCAACGTCATGACAGCCCAATTTTTCCCAGTACCAGTGGGCCACGCTTCCATTCACTCACCAGTCAAGTCCCCGGAATCCTTGTTCTATCTGATACACCGAAAACATTCACTACGTACTGTAGCTTCACATAAACTATCCGATAGAGTCAGTCCGGGCGCTGTCACGTTAAGAAATGATGCCAAATCCCTGATCATGCGCTTCTCCTTACAATATTCATCCAGCCAGCTCGATCTCTTGTTAGTCCCCTAGGCTCACCGACTTCCAAATCTCTCTTTCTTCACACACTCATCCACTATATCCCTCCACCTTCACCTTTGCCTACCTTGCTTTCTCCCTCATTCAAATTCGTTAAGATATACCCTTTCCATCACTCTATTGTTATCCATTCTCTCCACATGACCATACCATCTTAATACACTCTTCGATTCTGGTATCCACAGACTTCCTCACTCCACACCTTTCACGAATCACATTATTTCGTATCCTATCCACTCTCTGTACTCCACATACATTCCTCAGCAGTCCGATCTCCACTGGTCTCATTCTTGACTTTTCATTTTCATGCAACACCATAGTCTTACATCCACATGTTAAAGTTGGCACAAGCACTCCATCATGTAAGCCTCGTGCAGCTGCAGCATTCAAGCCTCTTTTTCTTATAAAGGTCTTCATTGCTCCAGCTACTTTCCTTCCTTGTGTCACTCTACTTTCCCCTTCTTTTGCACATTTTTCTCACATTTCTATCACTGTACCCAGGTATTTGAACTCTCACCAACTCCAGACTCTCTCCATTCACTGAAACACCTTCTGTCTCAGTGAGCCACCTTCTGTCTCAGTAAGTATCACATTACTCTTTTTTACATTTACTCTCAAGGCACGTCACACACAATCAGAAAAATTCTGCACTAAACTACCAAGTTCTTGTGTGGTATTTGAAAGTAGTACTGCATCATCAGCACACAACAAATTTTGGATACTCCATCCATCGCCATTCATTACCAACGCCACCCCCTCTCCATTACTCGTTTTTTAATTTCTCTCATCATCCCATATATATATATATATATATATATATATATATATATATATATATATATATATATATATATATTGTTACGGAACAGAGAGAGATAATGAACACTTCAAGTGAGAATACTAAACTCACTACTGTCCCGCAACGTTCCAGGTTCAAAACAAAAGAGTTAGGTAAAATTACAAGTTAAAGTTTAATGCTCAAACTAACAACTAAACATTCAGGACTCATAAGGATAATGTAATGGCAAAAACAGGTTAAATATATGGTTAACTGCAATAGCCTCTATTAACAGGAATTTAGCAAGAACAAATTTATCTAAGTCAGCCCTGATAAATGAGAGAACCGAATAATGCTCAGTTAAAGTAAGATATAATATTATTACAGATACAAAATATTATTAATATTGAGGAGTGATGGAGTAGCAGTTGAGAAGGCAACACGTCTGTTTGGGACTGCACCATGGCTCGTACCAAGGAGAACATAAAGTTAGCCGAGGATGCGGAACATGGAGGCATGGGGAGTAAGGTGGTGGGGCAAGTACGTTGGTACCACGTCAGGAAGGGGTACGGCTTCCTGACTCGTCGGGACACAGGCGCCGACATTTTTATCCACTACACTTCCATTGTGGCCCCTAACCCAGCCCATCCTATACCTTCAGTAGCTGCTGGCGAGGTGGTGGAGTTCGTGGTGGAGGAGAGCGCCAAGGGTCCTGCAGCTGCCTTTGTTACTGGCCTTGCAGGCCAGGTGGTGCGGGGCTCTCCCCACGCCCTTTCCCGTCGTCGGCACCAGCGCCAGCCTCCAGCTGCGGCTTCTGCCTCCTTCCTTGCCTCCTTTGCCTCCACCATCGTTACTATGTGTGTGGAGGTTGTCAAGGCCTTCTCGGGAGGAGATTTGGCAGTTTTTGCCCAGCGCCTGCCTGCCATCTTCAAGGCCAATGGGCTCCCTGCCATCATAATTCCCGAGTCATTTTCCTCCACACCCATAGTGCAGAGGAGGCCTGGGAGGAGGGCCTCGTGTCGTCGTTCTGGGCCCCCTGCGACCCCCACTTCTTTGGTCCCGAGGGTGCTGCAGCTGCAACCCTCAACTCCCCCAACGAGGATTCGACTGTCAGGGCGTGCTGTCTCCCGCCAGTCTACCTTGCAGTCCCTCCCTGCTGTGCCCATGGAAGTTGGGGACGATGAGCCCTCATCATCACCTGAGGTAGGAGTTCCCACCCCTTCTGTGTCTCCCGTGGTGCCTTCGGATGTGCCTACCCCTTCACCTGAGGCTCAAGCACCAGCGAGTCCCACACCCTCTGCTTCAGCTCGGCGACTCTCTTGGGGCAACTTTGCCTCCCTCACCCGGTTTGGCCTCAAGAGCATGGAGCAGCAGTTGCGGTACTACGAGGACAAGGCACCTGAGGAGTGTGGGCAGGAGGAGTTCAGTAAGAGGGACTACCAGCGGGCCTTGCTTTCTTTCAAAGAGTTGCGCCGGGGGTCCCTTCAGGCTGTCACCGACCCCGAGGAAGTTCGAATCTTGTCCTACACCCTCAGGATTGTACTTTCGCACCTCAATGGCACATACTCTGCTTCTGACTCATGCTCCAGTTCTGCTTCATCTGAGGTTTAACCACCCTTCGGCCATTAGCCACATATCACTGCCTCCCGTGTGACTAAGACCTCCATAGCCTGTCTTTTGAGCTGAATATGTGTCCTTTTGTGTAACTGTCTTTATCTGTTCGGGCATCTTTGTTTATTTGCACCTTTTGTTTATTTCAATGTCTTTTGTGTATTTGTTTTGTGTATTTATCTTATACATAGACTCTATGGCTTAATGGCCACAATATGGCCGATAGCCATTAATTCAAGGAAAAAAAAAAATATTAATATTGGCTGACATCAAAAACTCCACATGAATCACAAAAACCTTACCAGGCCTACGAATTAACGCCCCAGGCCATACAGCACAAGAAAAATGGTAACGACACTTATACTCAATTTATACAGCAGCTATATGGTTGGAGACTTCCTGAGCATTCACAAAGATAATACACTATACAGGGGAGGACAGACATGTGAACCAAATGAGGAGTAGATCTAAGTGGCAATTAATGCAGAGACTGAGCTCATTATATAGGGGGCCGGCAGAGCTTGATTCAACTTGCAAGAAGGACGCGCAAATGAGGGGACAGAGGACGAAGAGTTGACACTCCTGCTCTGAACAACAGAAAGAATGACTTACTCTACTATAAGGGGGAGAAGGGAGGGGTGAGGTAGAACACGCAAGCCTGGTCACTATGGAAGCCACGAGGCGAATCGTGATCAAACATGCAGCATACTGTACGTTAGAATTATACAAAGGATGAAATCATAGGCTATGTAACACCTCCCCACAAAAAAAGAAAAAAGAAATTTACAAAGTAAATTTCTTATTACTCTAAAACAATCTGTCTAAAGTCTAGATAAGCAATCTGCAATAACATTTTCTTTCCCCTTGACATGTTGTATGTCTAATGAATACTCCTGAAGAAGTAGACTCCATCTTGTCAATCTCTGATTTTTATCTTTAAACTTACTAAGGAATTTCAGTGGGTTATGATCGGTATAAATGACTATGGGGTCAAAACCAGAACACAAATAAAATGAAAAATGCTGTAAACCCAAAATCAAGGCCTTTCTCAATAGTTGAGTAGTTCTTTTGAGGTGGAGTGAACTTCTTACTGTAATAAGATACAGGGTGTTCAATACCCTGATCATCCTCTTGCAGCAAAACAGCCCAAGCTCCTGTATCACTTGCGTCAACAGCCATCTTAAAAGGCTTAGCAAAATTTGGAGTAGCGAGCACTGGCTGACTTAATAGGATAGTTTTAAGTTTACTGAAAGAGGATTCACAGTTATCGGTCCAGACTAATTTAACTCCCTTTTTCAGTAGGTCTGTAAGTGGTGATACAAGAATTGAAAAGTTAAGAACAAATCTCCTGTAATAACCTACCATTCCCAAAAATCTTTGTAGCTCTTTCCTACTTTTAGGTCTGGGAAGATCACTTATAACCTGAACCTTAGCTCCTGGTGGTGCAACGTGTCCATCACCAGTTACATACCCAAGGTACTGAACTTTAGCTTGACCAAACTCACACTTTGATAAATTAGCTACAAGATTAGCCTGAACCAAACGCTCAAGAAATTTACTGACATGGCATAGGTGATCTTTCCAGTTGTCACTGAAGATTAATACATCATCAATATAAACAACACACCCTGCCAAACCCTCTGTTACAACATTCATGAGCTTCTGAAAAGTGGCTGGTGCATTCTTCATACCATATGGCATTACAGAACATGCAAAAGTCTTTCCTAGTGTTACAAAACATGAGATCTCCCTAGCACGTTCAGTCATAGGTACTTGCCAGTATCCCTTTAACAAATCAAACTTACTTATGTACCTAGCCTTTCCGATCTTGTCTATGCAATCTTCTACGCGAGGGAGAGGGTAAGTGTCTGTTTTGGTTATCTGATTAACACGTCTGTAGTCGATGCAAAGCCGCTGTGACCCACCTGGCTTAGGGACTAGAGTGACAGGAGAACTCCACTCGCTCTGACAGGGCTCAATCATCTTGTGGTCCAACAGGTAGCCAAGCTCCTTCTGGATGAGAGGAACTTTCACTGGGTTCACATGGTAAGGAGGCAGTTTAATTGGCTTTGCGTCTCCAACATCGACATCATGCATCAACACAGTGGTTCTTCCTGGAGTGGCACGGAACACTTGCGGGTACTCCTGCAGTAATGCCGAAAACTCCTGCCTTTCCTCGGGAGCTAGATGAGAAAGCTTAGTCTGGAGATCATTCATGATATCAGGATTCTTCCCCAAACTATCACTCAGGCTCATACTGCTTGGAAGAGCTTCGCTTGCAGACTCGGGTGGAACAGCTACAGTGCAGACTGGGTCATTTTCGTCCCGCCTGTGATATAACTTTAGCATGTTGATGTGACAAAGTTGCTTGTTCTTTCTACAATCTGGTGTGGCGATGACATAGTTGACATCACTGAGTTTCTTCTCCACGAAATAAGGACCACTAAACTTGGCTTGAAGAGGTTGCCCATGCACCGGTAGCAGAATCAAAACCTGATCTCCTGGCTGAAAGTGGCGTAACCTGGACTTCTTATCATACCAAGTCATCATCTTCTCCTGAGCAGCTCCTAAATTCTCTCTCGCCAGCTGTAAAGCAGTGGACAGCCGTTCTTTGAACTTCATCACATACTCCAGCAGGTTGACGTCATCTTCCTCCGACAGCCAGCATTCCTTGAGTAGCTTAAGAGGTCCTCTTACTTCATGGCCAAACAGTAGTTCAAAGGGTGAGAAGCCCAGTGATTCATTTGGAGATTCTCTTGCGGCAAATACAACGAATGGAAGACCTTTATCCCAGTCTTTCTGATGTTCCAAACAGTATTTCCTGAGCATCGATTTGAGTGTTTGATGATATCTCTCCAACGCTCCTTGGGTCTGGGGATGGTAAGCTGAAGACGTGATCTGGGTGATGCCCAACTCTTTCAGAGACTGCTTGAAAACATTTGACATGAAATTACTTCCCCGGTCTGACTGTACCTCCTTGGGCAGACCAAACTTTGTGAAGAACCCTAGCATTTCCTTAACCACGTTCTTTGCTGAGATATTTCTAAGTGGAATGGCTTCAGGATAACGAGTAGCCAGATCAATCAGGGTCAACACATAAGAAAATCCTGAAGAAGTCTTAGGAAGAGGGCCCACAATATCCACCAACACACGGGTGAATGGCGCCTCAAAAGGAGGAATGGGAACTAGAGGTGCAACCTTTTTGGTCTGATTACACTTCCCCACAACTTGACAGGTGTGACAAGACTTACAATACCAGGAAACATCTCTGAAGATACCTGGCCAGTAGAAGTGTTTCAAAATTCCTGTCACAGTCTTCCTCACTCCAAGGTGTCCTGCCAAACTGGAATCATGAGCCACTCTAATGATATCCTGCCTACAAACACGAGGGATGACAACTTGATGTACAACCTCCCATTCACAGTCGGCTGATGCTGTTGGGGGTCTCCACTTTCTCATAAGTACTCCTGACTTTATATAAAAACAAGTAGAAGCACCAGCTGACTCTTCCTCACTGCAAGCAGGGTTAGCTAGACCTTTCAACTCAGGGTCAGCAACCTGCAACTTAACCAACTCTTGACGAGACAAATTATCAACACTACGGGGTACTGCCTCATCTGGTGAGTGGTCCAAATTATCAAGAAAAGTGTCAGCTAGGATAACATCATCATCATCATCATTATCCTCTAAGTCACCAGTAACTTTAGACTTAGCCCTAGTGAAGCACATGCAGAGAACACATCAGGGACATCACAATCCTGGGTCGCAGTCACTGGTTCACTAGACAACTGAGGAGCTGGACACACTTGACTTCCACCAATATCATTTTCAAGTAAGAAAGTTACACCTGACATTGGGAGTGTCTCAACCAACCCAACCATAACGGAACCATTAACAAAACCAGACTCTAAATTCACTCTGCACAGAGGGACGGAGAAGTAATTATTCCCTACACCTTGTAAGATTACAGTTTCATCAGAGGAATTAACATTAGAGCCTAGAACACTGGTCAGCATAAGGGATTGGCAAGCACCTGTATCACGATATATTTTAACTGATTTCCTGTCATTACTGTCCAGAGGACTGACAAAACCATCAGAAAGGAAATTAGCACATGAACTCTTGAGAGTGTCACCCACGTTACTGCTCAAAAGAGGAGCTTCATCTTGAGAATTTAATTTACCCCTCAAAGCAGGTTCAGTTAACTCGGTTAAAGAATTCTGGGAACTCTCAAGGGTGGAGACTAGACCAATTGACTGAATATTTAAAGACTCCTTTTTGTTCACATCATGCTGTCTCCTGAAACATTTCTCCGTAGTATGACCAAGCTTACTACAATAAGTACATTTACTTTTCTGAAATCTAGAGGTGAAGCTGGTATTTACTTCCTGAGAAACATCATCTTTATTCTCTTTCCTGTTACCTGTACTCTGAGTAGAGGCAACGTACTTACTCTCAGCTCTCCTTTTTTCTTTAGAATATCTCTTGTGAGTGAGAACATATTCATCAGCTAAAACTGCAGCATCAGACAAATTATCTATTCTTTTCTCATCAAGATATAGGCTTACATCTTTATTAATACAACTTTTGAAGTCCTCCAGCAAAATCATCTGCTTAAATTTATCAAAATCATAATTTACGTTTTTAGAATTTAACCACTGCTCTAACAGATCTTCTTTGATTTTTGCATACTCAACATGGGATTGCTTATCTTGCTTATAAGTTGTTCTAAATTTTACTCTATAGTCTTCAGGAACAAGCTCATAGATCTTAAGAATCAAGCTCTTAACTACATCATAATTATCAGATTGATCCTGAGGCAAAGATGCATAAGTTACTTGAGCTTTACCGGTGAGAACAGTTTGAAGGAGTACTGGCCAATACTTTTTGGGCCAATTAAAACCTGTAGCTACCCTCTCAAACAACTGAAAGTACTTAGTTAAATCAGATTCATTAAAAGGAGGGACAAGTTTAACATTTTTAGCCACATCAAAATCATCAGAGCTAGATGATCCAGTTCCACTTTGTTTCATGCGATACTCATGGTCTGCCTGAATCCTAGCAATTTCAATTTGTGCCTGTGCCTCCTGAATACGAGCCTGAGACTCAGCCTTCTTAGCACGAGCCTCCTGCAGGGTTAGCTGTAACTTAGCTTTTTCAATCTGCGTTTGCTCATCTGGAGGAGTTACATTAAACAAGCTTTCATTAATCATGTCAACAATTTGATCTTTAGAATGATGAGAGCGAACAACAATTCCCAATTGTTGAGCAACAAGGTTAAGTTAATTTTTTGTTCTGTTTTCTACATCACACACTGTTTGCACATTTGACAAAAAAATCTTTGGCTTCATCAAGAGTAGTAATAGTAGACATCATGAATAAATCACAGTCACAAAATATCAAGCAATATCCTTATGATAATATCCTGAATATCCTGATAAGAGGTCGCCAAATTTATGTTACGGAACAGAGAGAGATAATGAACACTTCAAGTGAGAATACTAAAATCACTACCGTCCCGCAACGTTCCAGGTTCAAAACAAGAGAGTTAGGTAAAATTACAAGTTAAAGTTTAATGCTCAAACTAACAACTAAACATTCAGGACTCATAAGGATAATGTAATGGCAAAAACAGGTTAAATATATGGTTAACTGCAATAGCCTCTATTAACAGGAATTTAGCAAGAACAAATTTATCTAAGTCAGCCCTGATAAATGAGAGAACCGAATAATGCTCAGTTAAAGTAAGATATAATATTATTACAGATACAAAATATTATAAATATTGGCTGACATCAAAAACTCCACATGAATCACAAAAACCTTACCAGGCCTACGAATTAACACCCCAGGCCATATAGCACAAGAAAAATGGTAACAACACTTATACTCAAATTATACAGCAGCTAGATGGTTGGAGACTTCCTGAGCACTCACAAAGATAATACACTATACAGGGGAGGACAGAGATGTGAACCAAATGAGGAGTAGATCTAAGTGGCAATTAATGCAGAGATTGAGCTCATTATATAGGGGGCCGGCAGTGCTTCAGTCAACTTGCAAGAAGGACACGCAAATGAGGGCACAGAGGACGAAGAGTTGACACTCCTGCTCTGAACAACAGAAAGAACGACTTACTCTACTATAAGGGGGAGAAGGGGGGGGTGAGGTAGAACACACAAGCCTGGTCACTATGGAAGCCACGAAGCGAATCGTGATCAAACATGCAGCATACTGTACGTTAGAATTATACAAAGGATGATGAAATCATAGGCTATGTAACAATATATATATATATATATATATATATATATATATATATATATATATATATATATACAGTATATATATCTATATAGATATATATATATATATATATATATATATATATATATATCATCAGCCATTACAAGTCCACTGCTGAACAAAGGCCTCCCCCAATCTTCTCCACGAATTCCTTGACTGAGCCAATCTTTGCCACGTTTTCCCCGCAAATTTCTCTATCTCATCTCTCCACCTCCTGTCTGGCCTTTTTCTGCTACGCTTACCATCTCTTGGTGTCCAGTCAGTCAACCTCTTGCTCCATCGATTATCCCTTGTTCTTTGCTACATGGCCTGCCCACCTCCATTTCTGTTCTTTTATAACTTCTATAATATCTTTGACTTTAGTCTGCTGTCTCACCCAAGTTGATGTTTTCCTGTCTCTTAAAGATATTTCCAACATTGATCTTTCCATTGTTCTCTGAGAACAAATTAATTTATTTTCCATCGATTTTGTCAGTTTCCAAGTCTCACAACCATACGTCATAGCTGGAATTATACATTCGTTATATACTTTTCGTTTCAAACAGACTGGCAAGCTATTTTTCATACTGTCTCTATGTTTACCGAAAGCTTTCCATCCAATTGTAATGCGTCTATTTATTTCGCTATCATTTTCTTTCGTTAATTTTTAGTATTTGTCCCAGGTAATTCTACTCCTCAACTTCGTCAAGAATTTCTCCACTTATTCTTATGACGCTCTTTGGTGTTTGAGGATTAAACATTACACTAGCTTTACTCCGGTTCATCTTTAGCCCTACTTTGAGACTTTCTTTGTTCAGGTCATTTAACATTTCTTGCAATGTCTCTGCTTTTTCTGAGATTAGGACAATGTCATCTGCAAATCTTAAATGGTTTAGCTTTTCTCCATCTATGTTCACTCCATTGTTTTCCCAGTCTAGCTTTCTGAAAATCCTTTCTAGTCATGCTGTAAATAACTTTGGTGAAATTGTATCTCCCTGACGCACGGCCTTCTCAATCTTAATTTTCTATGAGTCATTATGTAATTTAACTGTAGCAGTTCCCTCTTTCTATATGTTTTCGAGCAGTTTTACAATGTTCTCATTCACTCCTTGTTCTCGCAATGAATTTATAATTGTTGTGTGCTCCACTGAGTCGAAAGCCTTTTCGTAATCAACAAAACCTAAGCACATTGTTTATTATATTCTGTAGTTTTCTCAATTAGCTGATTCATTGTGTGCAGATGATCAGTAGTCGAGTACCCCCTTCGGAATCCTGCCTGTTCACGAGGTTGGTTTTCCTCCAAATTTGTAGCTATTCTGTTTGTAAGGACTTTAGTGAAAAGTTTGTAAATGACTGATAGCAAGCTAATGGGTCTGTAGTTACTAAGGTCTTTTGAGTCGCCTTTTTTATAAAGTAGAATAACAATTGCATTACACCATGTTTTGGGAATTTTCTTCTGTTTTATACATTGGGTAAATAACTGAGCAAGCCTATTTTGTACTTCTGCTCCTGCATCCAACAGTAAATCTGCTACTATTCCATCTTCTCCAGGAGCCTTCCCTCTTTTCATATTTTTAAGAGAAATATTTACTTCGTCTGGTGTTACCTCAAGTATTTCACTTGTGTCAACAGAAAAGTTAACTATTGGTGCTACTGTCATTGATGCATACAGTTCTTTGTAAAATTCTTCAACTCTCTTCAGCATCATATCTCTGCATTTAATGGCTTCACCGTTTTTGTCTTTTAGTGATGTAATTTGTTGCTTTCCAAGTGCCATTTTATTTCGGACGTGTTTCAGAGTTTTTCCTTTTTTGATGGTTTCTTTGATTTGATCCATATTTCTCTTTCTTTTTTCTTCTCTTTGTCTTTTGTGGATAAGCTTGTTTAATTCCGCTCGTTCTATTTCATCTTTCATTGTTTTTACTTTCATTACCTTTCTTTTTTTCATAAGCTCAAGTGTCTTCTCTGAATACTTCCCGGTTTTGGTTGTATTAGGTTTTCCTACTACCTCCACTGATTCTTTTAGCACTTTTGTTAGTTTGTCATTCAGCTCATCAATGTCACATTCAGCATTACTGAGAGCCTGAAATCTGTTCCTTATTTCCAACTGAAAAGTTGCTTTGTTTTCACTGACTTTTATTGGGCATATATTTTTGTCTTTAATCATCTTCTTTCTTTCACTTTTGAAATTGAATCTTGCTGTGCAATCCACCATTCTATGGTGACTTACAATATTTACTTTGTTGACAACTGTGACAATTGTGATTGTGTTATTCTTATTTGCTATAATGAAGTCGATTTCATTATTTGTTTCTCCATTTGGGCTTCTCCAGGTCCACTTTCTCCCTGTTCTTTTGTGAAAGAATGTGTTCATTATTCTCATGTTAAACATTTCTGCAAAGTTTACCAACATTTCTCCTCTTTCGTTCCTTTCTCCCACTCCAAATTTTCCCATACATGCTCCTCCATTTTTTGATTTTCCAACTTTTGCATTGAAGTCTCCCATGAGTATAGTATAGGTGGTCTTCTCTTCTTCCATAATCTGGGAGATGTCATCATAGAATCTGGTAAATTACCAATATGCTGGGAATCGAACCAGGGACTCTCAGATGAGAGCCAGGCAGCATACCACTACACCACGACCAGGTAAAAGTTAACTCACGTTGTCACAATCTTGTAACCAACGTCCCTCCGCCCCCACTGTGGGCATCAAGAGGATGAGTTAACCCCCTGGCACTCGGGCAAGTAGATGCTTTTAATCTATCCCAAGCACTTACGGCAAGTCAGAATGAAGGCAGAAACCTGTACTGTACACAGGAAAAATCATCTGGTAAATTACCAATATGCTGGGAATCGAACCAGGGACTCTCAGATGAGAGCCAGGCAGCATACCACTACACCACGACCAGGTAAAAGGTAACTCACGTTGTCACAATCTTGTAACCAACGTCCCTCCGCCCCCACTGTGGGCATCAAGAGGATGAGTTAACACCCTGGCACTCGGGCAAGTAGATGCTTTTAATCTATCCCAAGCACTTACGGCAAGTCAGAATGAAGGCAGAAACCTGTACTGTACACAGGAAAAATCATCTGGTAAATTACCAATATGCTGGGAATCGAACCAGGGACTCTCAGATGAGAGCCAGGCAGCATACCACTACACCACGACCAGGTATAAGTTAACTCACGTTGTCACAATCTTGTAACCAACGTCCCTCCGCCCCCACTGTGGGCATCAAGAGGATGAGTTAACCCCCTGGCACTCGGGCAAGTAGATGCTTTTAATCTATCCCAAGCACTTACGGCAAGTCAGAATGAAGGGAGAAACCTGTACTGTACACAGGAAAAATCATCTGGTAAATTACCAATATGCTGGGAATCGAACCAGGGACTCTCAGATGAGAGCCAGGCAGCATACCACTACACCACGACCAGGTAAAAGTTAACTTACGTTGTCACAATCTTGTAACCAACGTCCCTCCGCCCCCACTGTGGGCATCAAGAGGATGAGTTAACTCCCTGGCACTCGGGCAAGTAGATGCTTTTAATCTATCCCAAGCACTTACGGCAAGTCAGAATGAAGGGAGAAACCTGTACTGTACACAGGAAAAATCATCTGGTAAATTACCAATATGCTGGGAATCGAACCAGGGACTCTCAGATGAGAGCCAGGCAGCATACCACTACACCACGACCAGGTAAGAGTTACCTCACGTTGTCACAATCTTGTAACCAACGTCCCTCCGCCCCCACTGTGGGCATCAAGAGGATGAGTTAATCCCCTGGCACTCGGGCAAGTAGATGCTTTTAATCTATCCCAAGCACTTACGGCAAGTCAGAATGAAGGGAGAAACCTGTACTGTACACAGGAAAAATCATCTGGTAAATTACCAATATGCTGGGAATCGAACCAGGGACTCTCAGATGAGAGCCAGGCAGCATACCACTACACCACGACCAGGTAAAAGTTAACTCACGTTGTCACAATCTTGTAACCAACGTCCCTCCGCCCCCACTGTGGGCATCAAGAGGATGAGTTAACCCCCTGGCACTCGGGCAAGTAGATGCTTTTAATCTATCCCAAGCACTTACGGCAAGTCAGAATGAAGGGAGAAACCTGTACTGTACACAGGAAAAATCATCTGGTAAATTACCAATATGCTGGGAATCGAACCAGGGACTCTCAGATTAGAGCCAGGCAGCATACCACTACACCACGACCAGGTAAAAGTTAACTCACGTTGTCACAATCTTGTAACCAACGTCCCTCCGCCCCCACTGTGTACAGTACAGGTTTCTCCCTTCATTCTGACTTGCCGTAAGTGCTTGGGATAGATTAAAAGCATCTACTTGCCCGAGTGCCAGGGGGTTAACTCATCCTCTTGATGCCCACAGTGGGGGCGGAGGGACGTTGGTTACAAGATTGTGAGAACGTTAGTTAACTTTTACCTGGTCGTGGTGTAGTGGTATGCTGCCTGGCTCTCATCTGAGAGTCCCTGGTTCGATTCCCAGCATATTGGTAATTTACCAGATGATTTTTCCTGTGTACAGTACAGGTTTCTCCCTTCATTCTGACTTGCCGTAAGTGCTTGAGATAGATTAAAAGCATCTACTTGCCCGAGTGCCAGGGGGTTAACTCATCCTCTTGATGCCCACAGTGGGGGCGGAGGGACATTGGTTACAAGATTGTGACAACGTGAGTCACCTTTTACCTGGTCGTGGTGTAGTGGTATGCTGCCTGGCTCTCATCTGAGAGTCCCTGGTTCGATTCCCAGCATATTGGTAATTTACCAGATGATTTTTCCTGTGTACAGTACAGGTTTCTCCCTTCATCATAGAATGTTTCAATTTCTTCATCTGAGCTCTGAGAAGTTGGTGCATATACTTGTATCACTTTCAGGGTATATTTTTTGCACAGTCTCATTACAACCACTGCTGCTCTGTCAGATGCACTGCTGAATTTAACAATGTTGTCTGCAAGATTTCTGTTAATTAGAGATCCTACACCACTAACTCTTTCATTTTCCTTTCCTCTGTGGTAAAATAGGTGGCCACTGTCATTTAGCTGAATTACTTTTTCTTCTTTTCTGTGGGTCTCACTCAAACCTACAATATCCCAACTAATGTTTTCCAGTTCAGCTATTACGTTATCAAGTTTGTAATCTTCAGTAAAGCTTCTTACATTGTATGCATATATCTTCATGGATTTAAGAGTGTTTAATATCCCAGTCTCTATCTTGTCAACACAGTGCTTACTCTCTTTCGGTGGCACACTGCCCATAAGCACAGGAGGCAGTGCGGTTGGATCTTTAATAGACGATGATCCAACAGGAACTCCCGTCAAATACTTTGCAATATACAGTAACTCATGTTTGGTTGGGAGGATTGTGGCAAATAATCTCACCTCCCTGCCACATAGTTTCTGATGAGCTGTAATTTTTTCTGCCACCTTATTCGTTATATTCGGTGGAGCCCTATATATCTATAGGGGGTCCCATGGTCCGTGCCGTCTAAGACGGTATCTTGTATATCTACAAGGCCTTCCCCTATCCGCCACCCGGGGACGCACCAGGTAGCAGTGGGATCTTGCCTCTGTATATATATATATATATATATATATATATATATATATATATATATATATATATATATATGTCAGGACTCCATATTATAATTACAAATCATAACAGATAGATAGATAAATAGATGGATGGATGGAGCTCCAGGCAAGCTTGGGAAAGGGAAATGATCTTGCAAGTTAACTGAGGAAATGTTGACAATACACAGGAAGTAGCAAGTCAGGGGATGATATAGGTAGTGTGTCAGCGAGATAGCATACGAACAAAGCCTAGTGACCATACACATACATACACACATACTCACACACAGGTTTCTGGAACTTTCCAACCACAGCGTAACACGCGTGACACGACCCCTGCTTCACCAGAATTTAGGAAGCAGAGCTCAGAAGGAGACAGGCCATAGAACCGGCAGGTAGCAGGGAGAACAAGCCTAGCAACATGGGAGAGAGAGAGAGAGAGAGAGAGCGAGACAGGGAGGTAGCAGGCGGGACTCTACTTATACTTTACTCGTGTGTGAGACTTTGTTAATATTTCCAAGACAAATAAAAATAGTCCCATACTATTCTTTACCTCTCCTGTCATTGCATGACAAAATGAAACCAAGATTATCTACTTACAAATCTACTCATGTATAACAACCGCTCGTCCACAAGTCTAATATATATATAAGTAATCAACAAAACTCCACTACAAGAAGATACAAAGTCTTTTGTGACATTTGGTTGGCAGCGAACGTATACGAACCTCGTCTACGAATCAACAGTGAATTCCTACAAAAAAACAAGATTGAAAACAAAAAATACGTCTCACAACAAACAACTCACAACCAGCTCCTGACAGTATTCTCTCCAACTAGCCCCCTCCGCCTCCACGATCATCACTCTGATGTAGAGGTGAAGAGGTCACATGACGCCTTGCAAGTAGTTTAACAATCTAATGATACAAACAATCTTGCAATTTCTACGACGAACCAACGAACTACAACCATCTACAATCAACTACAAGTAACAACTCCACGAGTCGTCTGTATAATCTTCTACACGCATCTACAAGTAGTGGCAGTCTTCATCTCACAACGAGTAAATCACAAGAAAAAAGGACCGCGAATGCATCGAGAAAGAAAAAGAAAACAAACAAACGAAGAGTGAGACACGACTCACAACTCACAACCATCTGACCTCACCCTCCTTTCTCTCCTGCCTCCACGCAACCTCCACCGCTGACGCAGGAGTGAAGAGGTCAAGACAACGAAGCAAATACCAAGCCCATATTCACAACTCATCTTACTCACTCATCTTCACTCAAGTTACTCATCGCTACTCATTTACTCACCACAGCTACCAGTGTTGGAAGTCGGCGTCACCATACGTGTGGTGAGACGACGCCAAACCGTGTGTCTGACACCCCACAACACGTCAATCAACCCGTGAAGAACAACGCTATCACCATGTGCAACACCACTCACACCATTTCCACCACGGTAACAAATTAGTGAGTTACATAGTTACTTCATTTATACAATACACAGTGATAGACAAAAAACTTCTGCACAAACATATAAAACGTGCTGTATAGTTACAACTTAAATACATATACCTACTTCAATTCTCTTCATAATTCAATCATTAAATACTTGCACCAACAATAAATATTCTACACTGTATATATTCATTCATTTATTATAGCATTTATTTACTACCATCGAGTGTTACCATTTATACCTACATAAAATGTGTGTTTCATACATACAGCTATACATTATTACATCCACAAAGTAATAAAGAAAATATACCATCACAGTTACTCAGTGAGCGATTAAGAGAACTGTATTAAACATTTATTAATTAAAGCTACCTAGTGGAAACAGATAAATTAAGTTACAAGGAAAACCAGAAAAAAAAATGGCCAACACAAATGACGTTAGCAAGAATGAACATCTTCAACACAATCGTGAAGACAATGATTTCCACACAGTGCTGACACATATATTGCCCACGATAGGTACAAGTGAAGAACAAGTCAATGTATATAGTTAATACTGTATATAGTGTATATATATTTTCTATATAAAATAAAATATGGGACTATATAATATCATTTTCAGTAATATCTGTGCAAGATAAACTAAACCTTAAAAAAGGGTCCCAAGGGATTTAACCAGCAATTATGCAACCATGAACAACACAGAAAAAGCGTAGACAAACGAAGAAAAACAAACTATAGAAAATCAATACATACAAAAAAAAAAAAAAAAAGAAAGAAAGAAAGAAAAAGAAATAGAGTAAGATCACATAACAAACAAATGAAAATAAGCGTAAGTGTTACTACAAATGCCAAAATACCACATAAACTCCTTCTATAAGTGAAACAAAAAGCAAACGGTTGTCTCCACAAGCTAGTGGTATGGCACATCATATCATCGACCGCAGCATGACCGGATTCAATGTCAGGACTGCAATTATTACAATTATGTAACTAACAAACAATATGTAACAATTATGTAACGACAAACGATTGCATTATATTACTCTTGTTACAATTATGTAACTACAAACGATATGTAACAATTATGTAACGACAAACGATTGCATTATATTACACTTCCTACAATTATGTAATGACAAACAATATGTAACAATTATGTAACAGTTGCATTAACAAGATGTAACTTTTATGTAACTTTAACTACAGTTATAAGGCCAACACAATTATGTAACAGTTGCATTAACAAAATGTAACTACAGTTATAAGGCCAACACAATTATGCATTACCACATTAATATGTAACAATTCATAAAATACTACAATTATGTATTACTACAATGTTACTACAATGTAACAATTACAATACAATTATGTAACAATTCACAATGTTACAATTATGTATTACCACAATGTTACTACAATATTATGTAAAGTCATACAATTATACCACAATTCTGTACTACCAGTATCATCATACAAGTTAGGTGAAATATTAGACATTACTAAAGGGATAACTCAATATGCAATGTAATAACCTAGCAGTATTACCATTTCACGATTATATGCGTATGTCTGTTATACATGCACATCTTATAAAATGTCATACAACAACCATTGCATTTATTCAAATATGTATACAACTTGTTTAAAATGTAATATTACTAGATCATTGCAATTTACTATGAATATTATATGTATACAATATTATAATCAATATTATATACTAATAGATTAGCATATGTCAATGATGAGTGCTGTCGGAGGACCTTCAGCGGCATGGCCGAGCAATGTCAGGACTCCATATTATAATTACAAATCATAATAGATAGATAGATAAATAGATGGATGGACGGAGCTCCAGGCAAGCCTGGGAAAGGGAAATGATCTAGCAAGTTAACTGAGGAAATGTTGACAATACACAGGGAGTAGCAAGTCAGGGGATGATATAGGTAGTGTGTCAGCGAGATAGCATAAGAACAAAGCCTAGTGACCATACACACACATACACACATACTCACACACAGGTTTCTGGAACTTTCCAACCACAGTGTAACACAAGTGACACGACCCTTGCTTCACCAGAATTTAGGAAGCAGAGCTCAGAAGGAGACAGGCCATAGAACTGGCAGGGAGAACGAGCCTAGCAACATGGGAGAGAGAGAGAGAGAGAGAGAGAGAGAGAGAGAGAGAGACAGGGAGGTAGCAGGCGGGACTCTACTTATACTTCACTCGTGTGTGAGACTTTGTTAATATTTCCAAGACAAATAAAAATAGTCCCATACTATTCTTTACCTTTCCTGTCATTGCATGACAAAAGGGAACCAAGATTATCTACTTACAAATCTACTCACGTATAACAACCGCACGTCCACAAGTCATATATATATATATATATATATATATATATATATATATATATATATATATATATATATATAACTGATCTACAAACTTCTCACTACAAGAAGTTAAAGTCTTTTGTGATATATATATATATATATATATATATATATATATATATATATATATATATATATATATATATATATATATATATATACATGGGCAAAACCTTCCACAGTCCTTCTGTGTCTACTTTGCCGTATGCCTTTTTCAGATAAAAGAATGCCATAAACACCTTATAGTCCTTCACACAAGCTTTCTCCACTATCTGTCTCACTGCAGTTATTTGATCCACACATCCTCTGCCACTCCTACAGCCACCCTGTTCATCACTCACCAGGACTTCTGGCATATCTCTTATATTCCCTACAATAATTCTCCCATATACCTTCCCTACCACACTAAATATACTTAAGCTACAATGATTCATGCACTCACTTTGTTCACCTTTATTTTTGTACAGACGTACAATCACAGCCTTTTTCCTTCCTGCTGGCACATTTTCATTCATCCATGTTTTCTTACATATCTCCAGCAAGCACTTCATTCCCCTCTCTCCACTACGCCGAATCATTTCTGCATACACCTTATAAACCCCATCTGCTTTTTCTTACTGTATATACAGGTATCTATCTATCTATCTATCTATCTATCTATCTATCTATATATATATATATATATATATATATATATATATATATATATATATATATAGATATTAGTCCATCGCTGAACAAAGGCCACCCCCACCCTTTTCCACGAATTCCTTGACTGAGCCAATCTTTGCCACGTTTTCCCTGCAAATTTTTCTATCTCATGTCTCCATCTCCTGTCTGGCCTTTTCCAGCTACGCTTACAATCTCTTGGTGTCCAGTCAGTCAGTTTCTTGCTTCATCGGTTATCCCTTTTTCTTGCTATATGGCATGCCCCCCTTCATTGCTGTTCTTTTATAACATCTATAATATCTTTGACTTTACCCTGCTCTCTCACCCAAGTTGATGTTTTCCAGTCTCCTATAGATATGCCCAACATTGACCTTTCCATTGCTCTCTGAGAACGGATTAATTTATTTTCCATTGATTTTGTCAGTTTCCAGGTCTCATAACCATACGTCATAGCTGGAATTATACATTCGTTATAAACTTTTCTTTTCATACAAACTGGCAAGCTACTTATCATAATGTCTCTACATTTACCGAAGGCTTTCCATCCAATTGTAATGCGTCTTTTTATTTCGCTATCATGATCTTTCATTAATTTTAATGTTTGTCCCAAGTAGTTGTACTCCTCTACTTCTTCAAGAATGTCGTTGCTTATTCTGATGACTCTCTTTGGTGTTTGTGGATTAAACATTAGTTTTACTCCGGTTCATCTTCAGCCCTACTTTCATACTTCCTCTGTTCAGTCATTTATCATTTCTTGCAATGCCTCTGCTTTTTCTGAGATTAGGACAATGTCATCTGCAAATCTTAAATGGTTTAGCTTTTCTCCATCTATGTTCACTCCTTTGTTTTCCCAGTCTAGCTTTCTCAAAATACTTTCTGGGCTTGCTATAAATAATTTTGGTAAAATTGTATCTCCCTGACGCACGCCCTTCTTAGTCTTAATTTTCTCTGAGTCCTTATGTAATTTAACTCTAGCAGTTCCCTCTTTCTATATGTTTTCGAGCAGTTTTACAATGTTCTCATTCACTCCTTGTTCTCGCAATGAATTCATAATTGCTATGTGCTCCACTGAATCAAAAGCCTTTTCGTAATCAACAAAACCTAAGCACAATGGTTTATTATATTCTGTAGTTTTCTCAATTAGCTGATTCATTGTGTGTAGATGATCAAAGGTCGAATGCCGGCTGTTTACGAAATCCTGCCTGTTCACGAGGTTGGTTTTCCTCCAAAATTGATGTTATTCTGTTCGTAAGGACTTCAGTCAAGAGTCTGTAAATGATTGATACTAAGCTAATGGGTCGATAGTTACTAAGATCTTTTTAATCACCTTTTTTGTAGAGTAAAATAACTATTGCATTACACCATGATTTGGGAATCTTCTACTGTTTTATACAGTAGGTAAATATGTGAGCAAGCCTATTTTGTACTTCTACTTCTGCATCCAACAGTAAATCTGTTACTATTCCATCTTTTCCCGGAGCCTTCCCTCGTTGCATATATTTTAAGACAAATATTTACTTCGCCTGGTGTTACCTCAGGTTATATATATACATATATATATATATATATATATATATATATATATATATATATATATATATATATAATGTGTGTTTGTGTACGGTCGCGCCTCAAGAAAAGTATCCAGGCCTTGTCGATGCCGCAGACAGGAAAGCAAGAATGGTCTGGTGTTCGGACGAATCTCCAAACCCCGTCTCCTCTCCCCTTCCCCCCTTCCTTCTTCCCCAAGTAATGTACCACCACGACCTTTGATAAGACGTTGCTCACTCCTCTGTTTCGCGGTTACAGGCAGCTCACGATGCTCATGACATGTTGTGGATTCTGTATTACGTTGAAGAAATTCTGATTGCATATTGACATCATAAAAAGTGATGCAATAAGTGATGAACGTTACATTGGTTTCAAATATAAATTACTGAAGTATTTCCCATAACATTCAAGCTGTCATGTAATTCTGTCTGGTAGAGAATCATGTGGTAGGATAGAAGTCATCTTCAGCGAGATGGACATGCGGCAGAAAAGACTAATGGAAAGACAGACATTGCTACGCCGTAGAGAGATTCATCAAAATTGTATTTTTTTTTTCTAAATATCACCACATTTAGTAAGCCAAGGTGAATATAAACCATTCCATTAAGGAAAAGGAAACACACAGATAGACACACGCCATTTGAGAGTCAGGATGATTGCTATTTTACTCTTGCCAAAGACAAACGATTACATCCATCTTCGGAAAGAATACGTCTCTTACGTAAGGCAGACAGGCAAACAGACAAAGACAGACTCGGAGGATCGATTCACTTTGATTTATTTAATTCTTTGTTCCAGCACATGACATGATTCAGATGAAATGATCTCAGACCCTTGTAGACGTAGAGAAGAACGTGAAAGGCACGTGGGACGGATGGAATGAAGGAAAGACAGAGTTGCAATTATTAGTTCACATCGATTGCTATTCCGCTCCTGTTAAAGGCAGACGATTTTATTCAGGTTAAGTTGACTAAACCGTTGCCGTAGAGGAAGGCGTGGAGTTAAACAGGTAGAATAAAGAGAATGAAAGTATGGCAGGCAGTTTGCGAATCATCGATTCACAGTAATTTGAATGATCAGTTCATAATAACTGGTACTGTATTATTGTCGCTGCCGGAATATTGTATTTAGCTTCAGTGGAAATACGACTATCCCGGAGACGAAGACGCACAACATATGCAGCATACACACTAACAGACAGACACTCTTTAAATAATTTTTTCCTTAAGGAAACCGCTACTTTATTCCTGCTGCTTTATTCCGGCTACTTTATTCCTGCTGCTTTATTCCTGCTACTTAATTCCTGCTACTGTATTCTTGCTACTGTATTCCTGCTACTGTATTCCTGCTACTGTGTTCCTGCTACTGTATTCCTGCTACTTTATTCCTGCTACTGTATTCCTGCTACTTTATTCCGGCTACTTTATTCCTGCCACTTTAGTCCTGCTACTGTATTCCTGCTACTGTATTCCTGCTACTTTATTCCTGATACTTTAGTCTTGCTACTGTATTCCTGCTACTGTATTCCTGCTACTATATTCCTTTACTGTATTCCTGCTACTGTATTCCTGCTACTGGCTGACAGTTTTGGTTAGCTTAGGGTAAAACGAGCCTCACCCGCAACAGATATTCTTTGGCTACTTATTGAATTACATTATTTACATTCACACCCTCATAGGTAGATCGGATGCTGTGTTTCAAGTGGCGTGTGTGTGTGTGTGTGTGTGTGTGTGTGTGTGAGTGTGTGTATGTGAGACCTTTGACCCTACAGTAATAGTAACTTCTGGTCCAGTGAATAGAAAGCAAGCCGAGAAAATGGAGAGAGAGAGAGAGAGAGAGAGAGAGAGAGAGAGAATAAATACTAAGCCAAAACTCCTAATTAAGCCCTCTGCTTGAAGGTGTTAATGAGGGTCGTCTCATAACTGGGCTAACAAGCTCCAACAGGGGTCATTACACCTGATACACATCCTTAATTAACGCACCTTGATTACTTAAAATGGACTGGCAAATAGAGGTTAATATATCTTGCGGTAATTAGCGGTCAGTATGCAATTTGATACAGGTAATTAACGAGCAATTATAAATATACAGGATAGTCCGTAATCAGCGCTTCGTTTGAGGAAAATATATCATGCGGTAATTAGCGATCAGTATGCAATTCGAATACAGGTAATTAACGACCAATTACATATATACAGCACTGTATGTAATTAGCGCTTCGTTAGAGGCTCCCATGGCTGTTCTTGCGTCTTGCGGGGACTGCTCAGTCTGCTGGTGTGGGCAGTGTGCCAGTGAGGGTAGGAAATAAATGATGCAGGGTAGATTTTGATAACGTACTAGGGTCTATTCTGCGTGGCTCTTGACATATTTCTTTGAGCGATTTAACAGAGAGAAGGATTTGGTTTTGGCTACTTGAGGTTTTGGATTTCCTTTTTTTATTTAATGCATAGAAGACGAAGTCAAAGGGAAGAAGCCCGCATATTGTTCCCTCTAAGAAAAAACAATAAGATGATAGACAGCCAAATAACATCTTTATATATTTACTATTAGTCATGATGACGATATAAGACAAAGTGCCCGATGCTGGCATGGTGTGGACTGAAAATTTGTGATTAAATATGTTTTTCAGAGAATTTTCCGTTTCTCTCTCTCTCTCTCTCTCTCTCTCTCTCTCTCTCTCTCTCTCTATTCTGTCCATTTCTCTCTTCTGTTCCTTTTTCTTATACTATTTTTCAATAGTTTTTCCTTTTTCCTTTCAGTTATTTTACCAAAGAGAGTAAGTGGGTGGGAGGGAGAATTCCTCGTTTTTTTTTTCATTTTCAAAGACGTAAATTATTTGTTATGTATAATAATGTTTACCTCTTTATAAAATCTCAAAGATCATCTCTTTATGTATGTACAGTATATCTTAGATATTCCTATGTACTCCATTCTTTACCTCTGGTTTCCTCTCTTCATCTCTCCCACCCACACTCCTTTTCAGTTTTCCCTCTCTTCAGTTTTTACTTCTTTCCCGTCATTCAGATTTATCCCTCTCTCCTTCTTTCTCCATCTTCTCAACATTTCCTCCCCTCTCTCCTCTCCTTCCATCCATCTTGACCTCCCACCTACCCTTCCTTCCTT
>NC_137015.1:26487905-26535405 GCF_032717465.1 Coenobita brevimanus | reverse complement strand
ACTACTGTCCCTCGAACAAGGTCCAAGCTTCACTTCCATACGTTAGAGATGGTATCACAATGATGTGAAGCAGTAACTTTTTCACTTCCTTCCTCACTTCCCTGTTTCTTATCATTGCTTTCAAGGAACCAATAAACGATCTCCCTTGTTGTACCCTCTCAAGCACTTCACCCTCTAAACTTCCATCCTTACTCATCACACTACCCAAGCACTTAAACCCACAAACATTTTCCACTTCCTCCTCATCCAACCATACTGTACTTTCAATTACTTCACTTCTCTCAAAGACCATAACTTTACTCTTCCCTACATTCACCTATAGCAGCCTCATACATACTCTTCACGGCCTTCAGCAACTTCCCATCTACTCCATTTATTCTTAATACTTTCCACAATCCTTGTCTATCCACCCTGTCATATGATTTCTCCAGACCCATGGAAGCAGCATACAACTTCTTTCCCTTCTCTAGAAACTTTCCACCAAAGATCTAAGAATGAATATCTGATCTACATAACATCTTCCCTTCCTAGAACCTCCCTGTTTTTCTTCAACTAATTCCCCTGTTATTTCCCTAACTCTGTCAATATGTAACCTACTATATACTTTACTATTACACTAAGAAGGCAAATGCCCCTATGATCACCACACACACTACTTTTTCCCCTTTTCCCTCGTACAGGGGAATAATTATACCTAACTTCCAATCGTCTGGGACTTTACCTTCCTCCCAGGCCAATCTGCACATCTTCCATATCCACTCTACTACTAACTCTCTCCCATGCTTCAGCATTTCACCGCACACTTCATCAATTCCTGGGGCTTTCCTCGTTTTGACTTTCTTCATTGCTTCGACAGCTTCCATTCTACTGATTTTTTCCTCTCCTCTCACATCTCTCCTTCTCCCAGCCATTGCCCAGCCACTTATACTTGCATTACTTTCATTCTGTATGTTCAACAATTCCTTCAAGTGTTCTCTCCATCTGCTCACTTTTTCTCCCTACTCCACTAGTAAATTACCATTTTTATCTTTCACTCCTCAGCTAACTTCTTTGGCACCCTGTCTAACTCTCTTTACCTATTTCCAGAACATTTTCTTACATTCCCTCCACTTTACACTCAAGTTCCTTCCGAAATCATCATCCACTCCCTTCTTACTCTCTCCTACCAATTTTTTCATATCTCTTTTCCTCTCTACATATAACTCTCTTTTCCGTCTCTTATTTTTTTCCACGCCCCTGTTTCTCATCCACTCACTATATGATCTTCTTTTGTGCCACAGCCTGTCTCACGTCTTCATTCCACCATGCTGTTCCCTGTACCCATTTCGTCTTCTCTTCGCCCCACACACCGCTTCACATGCTGCATAGATGAATATCATGCACACTCCTTTCACGTCCCCCATCTGCTCCAGTCCATATTTACCCAATCGCTCCTCCACTCCCCTATTATATTCTGTCATTTTTCCATCCTCTTGTAACCTTTCCACCCTCCTTGTATGACCTACTACCTCCTGTCCTTCCCTTATTCTATTTCTCCATTTCATTTGGATTTTGATTCTGACCACCACTTGGTGGTGGTCAGAAAGTCCACTCTCCTAAACTCTATAAACTTCTGCATCCATTACACACTTTCTCATCCTTTCATCCATACAGACATAATCAGCCATTGCCTTCCATTCCTTCAGTTCACCACCCACCCTTCTCATCACTTGCCACATATACCTATGGATCATTTTGTGCCTGAAGAGGGTATTGGCTATCACTAACCCTCTACCGGCATAAATGTCCAATAAAGCACTGCCGTTCTCATCCTTCTCTGCAGGCACACCCCACTACCAACTACTCCATCCACCTTCACATTCCCTACTGTTCCATTCATATCTAGAATAAAAAACACGCTCTCATTCCTTTCAAGCTTTTCCATGCACGTTTCCACATTTGTCCAGAACTCTTCTCTCATTCTGCTTGCACGAGCTTGTGTTGGCGCATACACGCACACAATCGCCCACATTTGTAGTCCAACTTTCAATCTGACCTATACAATCCTTAACCCAACTGATCCATACTATCTTATACTCTCCTTCCATCTATTACCCACAACAATACACAATCCTTCTTTTGCCTTCTCATTCTCACCTAGTCCCGCGTATATACCCCGTCCATACTCCCATTCTCTCACACTCTCATCTCACCATATAGTTTCAGTTAATCCACATATATCCACTTTCGCACCCTCAAGCACATGGACAATCTTTCTTTCACCTCATCATTTGCACCCCTTACATTTCATGTACTGTAGCTATCTGTACCATGTCCTTTGTTCGGTTCTTAGTCGTCACCTTTTGGGCCGTCCTGGTCCGAGGCTTCTTATTCCTATTTTTTGTTACTTGTTTACTGGGGAGGGGCACCAACCCTCCGCCAAACCACCTGTCACGTAGGGAACACGTGCTGGTTGGTTATAAGGTTACCACTTATCGTTGTAGATGCTTTTCTGTTTTACAGAAAATCATTTGGCTTGCCACTCAGTGAAGAGCTACCCTAAAAACAGAGTACCACTACATGAAGTGGGTGGATGATGAGCGCCCCCACCAACCACCTATATATATATATATATATATATATATATATATATATATATATATATATATATATATATATATATATATATATATATATATATAGATAGATAGATAGATAGATAGATAGATAGATAGGTTTACCAGTAGTAGCATCGATAGTGGTAGTTGTAGTAGTAGTAGTAATAGTAGCTTTTCTAGTCAGTCTCTAAATCACCATCCTCTCTGATATGTGTATCTCACCACTCATCTATCCATCCCTGTCATCTTTGGTCTCCCTCTCCACCTTGTAGTGTACATACACTCCCCCTAGTCAGTTTCATTCTCCATCCCCCTCTCTCATATATCTCTCCACTCCAGCCCTGCATCTCATCCTTAGGTTTCCCCCTACCATTCACATACACTCTTCTGCTCAGTCTCTCATTCTCCATCCTCTCATACATCTCTCCACTCCATCCCTCTGTCTCATCCTTGGTCTCCCCCTCCACCTCACTCACATACATTCTTCTAGTCAGTCTCACTCCCCATCCTCTCACATATCTCCACTCCATCCCGGCATCTCTTGCTCAGGTTTCCCCAACCCCTCACATTCACTCTCCTTGTCAGTTTCTCATTCGTTATCATTTCAGTTAATAAATCCTCACTTGTTAGCAGAGGGCAACAACCTCAAAGTGAACAAACACTGGGGAAATTCTCACTACCCCGCCACCATTTTCCCTTCGAGTGATCTGTGGGGGTGAGGTTGGTGGTAGTGGGGGAGGGAAAGAGGAAACGAATGTGTGTGTGTGTGTGTGTGTGTGTGTGTGTGTGTGTGTGTGTGTGGAGAGAGAGAGAGACTAAGCTTCCCTCCCTCCCTCCCTCTCTCTCTCTCTCTCCACACTGTATACTTACATGGTCATATATACCCATCCATCCATACATACATACACACAGATAGTTATAGATACATAGTAGATAATAGATAAATAATAGATAGATTAATAGCAAGATAGACAACTATTTTGATTTTACATCTGAAGAGGGTTTAACTGAGACAAAAACTACTTCTCCATAACTAAGCACAATTTCAATATGTCGTTATAGTTATATAATTTGAAGAACATATTCCATTATAGAAAATATAATGGATTTCCTATTGCCGTTTGCCTTCCTCTATACTCCATTGTGTCTTACACCATTTTAACCTTAACTTGGCCTGAAACTGCCATCTCTTCATCTTGAATTCTAAGCTGTTATAAGAGATTAACACTAGAATATGATGCCAGTCATGAAGAAGTGCTATGGAAGGAATGAAGAGTGTGAATAAACCATACAATAACCAAACAAATCTGGGCCAAATTAGAGTAAAACGACTATAGTTTGCTTAATTACTCATTACCTAACACATCACGGGTATGCAGCCGTGTGATGTGTCCGGTTCAAAGAAGATGGACACCCCTGCCCTGCATAGTCCCGGGTCACACTTGGGCAAATTGTAGCACCTGTTAGCCCACCAAAAAGGTAGTAGCTGGATGGTTACCATCATCCCGGGAGGTACTACCATGGCAGTGACGTGGTAGCTGGCCATGTACAGCACTCCCAGGCGGGGAACTCAAACACATTTACCAAGTAGTCAAAGTCTGGGCTGACACTCTATTCATACATATCTCCTACACACAACTGGCCTTTCACAACATTCCCAGGCGGGGAACTCAACCACATTTACCAAGTAGAAGTCTGGATGAGACTACCACTCATACATATTCTACACACAGCTCAGCCTCTTGGGGGTATGCCTCCTTCATTTTACCTGCACCTTGCGGTGTGGAAGGACCCTATTCCCACCTTGACCAGGCGCTGTCTGCCACATGAAGGTTTTGCTTGTTTGTGGTCGATGGGTCTGCTAGGACACACAGACAGCATCAACATCTATACACCACTACCACTACTACTGATATGGGGAAGGAAGGAGGGAGGGGGGGAGTGGGGAAGGAAGGGGTGGATGGTGTAATAAGAGAGAAGTAAAAAGAAAATAATAGAATTTAGACAAATCTCATTTAGTAAGATCAGCAAAAACTAGTCTCTTTCTCTCTCTCTCTCTCTCTGACACACACACACACACACACACACACACACACACACACACAAGAATGACATAGCCTAAGTTACTCTTTTGCGAATTATTTTACCTACTCCATGTTATCATTACCTCGTATGTTATGTATATCTTTTAAATACCTTCATAATTTGCTTTAATAAGATATAGAAGAAAACTTGGGCGTAATGTGATATTAATTTGCTAGGGAAGCGGTGATACGGAATATCCACAAATTTCGTTCTGTTTCTTCTCCTCCTCTTCTCATTATCCACCATCATCATCACCACCACCATTACCACCATCATCACCACCACCATTACCACCATCATCATCACCTCCACAATTACCACCACCACCACCTTTACCACCATAATAATCACCGTCATTGCCAACTTCATCATTCTCCTCTTCCTCCTCCTTCTCCTCCTCCTCATCATCATCATCATCATCATCTTTCCCATATGTCAAATGAGGAACTATTGCTCTCAGTCAGTCTTTCCCTCCTTCTATGGCCTCCAGCGTTTTAACCCGTACCGTGCTATGGAAAAAAAAAGAAAAAAAAAGAGACCCCTCAATGCCGGCTGATTTATTTTTCTTCTGGCTAAATGGGTTTAATACATCAATATAAGATCCCTGGCACTAATAGAGATAATCACTAAAGCCAGATGGTTGAATCGAGTCAGGTTGGTGCCATTCGACCCCTGAAATCTTCAACCCGCCCTATCCCGTCGACGTACGGGTATGTTGCAACATTTTGCATTTGCCAGTCCCGATGACGTACTGGTACGTCGTGCAATTGCAAGGTCCCTAATTTGCACAATTTTCATTTTTCGCGCGTGATTTTTTTGTACATATACACAGGACACCTTCCTCTATTCCTCTACAAGATGCCAAGCAGGTACAATGCCTTACACTGCATAACCTCCCCCCCCCATTGTCTAGGCAATTCACCTGTTACCAGTGACCTGGCCAATAAAGACATTCAGAGCCAGAGTGATTCCCTAATCGATGACAATGTGGAGGACAAAGTTTACATAGCATTAGAGGAAGAAACAGTTAGAAATGATGATCAGGTAATGTGGCAAAAGAAGGTCAGGAATGGTGATGAGTTAGTGAGTGAAACAATGCTTATAATGCCTATATTACTGTTTGAAAACCAATATACTCTCATACTACATATAAATTCCTACCAAATAAATAAATAAATACCGTTTATGAATGGTGTGGAATAGTTATCCTCCCATAGAACTCGTTTTCTTTGCAGCCAGCCTGATAGAAAACCCTGTAAGGTAAGGAGGTGCTCCTACCTGTATCGAGTATTTTAAACCTCAGGTGAGCGATTTCTCTATGAATTTTTGATGTTTCTCACCAAAAGCGGAGGTTTTAGCCAAAAAAAAAAAAAAATCCAAAAAATGCTCGGGACTAGGGGGTGTCGGAGGTGCGAAAGTGCTCGGGACGTGACGGGTTAAGGATACAGACAGACGAGAGTGGCAGTGAGCCTGTAAAGACTCATTCGTCTCCTGTGCTCCTAAATCAGTGTTGTAAGAGTAGCAGAGAAATGTCTGAAGTTAGTGATATACAATATTAACTTCCATTTTACTTCGGTTGCTTGCAAGGACTTCTCAGTGCTGCAGGACGTAGATCTACGTCACCAGTGTTTTTGAAGGGGACATAGGTCTACATCACCAGTGTTTTTGAAGGGGACTTAGATCTACGTCACCAGTGTTTTTGAAGGGGACTTAGATCTATGCCGTAAATGTGGTACGGGTTTAACTCTACCAGACAACATGAAAGGAGCAAGGGAGCTGTTGCTGTCTGGATATCTGTCTATAATACCAGTCAGTAATACCCACCACACCACACCACCACACAGGACAATACTACACCAGTCAGTAATACCCACACCACACCGCACCACCACACAAGACAATACCATACTAGTCAGTAATACCCACACCACACCACCACATGGGATAATACCACACCAGTCAATAATAGCCACGCCACACCACACCACCATACAGGATAACACCATACCAGTCAATAATACCCACACCACACCACCACACAGGACAATACCACACTAATCAATAATAGCCACACCACACCACCACACAGGATAATACCACACCAGTCAGTAATACCCGCAGCACACCACACCACACCACACAGGATAATGAAACATGGTATTTCACTCTCTGAACAATATATTTCGAGAGGGAGAGAGAGAGAGAGAGAGAGAGAGAGAGAGAGGCATTATCTTCTTTTTTTTTACTTTTTTATGTAATCCATATCACATCCAAGCAATTTTACTAAGCCGAAGAGGGAATTTTGGAACGAGGGGAGGGGGAAGATATAGCCCTCATTAACCACTTCAAATTGCTAGTCACGAAGAAGTGCTATGGGAGGGATGAAGAGCCATAGTATTATCATATTCTGCCACTGAGCTACGTGAAGTAAGGTGCACAAGGCCGAAAATCTAGGCCAAGCTAAGGTGAATGGACCATATTTGTCATTGTTTTTGTTGTTGATGAATCCTTGTTATTGCTTTTGTTGTTGTTTGTTTCTTGTTTTTTACTTTGTTGTTTTTGTAGTTGTTGTGGTTGTACTGTTGTTCTTGTTCTTGTTTATTTGTCATGCTTGTTGTTCTGTTATTATTGTTTTTGTTAGTGTTCTTGTCGTTCTTGTTGAGGATAATGGAGCCGAGTTATTGCTTATGACTGCCATACTGCGCGACGACCACTGGGGGCTTCACGATGACCTTTGCCACTACTCACACTGCCGATGTTGGGGTCACCTCGAGTCGTACTGGTCGTCTTCGTTGTCTTTGTGGTCGTGGTGGGTTCCCCGGACGAACTCTTCCTCATGTAGCAGTCTGTATAGCCAAGGTAAAGAGAATATGAGACGTAGGTTCACCGCCCCCGGCTCGCGCAGAGGCTTGTGACGTCAAGGAAAAATAAGTGACAGAAAATGGGACCGTGGAAGAAAACGAATATAATGGTAAACCAATATAAACTGGCGATTTCCAGATAATTTGGTAGGTGTTTGGAGTTTCTGTGCTCTCAACCAGTGATCTCTGTCAATATTTTCAGTTGTTTTTCTCATGATCAGCTACCTTACAGGCACCTGTGGTGTCGGATCTGTGTCTGTATGACCCTGTATATAATATTCCTATATTCTCAGAAAACAGACACTTCTTTCTTGAAGACATATTGTATAATATCTCAGAAGCATAGCATTAACTTTTTCATTGCTCTGCATGCAGTTTAGGATGCAAATAGAAGTAATCCATATAGGCCAAGGAGCTCATATCACAGGGCAGGTAGGAGAGTGACTGGCTTTACTACCGCCTGAGACGCTCAGTCTGGATTATCTGTGACGTCATGCGCAGACTGAGACACGTTTCAGCTCCCTAATTCCTCCCCCCCCGTGTGAAACTACCTTATATTCTTTACCTTGTGTAATGCAGTAACACGAGCCGTTTGGACGCGTGTAGCAGCAGGGATGGCCATCACATGAGGGCCTGCTCTCACCTGTTGTGGGTTAGGAAGTAAAAATAATAGTAGTAATGGTAATAGTGGTAGTGACAGTGATAATAGTAGTGATTATGATAGTAGTAATGATAATAATAGATGCCAGTAGTTGTGATGATAATAGCAGTAGTGATGAAAATAATACTAGCAGTAGCGATAATAAAAATAGCAGTAGTGATAATGATCATAGTAATAGTGACAATAATAGTAGCTGTGATAATAATAATAATAATAACAGTATGGGTAGTGATAATAATTGTAGTAGTTATAATGCTAGTAGTACTGATAATGATAAAAGTAGTAGTGATAATAATAATAGTAGTGATGATAATAGTAGTAGTAGTAATGATAATCATAACAGCAGTAGTGGTCATAATAGTAGTAGTGATAATAATGGTAGTAATTGTAGTAGTGATAATAATAGTAGAAGTGATAATAATAGCAGTAGTGATGATAATAGTAGTAGTGATGATAATAATAGTCGTAGTGATAATAATATTAGTAGTAGCAATGATAATAATAGTAGTGGTGATAATAATAGTAGTGATGATAATCGTAAGAGTGATAATGATAATAGCAGTAATGATCATAACAGTAGTGATATTGACAATATTAATAATGATAACAACAATAATTACAACAGTAGCGAGTGATACTAATAATAATGATGATAACAGTAGTAGCAGTGATAATAATAATAATGATGACAGCGATAATAACAGGCCTTTACGAAAGACGCATCCCCATCATGCGGTAAAGAATATATAGATATGTACTAATAGTTATGCCAATTTCATATATATTGTTACATAGCCTATGATTTCATCATCCTTTGTGTAATTTTAACGCACAGTATGCTGCATGTTTGATCACGAGCGTGTTCTGCCTCAGTCCCCCCCTTCTACCGTTATAGTAGAGTAAGTCGACATTTCTGTTATTCAGTGCGGGATTGTCTTCTCTTTGTCCCCATGGCTTCATTTGCGCGTCCTTATTACAAGTTGTATCAAGCTCTCCTGGCCCCTATATAATGAGCTCAGTCTCTGCATCATTGCCACTTAGATCTGCTCCTCATTTTGTTCACATCTCTGTCCTCCCCTGTACAGATATTATTATTGTGAGTGCTCAAGAAGTCTCCAACCATCTAGCAGCTGTGTGTAATTTGAGTATAACTGTTGTTGCATTTTTTCTTGTACTGTATAGCATAAGTTTAATTTGTAGGCCTAGTGAAGTTTTTGTAATTCGTGTGGGGTTCTTTATGTCAGTCATTTTTGATAATAGTTTGTATCTGTAATTATTTATCTGGCATTCACTGAGTATTATCTGGTATCTCATTTTATCAGGGCTGACTTAGATAAAATTTACTCTTGCTAATTTCGTGTTAATAGAGGCAATTGCAGTTAACCATATATTTAACCTGTTTTTTGCCATTACATTATCCTTATGAGTCCTGAATATTTTGTTGTTAATTTAAGCATTAAACTTTAACTTGTAATTTTACCTAACTCTTGTTTTGAACCTGGAACTTTACGGGACAGTAGTGACTCTTCGTATTCTCACTTAAAGTGTACATTATCTTTCTCTGTTCCGTAACAATATATATATATATATATATATATATATATATATATATATATATATATATATATATATATATCCATCCATCCATGGATGGATATAAAATATATATATATATATATATATATATATATATATATATATATATATATATATATATATATATATATATATATATATTAGGGTGGCACACAAATGTATGGTAAAAAATAAAAATCGGAATTTTCAAACGTACTTTAGTGAGAATGTGCGCATGGGTGAAAAAACGTTATATAAAAAATATCATTAAAATTCAAAAAAATTTAGAGGTCTCGCATCGACCATCTTTAGTGAACGTACTCCAGCCGTGGCCAGCAGAATATCTATGCAGTCATTGTGGGTTGTGACTCGGTAAGGGGCGGTTGTATACGTCTCCTCGGGCGTGTAGGTGTGCTTGTGTGTAGTGCTTTAGTCTAAAGAAACAGTTGCTAAAGAAAACGACTTAAAGTGCAAACTCCAGCAGTTGTGTAGATACTTTACTATACTTTCATTAAAGTTAAAGATTTCTTATCAGTTTTGATATTTTTCAAAATACCAGGCATTTTTGCCTTTTCTCATTGAAACATGCTGTACAAAGTCAAGTGGCTACTACAAATTAAAGACTAAAACAAAATTCGCTTTAAAAATGGGTAAGCTATCTGAGAAGCACATGTTCACTTAGCAACTTTTGTTAGTTAACTGACAGACTTTGAAACAGGAAGTCATGTATATCTGAACAGTGAATGCTCTCATCTGATTACTTATTACTGATAATTATGATTTAAAACTGATATAGGGCACTTACAACATTAATCATACTTCTTTGTTCTTTACAGAAATTATTCATAGGTGTAAGACTACATATATATATAGTGGTATACAATGGCTGTATCAAGAGCATTGCGCTCAGAAACTGAGTTTTGGCTACTAGGGCAACCAGTGGAATAATTGTTAGGGTCCAAACTCCCTTCGAATGGAGAAGTACTGAGAAATTTTCTTCATCATCACCGAGTTTTAAAGAAAGTAGAGAAAGAGGCAGCAAAAGAAGTTGTTGATAGAACGCTGGAGTTTTGGAGGCGTGCGCGAATCCCAACTATGGCGGCGACAAGTGCTATTCGGAAGTTGCTGGCCCTCCATAAGAAATGGTGGGATCTGCAGAAAGGAAAAAAAAGGAAGGGGCAAGCACAAGAAGCCAGAGAAAAGGACTTTAAGTTGGCAAATGACAATTTGTTTGATATAGCTTCTGGTGATGCTGAAAAAATGCTCATCGAGGAAGACAAGGAGTTTTTTATGTTGCAGCGACAGCCAGGTCGTCAGGGAAGTATGACTGGGATTGACAAGAAACTGGCTGATAGAGAGAAAAGGAAATCAGTCCGCGAAAATGAAAGCTGCCATCGATGGGAAAAAAATATAGAACGCAAACAAGACCACACCGCCACCGTGGAACTAGCCTCTTCTTCTTCTTCAACCTCTAGTCCAGACCATGTACCAGTCGATGAAAGAGATTGTGCACTTCCATCAGTTTCATGTTCATCTCCTGCTTCTAAAAAGCGTAGAACAGGATCACGGTCTGCTTCAGTCGTGTCACCTGAACTCGCAGCAGCGTTGG
Source organism: Coenobita brevimanus (assembly GCF_032717465.1). Classification (NCBI taxonomy): domain Eukaryota; kingdom Metazoa; phylum Arthropoda; class Malacostraca; order Decapoda; family Coenobitidae; genus Coenobita; species Coenobita brevimanus. The sequence continues at coordinate 26,524,017 of NC_137015.1, read as the reverse complement.
ATAGAACAAAAGTGAGCAACCGGGACGCTACACATATTATTGTTGCCGCAGCGTCAAGTCTTGGCCACGATACAGAAAGCCTGGCAATTAGGCGGGAGTCAATCTGTCGTGCAAGAGTTAAGCATCGGGCTGCCGTTGCCCAAGAAATCCGCAAGTCATTTTGCCAGACACTCCTCTTTCTGCCCATTGGGACACAAAAATTGTACCAGACATAACTGGTGGGAAAGTGGAGAGAATCGCCATCATAGTCTCAGGAGATGGAGTCGAGAAACTTCTTGCTGTACCCAAGATTACTAGCGGCACCGGGAGAGCGCAAGCAGATGCAGTACTGGAGGCACTTCGTGATTGGGAAGTGGAAGATAGAATCGTGGCTCTGACATTTGACATGACAGCTTCTAATACCGGTAGTATTTCAGGAGCCTGTATACTCATTGAACAGGCACTTGAGAGACAACTCTTGAATCTCGCTTGTCGCCATCATATGCTGGAGCTTGTTGTGGAAAAAGCTTTTGTGGAGTGCCTGGGTCCAAGTGCAGGTGAGTAGTTTAGCAATGTTCTGACATTCATTTCTGTCATTTATCTCATTAATTGATCAATCTTTGTTTTTGTCTGTAAAATAATACCAAATAAAAGAACACCAACTCCTATATACGCGTCATTCAATCTTTATACCTATATAAGTAAGCACTAAGTATTCTATAATAATTTCTATTGCAGGTCCTGATCTTGCACTTTTCGTTAGATTCAAGGTACGATGGCCAAGCTTCAGCACTACTGTAGACGACTTGAAGGCTTTGGAGGAGAAGGATACCATCAAATCCTTACTTGAACAGCACAAAGAACTGTTGGCGAAGTTCAACCACTACCTCCTTGAAAGACAGCCACGTGATGACTATCGTGAGCTTCTGGAGCTGTCTATACTTACTCTGGGAGGTGTGCCACCACAGAGAATTCGTCTCCTTCGACCGGGAGCCCTCCATCGAGCCCGCTGGATGGCGAAGATAATTTACACGCTGAAGATATGGCTCATTCGAGAACAAGTGAAACTCACTACGAGGGAGAAAGTTGGTCTGAAGGATTTATTAATTTCACCCTTCTTCATTATGTTGCAGCCTGGTTCACTGCTCCCGAGGCTACTGCAGCCCCAGCAAATGATCTTCGCTTCTACCAGTCGCTAGTTGCCTACAGTGCAGTTGACAGGAAGCTGTCCAAGGCCGTTACTAATACCTGTGGTATCTATCTGAGCATCTCGTGGCCCTTGCACTCTTCAACTCTCACACACCAACTGATGACCTCCAAGAGATTGTGACAGCCATGACCGCATGTGATGAGGAAGATGGTGAGGAACCACTGAAGAAGGCACAGCTGGATCCCTTATCTGCCAAGGAGAAGCGGTTGGCAGACTTTGCTAGTCCGAGAAACACTCTACTGCTAGATCGACTGGGATGCGGTCGAGAGTTCTTGAATTTACCACCCAGGCAATGGCCCACCAATCCAAACTTTCTTCTGGGTCAGCGCCTAGCTAAATCTTTGGGTGTCACTAATGACCGGGCCGAGAGGGGGATAGCACTATTGCAAAACTACAATTTGCAGCTGACCAAAGATGAGACTAAGCGCCAATTCCTTTTCCAAGTGGTGGAGAAGCATCGAAAAGAGCACCTTAATAAGTAGGCGACAAAGAATCCCTTAGGCAAGGATGATACCCCCCCCTTTGAGGGGCTAATACATTTTAATAAAACGGGGGACCTACTGCCTGGTGAGCTAAATCTATAACATCGATGCGAGACCTCTAAATTTTATTCGATTGATCTTATATTTGGTACTTAAGGGCTTCTCAAACATCCTAACAGTATCACCAAAGAAGATAAAGAAACTCAAAAAAAAAAAAATTCTGTGCCACCCTAATATATATAATATATATATATATATATATATATATATACGGACGTAAACTAGGACTCGTACACTATCTTTAACCGTCCCCGCCCCGGAGGGGCTCGGAGATTGGTAGGCTAATGTTTTCGCTTGGTTTATCTGTCTGTTTGTTAACAACTTTACGTGAAAACTAGTGGTGCGGTTTTTGACTAAAATTACAGGGATGCTGGCTTATGACCTTCTGAACCCGTGATTAAATTTTGGACCAATTTGGGCCAAGGCCCAGGCTGTGGGTCCCCCCCCCCAAAAAAAAAAAAAAAATGTTTTTTCACCATAACTCCTTTCAAATTCGTCACATCGACATGAAACCAAAACCTAAAGGTGCATCTATCAAATTTGCATCCAATAGAATGCATCATTACATCAGGGGTGACACCCTCAGTTAGCACCAAATTTTATGTGACAGCTTTGACTAGATAATCCTGTTGTGTTTATACGTCAGCACTAAAATGACTGCCGGGCACGAGTTTGCTGTGCCTTGGCACCACTTCTTGTTCTTTAAGACGATGATCCAGCAAAGTAGTTTCCAAAATATATCTATTTACAGATTAGTTTCCTTGAATGGATATAGTTCGTAAAATATTTACACTGTGGAAATTTCATATATATATATATATATATATATATATATATATATAAGGACGTAAACCAGAGCTTATACTCTTTCTATAAGACATGATGAGAATCCAGCAAGAAGTTTCCAAATACTAACATTAGGAAGCGCTTGGAGAGCGCATACCTTTGCCAATACCATTGCCATTAAAAAAGGATCCGGATCCGGATTAGTGGATATAGGATCCGGATCCTCCCCCAAATTTAATCAGTTCGTTTTTGATCCATGGCCCATCTTTCCATAAAATTTCATTGAAATTCATTGCGAACTTTTGGAGATATTGTGCGGGATACTCTGGATCCGGATCTGCTCCAAAATTTAACATTTCTTCCTTGGCCCATGGCCAACCATTCCACAAAATTTAATCAAAATCCGTTCATAACTTTTTGAGTAATCCAGCTAACAGACAGACAGACACTTAAATCAACCAACCAACATGGGGTAAAACATGACCTCCTTGGCTGAAGTAACAAGACAGATTCTTCCTCAGATGGTCATAGCTCGTGAAGTACAGACAATATGGCAATATTACCTATATGGGCATCAACTATGACACATACTGTACTCTATCTTTCTGTGTGATAGGAAGCCAATCCACGTGGTAGTTTATGAGATACAGCCAGAGTCTCTTGTGCCCCGCACCCTTGGCCTCGCCCACTCACCCATTGGCCTGAGTAGGAGTTCTGGGAGGTGAGGAAAGCCAGTCTTGCTGTGCCAGCGTCTGGTAAACATGTCAGGCGCTCTCACTAATCGGTACAACGAAACTTTTACTTAACTCCTTAACTGCAATTATATCTTTTCCATTTAACTAGAAAAGATGTATTCTAGTAAAGGATGTTGGAAAAAAGTACCAAGGAACGTAATCGGGCTGAAAGGTTTGTAAAGTAACGAAAGTTCCCTCAATGAAGATAAAGAGGTATACATTCTACAAAGAACTTAGTGTTTTGACTTTTTTCCTTATATTTGGTATCTACACACACACACACACACACACACACACACACACACACACACACACAAACTTTTCCCTCTATAAGACTTCAATGACTTCACGTGTACAGAATCAAATTTCTTACACAGCACTGTTGGTGTAAATAATTATTAGCCAACATGCCTTTAGATTTTCGTTAGGGAGACAACACCCACGTATTCTCTCTTTTGTCATAAATATTGAGGAAAAGCAAACTTGGCTGTAAATCAGGTGGGCTATATTTAATTTCTAATATTATCCTGACTTATCTCGCATTACTACTGTCCCCACCGATTGAAAAGTGGGGGAGGGGACATTTCCCTCCTTCCCCCCTTTGGATGACGCCCATGTGTCCATTATAGGAAAATACAAATACATATACTGTAATCGTTTTGCTGTAGTCCAAAGACAGTATTACGATTAGACAGGTGGAATACAGTTCATATAAGCTACTGTACTGAGTAGGCGAAGCCAGTGACATTTCGTTTTCCTACTTCTGTATTCGATCCCACTAATTTTAAGGAAATTAATAAAGGAAATAAATAAGGAAAATTACACTATGGTAATGATACCGTGGTAACTTACCAAACGTGACAGATACCTGACGTAATATGTTTAACAGTAACAGCGGCACAGCTACGACGTATTATTGCCAAGCTCCGAACTCTCTTGGCGCCAAAACTAAGCTGCAGTCTTGGGAGGAGGTGGGATAGTTCTTCTCAAACTGATTTTGATTCAGGTAGCAAATTTTAGTGCTTCCTTTGTCATACAGAAATGACTTCAAAGTAAAAGTATATAATGTGATACTATTTTGTGGTAAAGCTCGTTATTTTATCAATGTACCAGTCGATGAAAGAGATTGTGCGCTTCCATCAGTTTCATGTTCATCTCCTGCTTCTAAAAAGCGTAGAACAGGATCACGGTCTGCTTCAGTCGTGTCACCTGAACTCGCAGCAGCGTTGGATAGAACAAAAGTGAGCAACCGGGACGCTACACATATTATTGTTGCCGCAGCGTCAAGTCTTGGCCACGATACAGAAAGCCTGGCAATTAGGCGGGAGTCAATCTGTCGTGCAAGAGTTAAGCATCGGGCTGCCGTTGCCCAAGAAATCCGCAAGTCATTTTGCCAGACACTCCTCTTTCTGCCCATTGGGACACAAAAATTGTACCAGACATAACTGGTGGGAAAGTGGAGAGAATCGCCATCATAGTCTCAGGAGATGGAGTCGAGAAACTTCTTGCTGTACCCAAGATTACTAGCGGCACCGGGAGAGCGCAAGCAGATGCAGTACTGGAGGCACTTCGTGATTGGGAAGTGGAAGATAGAATCGTGGCTCTGACATTTGACATGACAGCTTCTAATACCGGTAGTATTTCAGGAGCCTGTATACTCATTGAACAGGCACTTGAGAGACAACTCTTGAATCTCGCTTGTCGCCATCATATGCTGGAGCTTGTTGTGGAAAAAGCTTTTGTGGAGTGCCTGGGTCCAAGTGCAGGTGAGTAGTTTAGCAATGTTCTGACATTCATTTCTGTCATTTATCTCATTAATTGATCAATCTTTGTTTTTGTCTGTAAAATAATACCAAATAAAAGAACACCAACTCCTATATACGCGTCATTCAATCTTTATACCTATATAAGTAAGCACTAAGTATTCTATAATAATTTCTATTGCAGGTCCTGATATTGCACTTTTCGTTAGATTCAAGGTACGATGGCCAAGCTTCAGCACTACTGTAGACGACTTGAAGGCTTTGGAGGAGAAGGATACCATCAAATCCTTACTTGAACAGCACAAAGAACTGTTGGCGAAGTTCAACCACTACCTCCTTGAAAGACTGCCACGTGATGACTATCGTGAGCTTCTGGAGCTGTCTATACTTACTCTGGGAGGTGTGCCACCACAGAGAATTCGTCTCCTTCGACCGGGAGCCCTCCATCGAGCCCGCTGGATGGCGAAGATAATTTACACGCTGAAGATATGGCTCATTCGAGAACAAGTGAAACTCACTACGAGGGAGAAAGTTGGTCTGAAGGATTTATTAATTTCACCCTTCTTCATTATGTTGCAGCCTGGTTCACTGCTCCCGAGGCTACTGCAGCCCCAGCAAATGATCTTCGCTTCTACCAGTCGCTAGTTGCCTACAGTGCAGTTGACAGGAAGCTGTCCAAGGCCGTTACTAATACCTGTGGTATCTATCTGAGCATCTCGTGGCCCTTGCACTCTTCAACTCTCACACACCAACTGATGACCTCCAAGAGATTGTGACAGCCATGACCGCATGTGATGAGGAAGATGGTGAGGAACCACTGAAGAAGGCACAGCTGGATCCCTTATCTGCCAAGGAGAAGCGGTTGGCAGACTTTGCTAGTCCGAGAAGCACTCTACTGCTAGATCGACTGGGATGCGGTCGAGAGTTCTTGAATTTACCACCCAGGCAATGGCCCACCAATCCAAACTTTCTTCTGGGTCAGCGCCTAGCTAAATCTTTGGGTGTCACTAATGACCGGGCCGAGAGGGGGATAGCACTATTGCAAAACTACAATTTGCAGAGATTGACAAGATGGAGTCTACTTCTTCAGGAGTATTGATTAGACATACAACATGTCAAGGGGAAAGAAAATGTTATTGCAGATTGCTTATCTAGACTTTAGACAGATTGTTTTAGAGTAATAAGAAATTTCCTTTGTAAATTTCTTTTTTCTTTGTGGGGAGGTGTTACATAGCCTATGATTTCATCATCCTTTGTTTAATTTTAACGCACAGTATGCTGCATGTTTGATCACGAGCGTGTTCTGCCTCAGTCCCCCCCTTCTACCGTTATAGTAGAGTAAGTCGACATTTCTGTTATTCAGTGCGGGATTGTCTTCTCTTTGTCCCCATGGCTTCATTTGCGCGTCCTTATTACAAGTTGTATCAAGCTCTCCTGGCCCCTATATAATGAGCTCAGTCTCTGCATCATTGCCACTTAGATCTGCTCCTCATTTTGTTCACATCTCTGTCCTCCCCATTACAGATATTATTATTGTGAGTGCTCAAGAAGTCTCCAACCATCTAGCAGCTGTGTGTAATTTGAGTATAACTGTTGTTGCATTTTTTCTTGTACTGTATAGCATAAGTTTAATTTGTAGGCCTAGTGAAGTTTTTGTAAGTCGTGTGGGGTTCTTTATGTCAGTCATTTTTGATAATAGTTTGTATCTGTAATTATTTATCTGGCATTCACTGAGTATTATCTGGTATCTCATTTTATCAGGGCTGACTTAGATAAAATTTACTCTTGCTAATTTCGTGTTAATAGAGGCAATTGCAGTTAACCATATATTTAACCTGTTTTTTGCCATTACATTATCCTTATGAGTCCTGAATGTTCTGTTGTTAATTTAAGCATTAAACTTTAACTTGTAATTTTACCTAACTCTTTTGTTTTGAACCTGGAACTTTACGGGACAGTAGTGACTCTTCGTATTCTCACTTAAAGTGTACATTATCTTTCTCTGTTCCGTAACATAAATTTGGCGACCTCATATCAGGATATTCAGGATATTATCATAAGGATATTGTTTGATATTTTGTGACTGTGATATATTCATGATGGCTACTATTTCTACACTTGATGAAGCCAAAGATTTTTTGTCAAATGTGCAAACAGTGTGTGATATAGAAAAAAAAACAAAGAATGAACTTAAGCTTGTTGCTCAACAATTGGGAATTGCAGTTCACTCTCATCATTCTAAGGATCAAATTGTTGGCATGATTAATAAAAGCTTGTTTAATGTAACTCCTCCAAATGAGCAAACGCAGATTGAATTAGCTAAGTTACAGCTAGCTCTGCAGGAGGCTAAGGCTAAGGAGGCGGAGTCTCGTGTTAAGGAAGCAAATGCTCGTATTGAAGAGGCACAGGTACAGGCTCAGGCACAAATTGAACTTGCCAGGATTCAGGCAGACCATGAGTATCGCATGAAACAAGGTGGAACTGGATCATCTAGCTCTGATGATTTTGATGTGGCTAAAAATGTTAAACTTGTCCCTCCTTTTAATGAATCTGATTTAACAAAGTATTTTCAGTTGTTTGAGAGGGTAGCTACAGGTTTTAATTGGCCTAAGGAGTATTGGCCAGTACTCCTTCAAACTGTTCTCACCGGTAAAGCTCAAGTAACTTATGCATCTTTGCCTCAGGATCAGTCTGATAATTATGATGTAGTTAAGAGCTTGATTCTTAAGGCCTATGAGCTTGTTCCTGAAGGCTATAGAGTAAAATTTAGGACAACTTACAAGCAAGATAAGCAATCCCATGTTGAGTATGCAAAAATCAAAGAAGATTTGTTAGAGCAGTGGTTAAATTCTAAGAATGTGGATTCTGATTTTGACAAATTTAAGCAGATGATTTTGCTGGAGGACTTCAAAAGGTGTATTTATAAAGATGTAAGCCTATATCTTGATGAGAAAAGAATAGATAATTTGTCTGATGCTGCAGTTTTAGCTGATGAGTATGTTCTCACTCACAAGAGATATTCTAGAGAAAAAGGGAAAGCTGAGAGTAAGTACGTTGCCTCTACTCAGAGTACAGGTAACAGGAAAGAGAATAAAGATGATGTTTCTCAGGAAGTAAATACCAGCTTCACCTCTAGATTTCAGAAAAGTAAATGTACTTATTGTAGTAAGCTTGGTCATACTACGGAGAGATGTTTCAGGAGACAGCGTGATGTGAACAAAAAGGAGTCTTTAAATATTCAGTCAATTGGTCTAGTGTCCACTCTTGAGAGTTCCCAGAATTCTTTAACTGAGTTAACTGAACCTGCTTTGAGGGGTAACTTAAATTCTCATGATGGAGCTCCTCTTTTGAGCAGTAACGTGGGTGACACTCTCAAGAGTTCATGTGCTAATTTCCTGTCTGATGGTTTTGTCAGTCCTCTGGACAGTAATGACAGGAAATCAGTTCAAATATATCGTGATACAGGTGCTTGCCAATCCCTTATGCTGACCAGTGTTCTAGGCTCTAATTTTAATTCCTCTGATGAAACTGTAATCTTACAAGGTGTAGGGAATAATTACTTCTCTGTTCCTCTGTGCAGAGTGAATTTAGAGTCTGGTTTTGTTAATGGTTCTGTTATGGTTGGGTTGGTTGAGACACTCCCAATGTCAGGTGTAACTTTCTTACTTGGAAATGATATTGGTGGAAGTCAAGTGTGTCCAGCTCCTCAGTTGTCTAGTGAGCCAGTGGCTGTGTCCCGGGATTGTGATGTCCCTGATGTGTTCCCTGCATGTGCTGTCACTAGGGGTAAGTCTAAAGTTACTGGTGACTTAGAGGATAATGATGATGATGATGTTATCCTAGCTGACACTTTTCTTGATAATTTGGACCACTCACCAGATGAGGCAGTACCCCGTAGTGTTGATAATTTGTCTCGTCAAGAGTTGGTTGAGTTGCAGGTTGCTGACCCTGAGTTGAAAGGTCTAGCTAACTCTGCTTACAGTGAAGAAGAGTCAGCCGGTGCTTCTACTTGTTATTATGTAAAGTCAGGAGTACTTATGAGGAAGTGGAGACCCCCAACAGCATCAGCCGACTGTGAATGGGAGGTTGTACATCAAGTTGTCATCCCTCGTGTTTGTAGGCAGGATATCATTCGAGTGGCTCATGATTCCAGTTTGGCAGGACACCTTGGAGTGAGGAAGACTGTGGCACGCATTTTGAAACACTTCTACTGGCCAGGTATCTTCAGGGATGTTTCCTGGTATTGTAAGTCTTGTCACACCTGTCAAGTTGTGGGAAAGTGTAATCAGACCGAAAAGGTTGCACCTCTAGTTCCCATTCCTCCTTTTGAGGCGCCTTTCACCCGTGTGTTGGTGGATATTGTGGGCCCTCTTCCTAAGACTTCTTCAGGATTTTCTTATGTGTTGACCATGATTGATATGGCTACTCGTTATCCTGAAGCCATTCCACTTAGAAACATCTCAGCAAAGAACGTGGTTAAGGAAATGCTAGGGTTCTTCACAAAGTTTGGTCTGCCCAAGGAGGTACAGTCAGACCGAGGAAGTAATTTCATGTCAAATGTTTTCAAGCAGTCTCTGAAAGAGTTGGGCATCTCCCAGATCACGTCTTCAGCTTACCATCCCCAGACCCAAGGAGCGTTGGAGAGATATCATCAAACACTCAAATCGATGCTCAAGAAATACTGTTTGGAACATCAGAAAGACTGGGATAAAGGTCTTCCATTCGTTGTGTTTCCTGCAAGAGAATCTCCAAATGAATCACTGGGCTTCTCACCTTTTGAACTACTGTTTGGCCATGAAGTAAGAGGACCCCTTAAGCTACTCAAGGAATGCTGGCTGTCGGAGGAAGATGACGTCAACCTGCGGAGTATGTGATGAATTTCAAAGAACGGCTGTCCACTGCTTTACAGCTGGCGAGAGAGAATTTAGGAGCTGCTCAGGAGAAGATGAAGACTTGGTATGATAAGAAGTCCAGGTTACGCCACTTTCAGCCAGGAGATCAGGTTTTGATTCTGCTACCAGTTCATGGGCAACCTCTTCAAGCCAAGTTTAGTGGCCCTTATTTCGTGGAGAAGAAACTCAGTGATGTCAACTATGTCATCGCCACACCAGATCGTAGAAAGAGCAAGCAACTATGTCACATCAACATGCTAAAGTTATATCACAGGCGGGACGAAAATAATCCAGTCTGCACTGTAGCTGTTCCACCCGAGTCTGCAAGTGAAGCTCTCCCATGCAGTATGAGCCTGAGTGATAGTTTGGGGAAGAATCCTGATATCATGAATGATCTCCAGACTAAGCTTTCTCATCTACCACCCAAGGAAAGGCAGGAGTTTTCGGCATTACTGCAGGAGTACCCGCAAGTGTTCCGTGCCACTCCAGGAAGAACCACTGTGTTGATGCATGATGTCGATGTTGAAGACGCAAAGCCAATTAAATTGCCTCCTTACCGTGTGAACCCAGTGAAAGTTCCTCTCATCCAGAAGGAGCTTGGCTACCTGTTGGACCACAAGATGATTGAGCCCTGTCAGAGCGAGTGGAGTTCTCCTGTCACTCTAGTCCCTAAGCCAGGTGGGTCACAGAGGCTTTGCATCGACTACAGACGTGTTAATCAGATAACCAAAACAGACACTTACCCTCTCCCTCGTGTGGAAGATTGCATAGACAAGATCGGAAAGGCTAGGTACATAAGTAAGTTTGATTTGTTAAAGGGATACTGGCAAGTACCTATGACTGAACGTGCTAGGGAGATCTCATGTTTTGTAACACTAGGAAAGGCTTTTGCATGTTCTGTAATGCCGTATGGTATGAAGAATGCACCAGCCACATTTCAGAAGCTCATGAATGTTGTAACAGAGGGTTTGGCAGGGTGTGTTGTTTATATTGATGATGTATTAATCTTCAGTGACAATTGGAAAGATCACCTATGCCATGTCAGTAAATTTCTTGACCGTTTAGTTCATGCTAATCTTGTAGCTAATTTATCAAAGTGTGAGTTTGGTCAAGCTAAAGTTCAGTACCTTGGGTATGTAATTGGTGATGGACATGTTGCACCACCAGGAGCTAAGGTTCAGGTTATAAGTGATCTTCCCAGACCTAAAAGTAGGAAAGAGCTACAAAGATTTTTGGGAATGGTAGGTTATTACAGGAGATTTGTTCTTAACTTTTCTATTCTTGTATCACCACTTACAGACCTACTGAAAAAGGGAGTTGAATTTGTCTGGACCGATAACTGTGAATCCTCTTTCAACAAACTTAAAGCTATTCTATTAAGTCAGCCAGTGCTTGCCAATCCAAATTTTGCTAAGCCTTTTAAGATGGCTGTTGATGCAAGTGATACAGGAGCTGGGGCTGTTTTGCTGCAAGAGGATGATCAGGGTATTGAACACCCTGTATCTTATTACAGTAAGAAGTTCACTCCACCTCAAAAGAACTACTCAACTATTGAGAAAGAGCTTTTGGCCTTGATTTTGGGTTTACAGCATTTTTCATTTTATTTGTGTTCTGGTTTTGACCCCATAGTCATTTATACCGATCATAACCCACTGAAATTCCTTAGTAAGTTTAAAGATAAAAATCAGAGATTGACAAGATGGAGTCTACTTCTTCAGGAGTATTGATTAGACATACAACATGTCAAGGGGAAAGAAAATGTTATTGCAGATTGCTTATCTAGACTTTAGACAGATTGTTTTAGAGTAATAAGAAATTTCCTTTGTAAATTTCTTTTTTCTTTGTGGGGAGGTGTTACATAGCCTATGATTTCATCATCCTTTGTTTAATTTTAACGCACAGTATGCTGCATGTTTGATCACGAGCGTGTTCTGCCTCAGTCCCCCCCTTCTACCGTTATAGTAGAGTAAGTCGACATTTCTGTTATTCAGTGCGGGATTGTCTTCTCTTTGTCCCCATGGCTTCATTTGCGCGTCCTTATTACAAGTTGTATCAAGCTCTCCTGGCCCCTATATAATGAGCTCAGTCTCTGCATCATTGCCACTTAGATCTGCTCCTCATTTTGTTCACATCTCTGTCCTCCCCATTACAGATATTATTATTGTGAGTGCTCAAGAAGTCTCCAACCATCTAGCAGCTGTGTGTAATTTGAGTATAACTGTTGTTGCATTTTTTCTTGTACTGTATAGCATAAGTTTAATTTGTAGGCCTAGTGAAGTTTTTGTAAGTCGTGTGGGGTTCTTTATGTCAGTCATTTTTGATAATAGTTTGTATCTGTAATTATTTATCTGGCATTCACTGAGTATTATCTGGTATCTCATTTTATCAGGGCTGACTTAGATAAAATTTACTCTTGCTAATTTCGTGTTAATAGAGGCAATTGCAGTTAACCATATATTTAACCTGTTTTTTGCCATTACATTATCCTTATGAGTCCTGAATATTTTGTTGTTAATTTAAGCATTAAACTTTAACTTGTAATTTTACCTAACTCTTTTGTTTTGAACCTGGAACTTTACGGGACAGTAGTGACTCTTCGTTCTCACTTAAAGTGTACATTATCTTTCTCTGTTCCGTAACAATATATATATATATATATATATATATATATATATATATATATATATATATATATATATACATCCATCCATGGATGGATATATATATCCATATGGATATAATATATATATATATATATATATATATATATATATATATATATATTAGGGTGGCACACAAATGTATGGTAAAAAATAAAAATCGGAATTTTCAAACGTACTTTAGTGAGAATGTGCGCATGGGTGAAAAAACGTTATATAAAAAATATCATTAAAATTCAAAAAAATTTAGAGGTCTCGCATCGACCATCTTTAGTGAACGTACTCCAGCCGTGGCCAGCAGAATATCTATGCAGTCATTGTGGGTTGTGACTCGGTAAGGGGCGGTTGTATACGTCTCCTCGGGCGTGTAGGTGTGCTTGTGTGTAGTGCTTTAGTCTAAAGAAACAGTTGCTAAAGAAAACGACTTAAAGTGCAAACTCCAGCAGTTGTGTAGATACTTTACTATACTTTCATTAAAGTTAAAGATTTCTTATCAGTTTTGATATTTTTCAAAATACCAGGCATTTTTGCCTTTTCTCATTGAAACATGCTGTACAAAGTCAAGTGGCTACTACAAATTAAAGACTAAAACAAAATTCGCTTTAAAAATGGGTAAGCTATCTGAGAAGCACATGTTCACTTAGCAACTTTTGTTAATTAACTGACAGACTTTGAAACAGGAAGTCATGTATATCTGAACAGTGAATGCTCTCATCTGATTACTTATTACTGATAATTATGATTTAAAACTGATATAGGGCACTTACAACATTAATCATACTTCTTTGTTCTTTACAGAAATTATTCATAGGTGTAAGACTACATATATATATAGTGGTATACAATGGCTGTATCAAGAGCATTGCGCTCAGAAACTGAGTTTTGGCTACTAGGGCAACCAGTGGAATAATTGTTAGGGTCCAAACTCCCTTCGAATGGAGAAGTACTGAGAAATTTTCTTCATCATCACCGAGTTTTAAAGAAAGTAGAGAAAGGGGCAGCAAAAGAAGTTGTCGATAGAACGCTGGAGTTTTGGAGGCGTGCGCAAATCCCAACTATGGCGGCGACAAGTGCTATTCGGAAGTTGCTGGCCCTCCATAAGAAATGGTGGGATCTGCAGAAAGGAAAAAAAAGGAAGGGGCAAGCACAAGAAGCCAGAGAAAAGGACTTTAAGTTGGCAAATGACAATTTGTTTGATATAGCTTCTGGTGATGCTGAAAAAATGCTCATCGAGGAAGACAAGGAGTTTCTTATGTTGCAGCGACAGCCAGGTCGTCAGGGAAGTATGACTGGGATTGACAAGAAACTGGCTGATAGAGAGAAAAGGAAATCAGTCCGCGAAAATGAAAGCTGCCATCGATGGGAAAAAAAATATAGAACGCAAACAAGACCACACCGCCACCGTGGAACTAGCCTCTTCTTCTTCTTCAACCTCTAGTCCAGACCATGTACCAGTCGATGAAAGAGATTGTGCGCTTCCATCAGTTTCATGTTCATCTCCTGCTTCTAAAAAGCGTAGAACAGGATCACGGTCTGCTTCAGTCGTGTCACCTGAACTCGCAGCAGCGTTGGATAGAACAAAAGTGAGCAACCGGGACGCTACACATATTATTGTTGCCGCAGCGTCAAGTCTTGGCCACGATACAGAAAGCCTGGCAATTAGGCGGGAGTCAATCTGTCGTGCAAGAGTTAAGCATCGGGCTGCCGTTGCCCAAGAAATCCGCAAGTCATTTTGCCAGACACTCCTCTTTCTGCCCATTGGGACACAAAAATTGTACCAGACATAACTGGTGGGAAAGTGGAGAGAATCGCCATCATAGTCTCAGGAGATGGAGTCGAGAAACTTCTTGCTGTACCCAAGATTACTAGCGGCACCGGGAGAGCGCAAGCAGATGCAGTACTGGAGGCACTTCGTGATTGGGAAGTGGAAGATAGAATCGTGGCTCTGACATTTGACATGACAGCTTCTAATACCGGTAGTATTTCAGGAGCCTGTATACTCATTGAACAGGCACTTGAGAGACAACTCTTGAATCTCGCTTGTCGCCATCATATGCTGGAGCTTGTTGTGGAAAAAGCTTTTGTGGAGTGCCTGGGTCCAAGTGCAGGTGAGTAGTTTAGCAATGTTCTGACATTCATTTCTGTCATTTATCTCATTAATTGATCAATCTTTGTTTTTGTCTGTAAAATAATACCAAATAAAAGAACACCAACTCCTATATACACGTCATTCAATCTTTATACCTATATAAGTAAGCACTAAGTATTCTATAATAATTTCTATTGCAGGTCCTGATATTGCACTTTTCGTTAGATTCAAGGTACGATGGCCAAGCTTCAGCACTACTGTAGACGACTTGAAGGCTTTGGAGGAGAAGGATACCATCAAATCCTTACTTGAACAGCACAAAGAACTGTTGGCGAAGTTCAACCACTACCTCCTTGAAAGACAGCCACGTGATGACTATCGTGAGCTTCTGGAGCTGTCTATACTTACTCTGGGAGGTGTGCCACCACAGAGAATTCGTCTCCTTCGACCGGGAGCCCTCCATCGAGCCTGCTGGATGGCGAAGATAATTTACACGCTGAAGATATGGCTCATTCGAGAACAAGTGAAACTCACTACGAGGGAGAAAGTTGGTCTGAAGGATTTATTAATTTCACCCTTCTTCATTATGTTGCAGCCTGGTTCACTGCTCCCGAGGCTACTGCAGCCCCAGCAAATGATCTTCGCTTCTACCAGTCGCTAGTTGCCTACAGTGCAGTTGACAGGAAGCTGTCCAAGGCCGTTACTAATACCTGTGGTATCTATCTGAGCATCTCGTGGCCCTTGCACTCTTCAACTCTCACACACCAACTGATGACCTCCAAGAGATTGTGACAGCCATGACCGCATGTGATGAGGAAGATGGTGAGGAACCACTGAAGAAGGCACAGCTGGATCCCTTATCTGCCAAGGAGAAGCGGTTGGCAGACTTTGCTAGTCCGAGAAACACTCTACTGCTAGATCGACTGGGATGCGGTCGAGAGTTCTTGAATTTACCACCCAGGCAATGGCCCACCAATCCAAACTTTCTTCTGGGTCAGCGCCTAGCTAAATCTTTGGGTGTCACTAATGACCGGGCCGAGAGGGGGATAGCACTATTGCAAAACTACAATTTGCAGCTGACCAAAGATGAGACTAAGCGCCAATTCCTTTTCCAAGTGGTGGAGAAGCATCGAAAAGAGCACCTTAATAAGTAGGCGACAAAGAATCCCTTAGGCAAGGATGATACCCCCCCCTTTGAGGGGCTAATACATTTTAATAAAACGGGGGACCTACTGCCTGGTGAGCTAAATCTATAACATCGATGCGAGACCTCTAAATTTTATTCGATTGATCTTATATTTGGTACTTAAGGGCTTCTCAAACATCCTAACTGTATCACCAAAGAAGATAAAGAAACTCAAAAAAAAAAAATTTCTGTGCCACCCTAATATATATATATATATATATATATATATATATATATATATATATATATATATATATGTATATATATATATATATATATATATATATATATATATATATATATATATATATACGGACGTAAACTAGGACTCGTACACTATCTTTAACCGTCCCCGCCCCGGAGGGGCTCGGAGATTGGTAGGCTAATGTTTTCACTTGGTTTATCTGTCTGTTTGTTAACAACTTTACGTGAAAACTAGTGGTGCGGTTTTTGACTAAAATTACAGGGATGCTGGCTTATGACCTTCTGAGCCCGTGATTAAATTTTGGACCAATTTGGGCCAAGGCCCAGGCTGTGGGTCCCCCCCCCCAAAAAAAAAAAAAAAAATGTTTTTTCACCATAACTCCTTTCAAATTCGTCACATCGACATGAAACCAAAACCTAAAGGTGCATCTATCAAATTTGCATCCAATAGAATGCATCATTACATCAGGGGTGACACCCTCAGTTAGCACCAAATTTTATGTGACAGCTTTGACTAGATAATCCTGTTGTGTTTATACGTCAGCACTAAAATGACTGCCGGGCACGAGTTTGCTGTGCCTTGGCACCACTTCTTGTTCTTTAAGACGATGATCCAGCAAAGTAGTTTCCAAAATATATCTATTTACAGATTAGTTTCCTTGAATGGATATAGTTCGTAAAATATTTACACTGTGGAAATTTCATATATATATATATATATATATATATATATATATATATATATATATATATATATAAGGACGTAAACCAGAGCTTATACTCTTTCTATAAGACATGATGAGAATCCAGCAAGAAGTTTCCAAATACTAACATTAGGAAGCGCTTGGAGAGCGCATACCTTTGCCAATACCATTGCCATTAAAAAAGGATCCGGATCCGGATTAGTGGATATAGGATCCGGATCCTCCCCAAATTTAATCAGTTCGTTTTTGATCCATGGCCCATCTTTCCATAAAATTTCATTGAAATTCATTGCGAACTTTTGGAGATATTGTGCGGGATACTCTGGATCCGGATCTGCTCCAAAATTTAACATTTCTTCCTTGGCCCATGGCCAACCATTCCACAAAATTTAATCAAAATCCGTTCATAACTTTTTGAGTAATCCAGCTAACAGACAGACAGACACTTAAATCAACCAACCAACATGGGGTAAAACATGACCTCCTTGGCTGAAGTAACAAGACAGATTCTTCCTCAGATGGTCATAGCTCGTGAAGTACAGACAATATGGCAATATTACCTATATGGGCATCAACTATGACACATACTGTACTCTATCTTTCTGTGTGATAGGAAGCCAATCCACGTGGTAGTTTATGAGATACAGCCAGAGTCTCTTGTGCCCCGCACCCTTGGCCTCGCCCACTCACCCATTGGCCTGAGTAGGAGTTCTGGGAGGTGAGGAAAGCCAGTCTTGCTGTGCCAGCGTCTGGTAAACATGTCAGGCGCTCTCACTAATCGGTACAACGAAACTTTTACTTAACTCCTTAACTGCAATTATATCTTTTCCATTTAACTAGAAAAGATGTATTCTAGTAAAGGATGTTGGAAAAAAGTACCAAGGAACGTAATCGGGCTGAAAGGTTTGTAAAGTAACGAAAGTTCCCTCAATGAAGATAAAGAGGTATACATTCTACAAAGAACTTAGTGTTTTGACGTTTTTCCTTATATTTGGTATCTACACACACACACACACACACACACACACACACACACACACACACACACACACAAACTTTTCCCTCTATAAGACTTCAATGACTTCACGTGTACAGAATCAAATTTCTTACACAGCACTGTTGGTGTAAATAATTATTAGCCAACATGCCTTTAGATTTTCGTTAGGGAGACAACACCCACGTATTCTCTCTTTTGTCATAAATATTGAGGAAAAGCAAACTTGGCTGTAAATCAGGTGGGCTATATTTAATTTCTAATATTATCCTGACTTATCTCGCATTACTACTGTCCCCACCGATTGAAAAGTGGGGGAGGGGACATTTCCCTCCTTCCCCCCTTTGGATGACGCCCATGTGTCCATTATAGGAAAATACAAATACATATACTGTAATCGTTTTGCTGTAGTCCAAAGACAGTATTACGATTAGACAGGTGGAATACAGTTCATATAAGCTACTGTACTGAGTAGGCGAAGCCAGTGACATTTCGTTTTCCTACTTCTGTATTCGATCCCACTAATTTTAAGGAAATTAATAAAGGAAATAAATAAGTAAAATTACACTATGGTAATGATACTGTGGTAACTTACCAAACGTGACAGATACCTGACGTAATATGTTTAACAGTAACAGCGGCACAGCTACGACGTATTATTGCCAAGCTCCGAACTCTCTTGGCGCCAAAACTAAGCTGCAGTCTTGGGAGGAGGTGGGATAGTTCTTCTCAAACTGATTTTGATTCAGGTAGCAAATTTTAGTGCTTCCTTTGTCAAACAGAAATGAATTCGAAGTAAAAGTAAATAATGTGATACTATTTCGTGGTAAGGCTCGTTATTTTGTCAATAAAAAGAATAATTATCTCAGCCAATCAGCAACGGGTAGAGCTGGACGAGGGTGGGTCATTGGTAGGGGGCGGGGCAAAAGAGACTGGCTAACGTTACTCGTATAGTAGTAGTAGTAGTAATAATAATAAGTGAAAAATACCGCGAAACAACCAAATGTAAGAAAAATGACACTGACAAAAAAAGGAAATAAATGTGCGTCTGTGTGTGTGTGTGTGTGTGTGTGTGTGTGTGAACAAACAATATTATACATATTATTTTTAGTGGCATAGCAGGCTTCGTAACACCTCTGCTTTAGTGATGTATTATTATTATGATTATGATGATTATTATTATTATTATTATTATTATTATTATTATTTTTGCATAAAATATCTCTGCATTATTCAGCGTTATTTATATTGTTTAATATTGGAAACAGGTTGCACCAATGCAAGAACATATCAATGTGCAATGATCAGAATAAACCGCTGAGGAAAATGGACAAAGAAATCTGTTTAAAATTCCATATCGACATACGGTGCTTTGCATCTATAAGACACGAGAGGATATCGATGTGCGGAGGGAATAAATCGCTAGTGAAGAGCTATAACGAAATTTCAAAAGGCACTTAACATCACGAATCTCAAAAAGAAAAAAAATCATAAATCACCGTACCTGAACTCAGAGCAGGAAGAACAGCCAGTAAAATGCAGAGCAGAGCTAAAGAAGCCATGGCGTTCATCCACCTCGGTGTCAGGGTCCACAGTCCACACTGACTTCCCTCAGTACACCCACCACACTTGTGGCGGCTGGCCCAGCAGCCACAAGTGTGGTAAGGGGGCGGAGCTAGTGACGTCATAATAGCTAACCAATCAGGACACAGATGGGACTGTCATATATTGCTATATAAAGAATTACTGTTATTATTTATCTGGTGTTAATAAAAGTATCAGCAGTAAAGCAGAAATTCTTCTCCTTTATTAATTTTTACCAAGTGCTTAGTCTGCTAATAAACCTTAACAATTCCCCAGGAAAAAAATCATTTTCAAAATGTGTTACTACAGAGCTCAGTGGGGGTGAAGACACTTCTCTTTAGACACACCGATATATTACCCCTTTATATTGAAAATTATGTATATTACGAAGATGCAGCAGTTTGTGCCTCACTTGGACCCTATTAACGTATGAGAAGAGAAGTGTGTGTGTGTGTGCGTGTGTGTGTGTGTGTGTGTGTATTATGATAGTGTGTTGTGTGTAAATTTGTGGGGTGTTATGAACGTGTGTGTGTGTGTGTGTGTGTGTGTGTGTGTGTGTGTGTGTGTGTGTGTGTGTGTATTATGATAGTGTGTTGTGCGTAAATTTGTGGGGTGTTATGAACGTGTGTGTGTGTGTGTGTGTGTGTGTGTGTGTGTGTGTTAATATGATTGTGTGTTGTGTGTAAATTTAAGGGGTGTTATGAACGTGTGTGGTGTGTGTGTGTGTGTGTGTGTGTGTGTGTGTGTGTGTGTGTGTGTGTGTGTGTTAATATGATTGTGTGTTGTGTGTAAATTTAAGGGGTGTTATGAACGTGTGTGTGTGTGTGTGTGTGTGTGTGTGTGTGTGTGAATTAATGTGATAGTGTGCTTTGGCTAGATTTGAGGGGTGTCCCGAACGTGTATGTGTGTGTGTGTCTTGCCAGTTGAGAGAGAGGGAGGGATGGGAGGAAAAATAAACTTTTCTCCAAGTCATTCATCCCCCGTTACATCCCCCCCCCTCCCTTGCAGCTCTCTCTCTCTCTCTCTCTCTCTCTCTCTCTCTCTCTCTCTCTCTCTCTCTCTCTCTCTCTCTCTCTCTCAAGTCAAAGTGAAAAGAGTAGATAGAGGATGATAGTGGAGGTAAAGAGCAATCATCATCATTCTTTGTTTTTATCCTCTACCTCCTCATCATCGTTACCATCATCATCATCGTCATCATTATCATCACACTCATTATCATCATCATCATCATCATCATCCCAACCATTATCATCATAACCATTATCATTATCATCACCACCATCCTCCTTCTCCTCCTCATCATCATCATCACAACTACATCTTCCACAGGGACGAATTCTGTATTGGACCAGCCAGCCAGCTTAACCCAACAGACGGCACTCCCATCTCCCCCCCTCCCGCTGCCACATGTGGCAGGTCTAGTTCCTGCACGAACTAGACCTGCCCCCACCATGAGACTGTTCAGGACCACTGTATTGACACTCCTAGGCTCCAGAGGGAACGAAATGGCCGCAGCTGGAACAAAAATGGCGTCATCAGGAACACAGGACCTAGAGCTGTTCCGAACGTGAAACTACTACCACTACCACTGCTACTACTACTGCTACTACTATTACTACCACCATCACCACCACCACCACCACCACTACTACCACTACTACTACTACTACTACGACTACGACTACTACTATTACTACCACGATCACCACCACCACCACCACCACCACCACCACCACCACTACTACTACTACTACTACTACTACTACAACAACTACTACTACCATTTTACAGTACCAATTAAATGAAGAAAGTTGTAACACTACAAATTAGACGATAATGAAATGTGTCAGTTGTGAGGAGAGTAAGTGTTGGTGGAATTCAAAGACAAGCACTTAACTCCACACACACACCTTGTTTGTTACGATAGATAGATGGATACGTAGGTGGATGCATAGACAGATGGATGGATGAGCAGATGGACAGATACTTGTGGATATGTAGGTGGATGGATGGACGGATGGATAGCTACACAGACAGATGGATAGTAAATATAGTGGGCATGAATGCATAAAACCAAGTCGTGATTCAGGTGGCGTGTTAAAGTTTGCCCATAGTGTTTTCCTGGTTCCTTGGGTTATGAATAATTGTTTTGGAGGGGGGACAGAAAAAATAATCCTTAGGGCCCCCAGGGATCCGAGAAAACATGTCTTCCTGATTGTGTTTAGTTTTGCAAGCAGATATTCTACATTCATGATTGATACACCTTTTTATGTGTTTTTATAAATGAGGAATCCGAATATAGCACTAATTTTTGTATTAGAGGTAGCTAAAAATCAGTAGAGCTAATTTTTTCTTGAAAATGGTGGGAAAAATATGATATATGTTATATTCACTCCAGACACAAGCATATGAACATGTATACTGAAAAATCCTTCTAAACAAAAATTACGCAGCCTTTTAATACCTACAAAACACCAGAACGAACTTTCTATGTTGACTTATAATAGAGTAATAGTAAATTATGTATGAACAACTTTTAACAACCTCACGCATCGCTAGTGCGATTCACAATAGTAAAGTTAATAATTATATTTTACAATTTTGTCTTCTTATTTGGTTACATCTATGTGTAAGGTATCACTCCACTTGTTGAATTTAGCAGACATTACAATAATGATATCATTTCATACACACATATACAAGCATATATATGAAAAGTAATTTAAAATCATAATTATATGCCATTTCATTAGCGTTCACATTAACATTTGCAGAATAATATACAGTTACTGCAAAGTTCTTTCCAATTCCATCATCAGTTCAAAGTTGTGACCAGCTTTATGATAGTCAAACTATATATAATACCTTTTGCTTACTTCATGTTTGTAACTAAACATGTAAATAATATTTGTATTGTATATCTCTCCTTACCTGTCATTCTACCAGCTTCATTATTTACCTAACCAAGATAACATAAATTATAGCTGTACAGTATGTTTGAAATATATAGTAGTAATGAATCACTTATCAGTTCTGATGAGCAAATTGCTTCCTATAACTACGGTAACTAAAAGGGACCTTTGTATAATAAATGTTTTCTATTACAGAATTAAGTCAGTGAGTAAATTTATCTTACTTTTTGTATATGAAAGTATAGTGCTCATTATTTACAAGGCCTTGCACAGACATATTTACAGAGGGCTTTGCAGGGTAGGCCCTTCTTGGGGCAACTTCAGGCTCGACTACATGGTTTTCCACATGCACAGATTACTAGCTCATGGCACACTGCCGCTACTAATGGGATGGAAATCCACCGAGGAACCAGCCTCCCATCAATTTGCTTCCATCCATGCAAGCAAGGGTCTGGTTCGCGAACTCTTGAGTCGTGAACAGATATCCAAATACTAGGCTGGTAGAGAGCTCTTTGACAGTGGTGGTACAGTGCATTTTGAGTTGGGGGAATCCTTTCTACACTCTGACCCCGCTGACAGAACGTCTGCATCCTGAACTGGTTCACTGATTTAGTGTCTTCTCCATAGACCATACTAATGAAATGCTCGAGAGAGATGAACAGCTTCGTTTCATTTTCAGCTCACTAAAAGCCTGAGAGAACCCTTATCTTCGATTACCTGATCGGGGCACTTTCTCAGGGCATTGAAGCAAATCCTTTTTGATCGACTTCCGAATCCAGAGGTTGAATCACATCCAGTGACTGCATGAAAAAGAGGAAGGGCACTGCAAAATCTTTTACCAAGGGCTTCTACAATTGCCCTAATGCTCAAAATGCGCCGATGCTTTCCAGTACCATAACTGACAGACACTTCACAGTTGGTGAAAGATGTCGCTTCAAAGAGTGGGAAATGATAAATAAGAATGATAACAACATCAGAGTTGCAGGTCCTCACCAGAACATTTGCATGACCTATCTTCAGTGCATGAAGAATATGTTGTACAATTCGTGTGTCTACATCCTCTTGGTAGAATAGTCCATCCATGTCTTCTGGTCCCCAGTGCTTGACTGTCTTTCCGACAGCACTAGAGATATATAAGTCACCTGGGGTGCTTTGGGTGTCAATTGGTTCTTCTCCATGAAACGTAAAGAGCTATACTTTGTTTTACTGTCTCTCAAGAAATCAGTTCATTTTCCAGGTATTTTCACGTCTGAGCCAACTTTTACACGCACTCCTGTTCCTCGTAATGATCTGGTGGCATCTTTGATAGACTGTTCTCTGTAGGTGTCTCATACAATGTGGAGTGAGGAGACCTTTCTTAGCTCGCTTTCAATGTACTTTTTAAAACACAACCTCTTATAGTCTACGAATGTTGAAATTCCACCTCCTGGAACTAACGTGTGAATGATTGCCTCACCGTCCATAATGAGACAATCATATGAAATGGTTTGGTCCACGGAAAGATATTTCTCTGATTCGGTAACTGTTTTCTCCAGACAATGAATTACTTCCATTTTCTTTGAATGATACATAACTTTTTCACTCTCAGCCATAGGCGGGTAAGCATGGACCTCAAGGGAGAAGAACAAATCCAGATCACCTTCACGGGTGTTTGTTGCAATATACATTTGGCTGAAAAGTGAACTAGAGAGCTTTAATACTTGTAGCTTCTTTGGCTTTCGTTTTACTGTTGTTTTGCTTTTAAAGAACTTTGCATCCAACTGGGTTCTGAAAGTGGAGTGAAAAGATGATATTTGACTAAATCACGTCATACGACAAGTTTCATAGTTCGAAATACTTATAATAACCTTTTTTGACAAAATTAAACAAAAACAAAGCTAATATATATATATATATATATATATATATATATATATATATATATATATATATATATATATACTGTATATGTGTGTGTGTGTGTGTGTGTGTGTGTCTGTGTGTGTGTAACAAAATAAAAATGCAAAGTACCGAAATATTATGAATCGCACTAGCGATGCGTGAGGTAGTTAAAAGTTATTCATACATAATTTACTATTACTCTATTATAAGTCAACATAGAAAGTTCGTTCTGGTGTTTTATAGGTATTAAAAGGCTGCATAATTTTTGTTTAGAAGGATTTTTCAGTATACATGTTCATATGCTTGTGCCTGGAAGGAATATACCATATATCATATTTCTCCCACCATTTTCAAGAAAAAATTAGCTCTACTGATTTTTAGCTACCTCTAATGCAAAAATTAGTGCTATATTCGGATTCCTCATTTATAAAAACATATAAAATGGTGTATCAATTATGAATGCAGATTATCTGCTTGCAAAACTAAACACAATAAGGAAGACATGTTTTTTCGGACCCATGGGGGCTCATGAGGAGGTCCCCTAGGGGCCCTAAGGGTTATTTTTTTCTGCCCCCCTCCACATCAATTATTCATGACCCAAGGAACCAGGAAAACACTATGGGCAAACTTTAACACGTCACCTGAATCACGTCACAAGTGATTCATGCCTACTATATAATATAGATAGATAGAGGGATAGATAGATAAATATAAAAATGGATGGATGGATACATAGATCTTGAATTTGGCTCTTTTGTATTGTTTTTGTTTTTTTCTTGGAAGTAGTGATTTGCTGGCTCCTGGCCTTTGGTTCCTTCTTCCTTGCATTAAAAAAAAAAAAAGATATATAGAAGCAGAGGTTGACTGAACAATAAAAAGAAAATTGAGAGTATATTCGTAGATAGATAAATGAATAGATAGACATAAAGATGGATTGATGAACAGATAGATAGACAGATAGATAATTTGACATATATAGACAGATGGATAATTTGACAGATAGATAAAGGCATACTGAATGAAACAGATACTCACACAGATATCAAGATAGATATATCGACATACAGATAGAGTGACGACCAGATAGACAGACAGACAAATATAGATAAACAGACACAGGTAGATAAAGACAGATAGATAAACAGGTAGTTAAAAAGACAAACGAATATTTAAACAGGCAGATAGATAAAGATAAAAATTACATTCATTTATTATCTTTACTAAATAATAATAATAATAATAATAATAATAATAATAATATATTACGTACCAGAAATAAAAGAATATAAGTAACAAATCGTTATAAAGAGTTTTCAAAAGGAAATTTATGTATTGCAAATTAACTTAATTTTTTCGAAATTCAGTTTGTTTGATTACCTTTTTGGCCATGTGATTCCAGGTAACACAGGTGGCTCCTTAATACCTTTTCGTAGGCGATTTATTTTTCATATTTGAGCACTGTTCTTTCTTCTAATATATATATATATATATATATATATATATATATATATATATATATATATATATATATATATATATATATATATATATATATGTTGTTACGGAACAGAGAGAGATAATGAACACTTCAAGTGAGAATACTAAAATCACTACTGTCCTGCAAAGTTCTAGGTTCAAAACAAAAGAGTTAGGTAAAATTACAAGTTAAAGTTTAATGCTCAAACTAACAACTAAACATTCAGGACTCATAAGGATAATGTAATGGCAAAAAACAGGTTAAATATATGGTTAACTGCAATAGCCTCTATTAACACGAATTTAGCAAGAGTAAATTTATCTAAGTCAGCCCTGATAAATGAGAAAACCGGATAATGCTCAGTTTAAGCAAGATATATTATTACAGATACAAAATAATATTAATAATGGCTGACATCAAAACTCCACATGAATCACAAATACCCTCACCAGGCCCACGAATTAACGCCTTATGCTATACAGAACAAGAAAAAATGTAATAACACTTATACTCAAATTACACAGCAGCTAGATGGTTGGAGACTTCCTGAGCACTCACAAAAATAATAACAACTGTACAGGGGAGGACAGAGATGTGAACAAAATGAGGAGTAGATCTAAGTGGCAATTAATGCAGAGACTGAGCTCATTATATAGGGGCCGGCAGAGCTTGATACAACTTGTAAGAAGGACGCGCAAATGAAGCCACAGGGGAGAAAGAGTTGACACTCCTGCTCTGAACAACAGAAAGAACGACTTACTCTACTATAAGGGAGGAGAAGGGGGGAGTGAGGTAGAACACGGAAGCTTGGTCACTATGGAAGCCACGAGGCGAATCGTGATCAAACATGTAGCATACCGTACGTTAGAATTATACAAAGGATGATGAAATCATAGGCTATGTAACACCTCCCCACAAAAAAAAAAAAAAAAAAAAGAAATTTACAAAGGAAATTTCTTATTACTCTAAAACAATCTGTCTAAAGTCTAGATAAGCAATCTGCAATAACATTTTCTTTCCCCTTGACATGTTGTATGTCTAATGAATACTCCTGAAGAAGTAGACTCCATATTGTCAATCTCTGATTTTTATCTTTAAACTTACTAAGGAATTTCAGTGGGTTATGATCGGTATAAATGACTATGGGGTCAAAACCAGAACACAAATAAAATGAAAAATGCTGTAAACCCAAAATCAAGGCCAAAAGCTCTTTCTCAATAGTTGAGTAGTTCTTTTGAGGTGGAGTGAACTTCTTACAGTAATAAGATACAGGGTGTTCAATACCCTGATCATCCTCTTGCAGCAAAACTGCCCCAGCTTCTGTATCACTTGCGTCAACAGCCATCTTAAAAGGCTTAGCAAAATTTGGAGTAGCGAGCACTGGCTGACTTATTAGGATAGCTTTAAGTTTGCTGAAAGAGGATTCACAGTCATCGGTCCAGACAAATTTAACTCCCTTTTTCAGTAGGTCTGTAAGTGGTGATACAAGAATTGAAAAG
The DNA here is from genome assembly GCF_032717465.1 of Coenobita brevimanus. NCBI lineage: Eukaryota > Metazoa > Arthropoda > Malacostraca > Decapoda > Coenobitidae > Coenobita > Coenobita brevimanus. The sequence goes on along the minus strand of NC_137015.1, from coordinate 26,496,921 downwards.
TTAAGAACAAATCTCCTGTAATAACCTACCATTCCCAAAAATCTTTGTAGCTCTTTCCTACTTTTAGGTCTGGGAAGATCACTTATAACCTGAACCTTAGCTCCTGGTGGTGCAACATGTCCATCACCAATTACGTACCCAAGGTACTGAACTTTAGTTTGACCAAACTAACACTTTGATAAATTAGCTACAAGATTAACCTGAACCAAACACTCAAGAAATTTACTGACATGGCATAGGTGATCTTTCCAGTTGTCACTGAAGATTAATACATCATCAATATAAACAACACACCCTGCCAAACCCTCTGTTCCAACATTCATGAGCTTCTGAAAAGTGGCTGGTGCATTCTTCATACCATATGGCATTACAGAACATGCAAAAGTCTTTCCTAGTGTTACAAAACATGAGGTCTCCCTAGCACGTTCAGTCATAGGTACTTGCCAGTATCCCTTTAACAGATCAAACTTACTTATGTACCTAGCCTTTCCGATCTTGTCTATGCAATCTTCCACGCGAGGGAGAGGGTAAGTGTCTGTTTTGGTTATCTGATTAACACGTCCGTAGTCGATGCAAAGCCGCTGTGACCCACCTGGTTTAGGGACTAGAGTGACAGGAGAGCTCCACTCGCTCTGACAGGGCTCAATCATCTTGTGGTCCAACAGGTAGCCAAGCTCCTTCTGGATGAGAGGAACTTTCACTGGGTTCACACGGTAAGGAGGCAGTTTAATTGGCTTTGCGTCTCCAACATCGACATCATGCATCAACACAGTGGTTCTTCCTGGAGTGGCACGGAACACTTGCAGGTACTCCTTCAGTAATGCCGAAAACTCCTGCCTTTCCTCAGGAGCTAGATGAGAAAGCTTAGTCTCGAGATCATTCATGATATCAGGATTCTTCCCCAAACTATCACTCAGGCTCATACTGCATGGGAGAACTTCACTTGCAGACTCGGGTGGAACAGCTACGGTGCAGACTGGATTATTTTCGTCCCGCCTGTGATATAACTTTAGCATGTTGATGTGACAAAGTTGCTTGTTCTTTCTACGATTTGGTGTGGCGATGACATAGTTGACATCACTGAGTTTCTTCTCCACGAAATAAGGACCACTAAACTTGGCTTGAAGAGGTTGCCCATGCACCAGTAGCAGAATCAAAACCTGATCTCCTGGCTGAAAGTGGCGTAACCTGGACTTCTTATCATACCAAGTCATCATCTTCTCCTGAGCAGCTCCTAAATTCTCTCTCGCCAGCTGTAAAGCAGTGGACAGCCGTTCTTTGAACTTCATCACATACTCCAGCAGGTTGACGTCATCTTCCTCCAACAGCCAGCATTCCTTGAGTAGCTTAAGGGGTCCTCTTACTTCATGGCCAAACAGTAGTTCAAAGGGTGAGAAGCCCAGTGATTCATTTGGAGATTCTCTTGCGGCAAAAACAACGAATGGAAGACCTTTATCCCAGTCTTTCTGATGTTCCAAACAGTATTTCTTGAGCATCATTTTGAGTGTTTGATGATATCTCTCCAACGCTCCTTGGGTCTGGGGATGGTAAGCTGAAGACGTGATCTGGGAGATGCCCAACTCTTTCAGAGACTGCTTGAAAACATTTGACATGAAATTACTTCCCCGGTCTGACTGTACCTCCTTGGGCAGACCAAACTTGGTGAAGAACCCCAGCATTTCCTTAACCACATTCTTTGCTGAGATATTTCTAAGTGGAATGGCTTCAGGATAACGAGTAGCCATATCAATCAGGGTCAACACATAAGAAAATCCTGAAGAAGTCTTAGGAAGAGGGCCCACAATATCCACCAACACACGGGTGAATGGCGACTCAAAAGGAGGAATGGGAACTAGAGGTGCAACCTTTTCGGTCTGATTACACTTCCCCACAACTTGACAGGTGTGACAAGACTTACAATACCAGGAAACATCTCTGAAGATACCTGGCCAGTAGAAGTGTTTCAAAATGCGTGCCACAGTCTTTCTCACTCCAAGGTGTCCTGCCAAACTGGAATCATGAGCCACTCGAATGATATCCTGCCTACAAACACGAGGGATGACAACTTGATGTACAACCTCCCATTCACAGTCGGCTGATGCTGTTGGGGGTCTCCACTTCCTCATAAGTACTCCTGACTTTATATAATAACAAGTAGAAGCACCAGCTGACTCTTCCTCACTGCAAGCAGAGTTAGCTAGACCTTTCAACTCAGGGTCAGCAACCTGCAACTCAACCAACTCTTGACGAGACAAATTATCAACACTACGGGGTACTGCCTCATCTGGTGAGTGGTCCAAATTATCAAGAAAAGTGTCAGCTAGGATAACATCATCATCATCATTATCCTCTAAGTCACCAGTAACTTTAGACTTACCCCTAGTGACAGCACATGCAGAGAACACATCAGGGACATCACAATCCTGGGTCGCAGCCACTGGCTCACTAGACAACTGAGGAGCTGGACACACTTGACTTCCACCAATATCATTTCCAAGTAAGAAAGTTACACCTGACATTGGGAGTGTCTCAACCAACCCAACCATAACGGAACCATTAACAAAACCAGGCTCTAAATTCACTCTGCACAGAGGGACAGAGAAGTAATTATTCCCTACACCTTGTAGGGAAGAGTAAATTGATGGTCTTTGAGAGAGGTGAAGTTAGTGAATGTACAGCGAGGTTGGATGGTGAGGAATTGGAAAATGTGAGTACGTTTAAGTACTTGGGTAGTGTGATGAGTAAGGATAGAGGTTTGGAGGGTGAAGTGCTTGACAGGGTACAGCAGGGAAGAAAGGTTCCTGGTTTTTTGAAAGCAGTGATAAGAAACAGGTAAGTGAGCATGGAAGTGAAAAAGTTACTACATGACAGTATTGTGATACCAACTCTAACGTACGGAAGTGAAGCTTGGACATTGTTGGAAGGACACAAGTCAAGAGTGAGAGCAGTGGAAATGAGTTATCTAAGAGGAGCCTGTGGAGTCACATGGAGAGACAGGCTGACGAATGAGGATATAAAGGAGCGTTGTGGTGTGGATGTGGATGTGATAGGAAGCGTTATGAGGAACACACTGAGGTGGTTTGGCCATGTTGAGAGGATGGAGGGTGAAAGACTGACGAAGAGAGTGTATGTGAGTGAGGTGGAGGGGAGAAGAGGGAGGGGGAGGCCGAGGATGAGATGGAGGGATGAGGTGGAGAGGTATATGAGAGATGGGGGGGTGAGTTTGGAGCAAGGCAGTGAAATGGCGGGGGACAGGGCGACTTGGAGGCGATTTGTTTGTGGCCACCCCAAACGGGATTGAGGCGTCTGGCAATAGATAGATAGATAGTCCTTGTAAGACTACAGTTTCATCAGAGGAATTAACATTAGAGCCTAGAACACTGGTCAGCATAAGGGATTGGCAAGCACCCGTATCACGATATATTTTAACTGATTTCCTGTCATTACTGTCCAGAGGACTGACAAAACCATAAGACAGGAAATTAGCACATGAACTCTTGAGAGTGTCACCCACGTTACTGCTCAAAAGAGGAGCTTCATCATGAGAATTTAATTTACCCCTCAAAGCAGGTTCAGTTAACTCAGTTAAAGAATTCTGGGAACTCTCAAGGGTGGACACTAGACCAATTGACTGAATATTTAAAGACTCCTTTTTGTTCACATCATGCTGTCTATATATATATATATATATATATATATATATATATATATATATATATATATCGCTTTTATATAGTTTGCATCAGGAAAATATAAAAGAGGATATGGATGTGTAATATCTGGAAAAATTTGCTACTGGAGGGGCGTTGCGAGTCTTGAAGGCCACTGGATGGCAGTGTGTAGGTTTGGGATGTGTAGGGTACGTTTGTGTGTGTGTGTGTGTGTGTGTGTGTGTGTGTGTGTGTGTGTGTGTGTGTGTGTGTGTGTGTGTGCGCGTGATGGGATTATTGATTGTTTTCGATTTCGAGGTGAGGTTGAGTGAAAAAAAAAAATGAAGAAGAAGAGGTGAGAGAAGAGTTCTGGACACACGTGGAAGCTTGCATGGAAAAGTTTGAAAAATGAGAGAGTGTTTTTGTTTTAGACGTGAATGGAAAAGTATGGAATGTGAAGATGGATGGAGCACTTAGTGAGTGGGGTGTGCTTGCAGAATTGGATAAGAATGGCGGTGCTACATTAGACATTTGTGCCGGGAGGGGGTTGGTGATAGCTAATACCCTCTTGAGGCACAAAATGATCCACAGGTCTACAGGGCGACTGATGAGAAGAGTAGGTGGTGAACTAAATGAACGGAAGTCAGTCACTGATTTTGTGTGTGTGGTTGAGAGAATAAGAAGGCATGCAATGGATGCAAGAGCATATAGAGGTTGGGGGAGTGGACTTTCGACCACCACTTGATGGTGGTGCAGGAGGAAGTAATTCTTACAAGGAAGGTAGAAAGGTTAGAGGAGGATGGGAAAAAAGACAGAATATAAGAAGTGGATGAGTGATTGGGTAATTATGATTTGGAACAGATGGTGGGATGTGGAAGGTGTGTGCAAGATACTCACGGAGGAAATCTACGCAGCATGTGAGAAGATGAAAGGGGGGGTGCATGGAACAGCATGGTGGAATGAAGAGGTGAGACAGGCTGTGGCACAAAAGAAAAAAGCATTTAATGAGTGGATGAGAAACAGGAGTGTGGAGGATGTTGAGATACAGAAGAGAGGGAAGCGGAAAGTTATGGTCTTCGAGAGAACTGAACCAGTGAATACAGAGTGAGGTTGGATGAGGAGGAAGTGGAAAATGTGAGTGCATTTAAGTACTTGCGTAGTGTGATGAGCAAGGATGGAAGTTTAGAGGGTGAGGTGTTTGAAACGGTACAACAAGGAAGAAAGGTTGCTGGTTCTCTGATAACAAACAAGGAAGTGAGCATGGAAGTGAAAAAGTTACTGCTCGGCAGCATAGTGATACCAACCCGTACGCATGGAGGTGAAGCTTGGACCTTGTTGGAGGGACACAAGAGTGAAAGCAGTGGAAATGAGTTATCTGAGAGGGGCATGTGGAGTCACATACAGAGACAGACTGACAAAGAAGGAAGTGAAAGCGCGTTGTTGTTTGGATGTGGACGTGATAGGATGCGTTATGAGAAACACACCGAGGTGGTTTAGTCATGTGAAGAGGATGGAGAGCAAGAGACTGACGAGGGGAGTGTATGTGAGTGAGGTGGAGGGGGGGAGAGGGAGGGGGAGGCCTAGGATGAGGTGGAGGAATGGAGTAGAGAGGTATATGAGAGAGAGGGGTGTGAACTGAGTGCAGTGCATTGAAATGGCGGGCGACAGGGCGACATGGAGATTTGTTTGTGGCCATTCTTTACGGGATTAAGATGTCTGGCAATTGATATAGTAATAATAATAATAATAATAATAATAATAATTATTATTATTATTATTATTATTATTAAAATAGAAGTTGTGGAAGCAATGAAGAAAGTTAAATCGAGGAAAGCCCCAGGAATTGATGGAGTGTGTGGTGAAATGCTGAAGCATGGGGGAGAGATAGTAGTAGAATGGATGTGGAAGATGTGCAGATTGGCCTGGGAGGAAGCTAGAGTCCCGGAGGATTGGAAGTCAGGTATAATTATTTCCCTTGTACAAAGGAAAAGGGGAAAAAGAAGTGTGTGGTAATCATAGGGGCATTTGTCTTCTTAGTATAATAGGAAAAGTGTATGGTAGGATACTTATTGACAGAGTTAGAGAAAGAACAGAGAAATGAGTTGGAGAAGAACAGGGAGGCTTTAGGAAGGGAAGAGATTGTGTAGATCAGATATTCATTCTTAGATCTTTAGTGGAAAAGTTTCTAGAGAAGGGAAAGAAGTTGTATGCGGCTTTCATGGATTTGGAAAAAGCATATGACAGGGTGGATAGACAAGGATTGTGGAAAGTGTTAAGAATATATGGAGTAGATGGGAAGTTGTTGAATGCTGTGAAGAGTCTGTACGATGGTGCGAAGGCTGCAGTGCGTGTGGATGGTGAACTAAGTGAATTTTTCTCTTTGAAAGTTGGGTTGAAACAGGGATATGTCATGTCTCCATGGTTGTTCAATCTGTACATGGATGGGGTAATAAAAGATGTACAAGGTAGGGTAGTGGATGTTGGAGTGGCCCTGGTGAGAGAGGATAGTGTTTGGAAACTCCCTGTACTGTTGTTTGCAGATGATACTGTGTTGTTGAGTGAAGACGAAGGGGAGCTGCAAGGCTTGGTGGATGAGTCTGGGAGAGTGTGTAAGAAACGGAATCTAAAGGTGAATGTAGGGAAGAGTAAAGTGATGGTCTTTGAAAGAGGTGAAGTCAGTGAATGTACAGCGAGGTTGGATGGTGAGGAATTGGAAAATGTGAGTACGTTTAAGTACTTGGGTAGTGTGATGAGTAAGGATGGAGGTTTGGAGGGTGAAGTGCTTGAAAGGGTACAGCAGGGAAGAAAGGTTGCTGGTTCTTTGAAAGCAGTGATAAGAAATAGGGAAGTGAGCATGGAAGTGAAAAAGTTACTACATGACAGTATTGTGATACCAACTCCAACGTACGGAAGTGAAGCTTGGATGTTGTTGGAAGGACACAAGTCAGGAGTGAGAGCAGTGGAAATGAGTTACTTAAGAGAAGCCTGTGGAGTCACATGGAGAGACAGGCTGACGAATGAGGATATAAAGGAGCGTTGTGGTGTGGATGTGGATGTGATAGGAAGCGTTATGAGGAACACACTGAGGTGGTTTGGCCATGTTGAGAGGATGGAGGGTGAAAGACTGACGAAGAGAGTGTATGTGAGTGAGGTGGAGGGGGGAAGAAGGAGGGGGAGGCCGAGGATGAGATGGAGGGCTGGGGTGGAGAGGTATATGAGAGAGGGGGGTGTGAGTTTGGAGCAGGGCAGTGAAATGGCAGGGGACAGGGCGACTTGGAGGCGATTTATTTGTGGCCACCCCAAACGGGATTGAGGCGTCTGGCAATAGATAGATAGATAGATTATTATTATCATTATATTGATGATATTTTATTATTATTATTATTATTATTATTATTATTATTATTATTATTATTATTACTATTACTATAATCATTGTTGTTTTTATTGTTGTTATTGTTGCTGCTGCTGGCATCATGATCATCATGATCATGATCATGATCATCATCATTCTTTTAGTTCTTCTTTTTCTCTCTCCTTCCAGCCACATCGCAGGAATATATGTGCGTTCGTTATTGACCACACGACCTGTGTCGCGTCGTGAGCCCGTCCGAGGCAGCTTCTTCGTGTCTAAGGTGCCTTTAGGAAGGTTTGGAGATGAACTCGTGCCTTGCCGGAGCAGTAAATTGACCCATTCTTCTTCTTCCTCTTCCTCCTCTTCCTCCTCCTCCTCCTCCTCCTCCTCCTCCTACTACTACTACTACTACTACTTCTACTACTACTCCCCTCTTCCTCCTCTTCTTCATATCCTTATTCTTCTAAATCTTCGTTTTCTTCTTCTTAGAGGCCTGGCTATTTGGCATCCCCTCCACATGCTTCATCCCTGTGGAGGAACAAGACAACTGAAACCTTTGTTAGCCGCACCCAACCCTGCAATAAAGCGAAAAGAAGTAATTTGGTAAGGAAAAAGATCGGTGACACCTTTGATAGCCGAACAGACCCTGAAATAAGGGTAAAGATGTAATTATTTACTTGTCCCCATAAGGATGGCCTTCAAGATCTCACTCTGCCTCAAACCTTGTCGGGGTGATCGTCTACCAGTATATAATATTTCGTGTTCCTAAAATAAAACCCATGTCCATACAAAAAGGCTTTGGTCAGGCCCCTCCCCCTCCACCGGTCCGTTGGGAACTGCCCTTTTGGGGGTCTCACGCTGCTTAAAATGTGACCCAAGTAATGGTTTACCATTTCGGAGAATATCATGCTCTTATGTAAAAACTCACACTCCCCCCCTGGGGGTTAGACCCATCCATAGGGGAGGTCATAAGGGGTCCCACCTGCGTAATATGTGGCCTGGATAAACACCTAACACTATGCAGACTGAAATAAACGGATCTTGAATTTGGCTTTCTGTTGTATTTTTTATTTTTTTTCCTGGAAGGAATGGTTTGGGCTCCTGGCCTTTGGTTCCTTCTTCTTAGCATAAACAAAAGGGCTTGTGCTCATAGGTTGTAAACTGTGGCCATGTATAATTTCGCTGGATGCCTCGAAGCCTTCCCCTTCCCCCGTGATGTGTGACCCTCAGTGGTTTCACCCTTCCCAAAACCTTGCTGGGGTGAACATCTATAACTGAGTAAAATTTCATGCCCTTTGGTTAAAAACTTTGGCTGTGCATAGCGACTTTGTCCGACACCAGAAGCGGCCGTCAGAAACAAGGCTGGGGTCAGAGGTCAAGGGTTGACTCAAGAATAAAAGGACCTGAGACGCAGTTGTGGCGGCAGTGTGGAAGAGAGAGAGAGTGGGTGAGAACTCTCACATAAACAGACAAGAGCGCAGTTCGAGAAGCAAAAGGGCTATAATACCAGCATTCCACGTACCGGTCAGACTGGTGGATTCAGGGTGTTCGTCCGCCTTGTTCCTTTACACCCAAGTCTTCTTCCATAGCTACACCATAGCTGTGCTCACGCTGTCTGTCTGTCTGTTGCTCGCGGCTGTTCCTGTCTTCGCTGCCAACCCTCAGGACCTCAGTGACTGTGAGGCAGGTGTAGTTGCACGGTCCGTTGGTTCAATTACTGTACTACCCTTGTGCCCTGTGATAGATTCCAGTGCTTTGTGCCCAATGGGCATGGTGGGTGTGTCAGGGATGTGGCATGTGCAGGCGGTGTAGCAAGTCCTCTCCACCCTCCCTCTCCCCCTCCTCCTAGCCTTCCTCCCTCTCTTCTCCCTCCTCCCCCTCCCACCAAATGCCCAGGTCGCTTCTCAACGAGGTTTCGGAACGTTCTCAAGTTCTCCTGTCTTTATTCTAGCACGTCTTACCACAAGTGCCGCAGGTAGCGTCTCGGCTGCACTGAGGGCAAGGGATCCAT
>NC_137015.1:26387578-26487805 GCF_032717465.1 Coenobita brevimanus | reverse complement strand
CGTGACTTCATTGAGTTGGGTTGTGAGCTTCTGTAACATAGTGTGTTGGATTTTAATGACTCGGCGTTGGGATTCTAGGGCTGAAGCTAAATGAGTGAGATCAGATTTGAAGCCAGAAATGTCACAGGCTGTAGCAACGCCAAACAAGCCACTCAGAATCTCACCGCCGAAGTCGAAGAGTCCTCGTTTCACACGAGAACGACCCACGGGTGTCTGAATGGAAAATGTGTCATTGAGCTCAGTGAATCTGTTACTTATGTATTGCAATTGCCAGGAGAGTGGGAGGAAAAGGTTATAGAGATACTCATTCGGGTCGTGTGTCCCCATGAGGGCCGTGAGATGGTTCCTGTTTCTGCAGAGCTGGTGCGCGTAGGCAGGTAGGGCAATGGCTACGTCGGCCAGGGGCGCAAGATTGTAGCGCAAAGAGGCTATGTCTTCGATAAGCATTACCTCGCCTCCCGAGCCGACCAAGGCCCCGGGACGTACTCCACCATCGTCCTGACCTGACCCAGACCCCAGGAGGGTCAGCACTGCCAGCAGGGAGATCGCTAACATCGTACCTAGAAAATCAGGGTAGAGTTAATGGGGGGGGTCGTGAAGAGGTTGATGGGCAGAGCGCAGTTTGGACCAATATTGATTGGTTGATGAATAAGCAGGTGGAGGTGGAGAGGAAGGAGACTGAGGGATAGGTGGAGACAAGGTAGACTGAGGGATGGGAGGAGGGGAAGAGGGGGCAGGAGGTTGTGTAAGTGACTCTTCCAACACGAGGCCACGGGGTGCTCGCTTTAAGTCATCGACGTGGACCCATCTGGTGTCCCTAGTGGACAGGTCCTGGAGGTGAAATTTGTTGCCTTGTTGAGTGAGGACGCGGTGGGGCCCTGTAAATTTGTCATCCAACTTAGAGGAACGTGTATGGGAATGAGCAAAGACAAGATCGCCTACATTGATAGTGATAGGATAGGCGGCCTTATGTTGGCGCTGCAGCATGTCCTCCTGAGAGGAAGCCAAAGTGGATTGGACATACTGGTGGATTGTCTGGAAGTTGGCCAATTTTAGTTTAACATAATCATCCATGTTGTAGATGGGTTCCGGCTTTGAGGATAAGAAAGAGTATGGGAGGTCCTTGTCAAAGCCAAAGAGGACGAAGAAGGGAGATTCAGCAATGGATGCATTGATGGAACTATTGATGGAGGATGCCACTTGGGGAATCCAGTCATCCCAGGACGAACTACGGGAGCCTAGATGTCTGAGGCACTCTAAGATTTTACGGTTGTGGCGTTCTACAAGGCCATTGGAAGCCGGATGGTTAGGCACGACATTGCACTTACTGATATGAAAGCAGCGACAGATCTCATCTAGAAGGCTATTGTTGAATTCTGTACCGTTGTCAGTAAGAATGGTATGAGGGGTACTGAACAGGCAAATTACGTGATCTACAAAGGCACGTGCAATGCTCTTCGCGGTCTTGTCGGAGAGGGGTACGAGGACACAGTAGCGGGAGAAGTGGTCGACCGCTACGAACAAGTACTCAGCGCCAGATTCTGTGAGAGGGAGTTTTAAGAGATCGATTGAGACAGTTTCCCATGGTCGTGACGGGATTGGGTATTGTAAGAGAGGTGCTGGTAAGCCGGTTGATCCTTTGTGGCGGTGGCAGGAGAGGCAAGAGTCACAGTGGGCATTGATATCGCAGTGCATGGTTGGCCAATAGTATTTGAGACGTGCTTGGCACAAGCATAGGTCATTACCTGGATGGGAAGCTTGAGGAGTATTATGAACAATATGAAGAACCTTTGGTATCAGGGCAGTGGGGACAACAAGTTGGCGTACTTTGCGACTGGGCATATCTTTGCCTGTTAGCAGTGTTTTCCTGTACAAAAGATCATCATCTAGCATGAACTTATCTAGTGATACTGGCAGAGTAGGTAAGGTCGAGGCATCGCCAGATTCTAGGAAATAAATGACTTTGGACCACATGGGGTCTTGGCGCTGAAAGTTTTGAACAACTTCTGACTTTAGTGTAGTATTTTCAGTTACTTCAGGCTGCAGTGATGTTATAGCTGCTGCTACGTGACGTGAGAGTGCGTCTGCAACTACATTCAACTTGCCCGGTACATATTGAAAAGTGGGATTAAAGTCCTGGATGATGACAGACCATCTAGCTAACCTACCTGTTAGGTTGCGGTTCTTGAACAAATCACATAGTGGAAGGTGGTCTGTTTGGATATGCACTGGATAACCATAGACTATATCTCTGAAATGTTTCAAGGACCAGACTACCGCTAGCGCTTCGAGATCTGTGACACTGTAGTTACGTTCAGCGGTTGTAAGGGTGCGACTAGCATACGCTATTACGCGCTTCCTTGATGCTTCATCGAGTTGCATCAAAACGGCACCAAGTCCAGTGCCTGAGGCGTCTGTGCAGAGAAGGAAGGGTGTGGTATAATCAGGGAATGCTAGAACAGGGGCATTTACAAGAGCTGTCTTTAGCTTTTGGAAAGCCTGTGACTGGTCGTTAGTCCAAACAAAGGGCACATTCTGCTTGAGTAAGTGGGTCAGAGGAGCGGCGATCTTTGCATAATCCCGGATGAAGCGACGATAATAGCCACTGAGGCCCAGGAAACTTCGTACAGCGTCGGTAGTGGTAGGTTCTGGGAAGTTAATGATCACCTTAGTTTTATCCTCATTAGTATGAATGCCTTGTGCATCTACGACATGGCCTAGGAATTTGATTTTCTTTCGCAGGAAGTCACATTTACTGAGATTGATTTTCAGGCCTGCGAGCTGGAGGCGTTCAAAGACTTGCTGGAGTTTGGTAAAATGATCAGGGATGGATTTACTCACAACAATGATATCATCTAGGTAAGCAAAAAGAGAGTGTCCCATCATACCGCTGAAGACTGAATGGATAAGTCGCATGAACACGGAAGGAGCATTTCTCAGACCAAAAGGGAGTCTCTTAAACTGAAAATGTCCGGAAGGGGTGCTAAAGGCTGTAACTGGACGAGAGGATTCTTCCATTTCGACCTGCCAGTACCCGCTGAGGAGGTCTAAAGATGAAAAGACTACGTTATTTTCACCAAGGGATTCTAGCAAATCAGTGAGGACAGGTAACGGGAAACGGTCTGGAACGGTGACAGAATTGACCTTACGATAGTCGACTACTGGTCTAAAGTTGCCGTCCTTTTTTTGGTACTAAGAAAAGTGGGCTATTCCATGGACTGACGGAGGGTTCAATAATGTCTTGGTCTAACATGTTTTGTACCATTTGATCTGTCTGCTTTCTCTGGCTGTGAGGAAATCGATATGCTGGTATGTAAATCGGCTGAGTTCCTGGTAGTAGTTCAATCGTATGTTTGACAAGGTCTGTTCTACCCATCGGTTCACCGGGTAAGGCAACCACGTTTCTGTACGAGGTCAGAAGGTCGAGGAGTTGAGGCGTATTTTCTGGGAAATCTGTGCAAGTGAGATGTGAGAGCATATCGGGTCAATATGTCGGCGCAGATCCCGTAGAGTTAATAGTACATACACCGATTGGCGTATCATCAGTCTGAATAGTAGGAATTGAGGAATCCTGGCACACCTTTACGGCCGCTAGGTATACTAGGAAGTCTCCAATCTTTACAGCACTTTTAAATTTTAGTGGAGCATTTCTGACATTGAGCAAGGACAGGTAGCATAAACTGTCCTCTAAGACTGTACACCACGCTGACTCATAAGTCAAGCCATTCACACAACACGTCTCAGGTAGGGTTAGTACATCCACTCCTTCTTTCGCACCGGCAACACAAACAGAGACTTTGGTGAACTCATGCGGTAACAAAATTGTGCACGTATTCGTTACTGCACGTTTCGTCGCTGCGTGTTGGAGAAGATCATTCAGACTGTGTGAGGTAGGTAACTGAGACATGTCTGAGTCAGCGATAGTGTTGTCGGGAGAGGAGGTAAGAGCCATGTTCGAAGGCTGAGATGATGTATCAGGAGACATTGAGGAATTTATGTCCTTGCTCGCAGTCAGTAAAGGAATGATCTCTGCATTCTCAGATGATGATAGTGGTGGTTTGGGCTGGGTTGGACTTTTTGGTAGTGATAGGGACAGAGGTAATTGAAGGACTGATTTGATCGTAAGAACAGGACGGGGACATTCCATAGTGTAAACCGGGAATCCAGAAATGTCTATACTACCACAAGCAGGTAATAATGCAATGGAGTGTTGTGCCATGGTGGAGAAACCAATAAGGGCATCTGCGGGATACTGCAAGTCATTAGTGACATGAAATTCAATGGGGATAGGGGGCAAATCTCTGTGGAGTTTGACTTCAAGGGTGACTCTTCCCTTAACCTTAAACTCTGAGCCACTGACACCACATAGGCGAATGTCTGGTGGTTCTAGGAAACTGACGTGGTTGTGATGTCGATGAATAATTTGTAAGGAATTTTCGGAGATGAGATTTACTATAGATCCTGTGTCCAAGAAGAATGACGTTGGTATGTCATGACTGCTTCCGAGAATGACTAAACCCAAGGATGTTATGGGACCTACATGGCGGATGGGGAGTTGGGTGTCTGGTTCTACGTGATATTGGTCCGATACGGGCGCGGCGCTTCCCCCGACTGTGGGCGGTTGAGGTAACGACATTCCTCAGTGGTGTGAGTCGTGCTTGATTTGTGGTATTTGCAGTGTGGATGACGTGAGCGGGAAGGCGTACGCTGTCTGGTTTGGGAGTGAGGACGTCTGTATGTACGGTCGCAACTGGATGCTTGATGTCCAGGATGACCACAGTACCAGCAAAGAATCGAAGATTGTCTGTTCCGTCGGGCGCTAGATTGATCACGACCTGCGGTAGGAGAAGGATGGGTGGCAGGTCTGCCGCTTGTGGTGGGACGGGAGCAAGATTGGTCTGGGGTAGGGGAGGTGTGACAGACTGAGGAAGCCAAGGGTTGGGTGGTGCCCTGACGCATGTAGTTCGAACCTGTTCTTTCATGAATGGCTTTAGTGACCTGAATAATTTTATCCCCTGGATTGAAACCGATTTCCAAGGCTAGCTCTCGCTGTTTAGGAGTAAGCCAGTGAAGGAATCTGAGGTAACCAATTAAGTCAGCAAAGTTGGTGAGTGAAAGCATTGGAACGCCATTCTTGTCTTCTAACCATTTCGTGCCTACCAGTAATTGAAGCATCTCGCTACTAGTTGCTTTCATGGCGGCGGCAGCTTCGCGGAGCTTGGCATATTGCGCTGGGACGCACAAGTCCTCATCTAGGTGGTTTAGGAGATTAATGAATCCCATGAGAGACGCGGTATTTGAATGCTGGCAACAAAGGCTGATGAGCTCCGTACAAAAATCAGCAAAGGTACGAATGCTATCGAAATGTCCTGCACGGATCACGGCTCCGATGTCCGATTTGCCGTGGTACAAACGACCTAGGAGGTAAGCTACTATGAGCGATTCATCGGTTATTTGTCTATTGTGTATTTCTGTTTCGACTTCTCTGAGGAAATCATAGACAGACCAAGTTGGGTCCTGGCCGGTAAATTTGGGACGATTGGCATCGTCGAGATAGATAGACTGTGGACGGTTGGCCATGGCTGGAAGTGCAGAAGTGGCGGCAGGAGAGGTGTGGGAGAGAGAGAAGGTAGTGGCAGTTAAGGGCGAGCAAGACGGGGTAGGGAGGGAGGCAGGAGAGGGAACGACAGGGGAAGGAGTAGAGGAAGAAGGGAGTGTAGAGGCAGGAGTAGAGGAGGAGGTATCTGGATTTACGAGTGTAGGAGGGGGAGTAAGTGATTCTGTGGAAAGTGAAACGGGAGTCTCAGGTACAGGGCGGTGGTACTCTTTGCCACTTCGTAAATGAGTGATTGTGTTAGAGTCAGCGACGGGGTATGATCAGGTGGTATTTCCGGGTCGAGAGGGCTGGTGGTAAGCGGTTGACATGGAAAGTATGGCATTTAATGCGGCAATGGAAGACAAAAGGATGAAGATGGATACGTAGGTGGAAATGTATAAATAACAATGAGAGAATGGAATACACGAGTAGGCGTGAAAATGAATGAAGGTGCGGGCATGGATGGTTTAAATAAAATGCGAAGGATGAGATGGAGTATAAATAACGTAGGTGAAGATGAAAACGGGGTAATGGAAATGAGATGGAATATTTACAATAACCAATCTGTAGAGAAAATCGACGATAATCTCTATAGAAAGGAAAGATATACTATAGTTACACAGTAGAGATGGGAGTGTTGAGATGTATGACGTGCAGGGGTGGCTGGGCGTAGCTGGGCTGGGGCGGGGCGGGGCGGGGCTGGGCGGGGCGGGGCGAGGCGGGTCGGCGGTGGAGAGACAGCTGGGCAGAGAGAAGAAGAGACGCCGCGATGAATCACCGGCAGGGAGTGGCGGTCTTAGGAGGCTCCGTAATGCAGACCAGATGTGGCGGCGGCGGAGGCCGGTGGTGGGTGGTGAGGGCAGATGTTGGTTCAAGGCAGATGTAGAGCCGGTGAGTTGCAAATGCAGAGAATGGTGGTGGGCAGGCAGTGGGCAGACAGTGATAAGTGGCACCGTGGGGGCAGGAGTTATGATGAGTTCGGAACAGGTGCTGGGAACAGGTGCAACAGGTGCTTAGGTTGGTGACGGTGACACTTGCGGTCAGGAACAAGGCGTATGGGTGCGGTTGTGTGAGAGGTGAGCACTGGTGAGAAAAATTGGACACTCGGAAAGCACAGCCAGGTATTACACCACTAGAGGCACTGAGGAGGGGCGAGGCTGGCAGATGCGAGACGTCGTGTATCTTGTGATGTCACTAAATCGGTGGAGGCGGTCAGAATCTGATGGTTCGAAACACCGCTGCTACCAAATGTAACTTGCAATACTTTGGTGATAGAAACTCCGTGTACAAACAGCTAGATAAGGAGTTTATTACAAGCTCACAGTAAAATAGTCTGCCTGTCTCGGCTGTCTGCTATCAACTCATGCAATAACGCCGTCTTCAGGCGTGGGAAAGCGTGCTGATCTTGCAAGTTTAGTGGGTGCATGTATGCATTGGGGGGGGACATATATACATCGGGGGTAGACATATTGTGGAGGGGGTACATATATATATATATATATATATATATATATATATATATATATATATATATATATATATATATATATATATATATATATATATATATATATATATATATATATATATAAAATATATATAAATAAATATATATATATATATATATATATATATATATATATATATATATATATGATCATCATCATCCGGACCTCCTTTCCCATCCAAGGGCAGGGTGAGAAGTAGCAATGTCCAGACTGCACAAGCTTGTCCAATCCAAATAGGCCACACTTCCATTCATTCATCATCCAAGCCCCCGGAATCCTGGCTCTACCGGATACGCCGAAATACATTCACCACATTCTGCAGCTTCACACAAACGTATCCGGTTGAGTCAACCCGGACGCTGCCATGCTCACAAGGGGTGCCCAAATCCCTGATCATGTATTTCTCCTCACAACATTCATCCAGCCAACTCGATCTCTTGTCAGTTCCCTAGCCTCACTGACTTCCAAACCTCTCTTCCTCAAACACTCATCCACCATATCTCTCCACCTTCTCCTTGGCCTACTTCGTCTCCTCCCTCCTTCAAATTCGCTCAGGTAAACCTTTTTCACCACTCTATTGTTATCCATTCTTTCCACATGACCATACCATCTCAGGACACTCTCTTCGATTCTGGTGTCCACCGACTTCTTCACTCCACACCTATCACGAATCACACTATTTCGTATCCTATCCACCCTCGATACTCCACATACATTACTCAACAGTCCCATCTCCACTGCTCCTACTCTTGACATATCATTTTCATCCCACACCATAGTCTCACACCCATAAATTAGAGTTGGCACTAACTCTTCCTCATGTAAGCCTCGTGCAGCTGCAACACTCAAGCCTCTGTTCCTTATCAAGGCCTTCATTGCACCAGCTACTTTTCATCCTTGTGTCACTCTACTTTCAACTTCTTTTGCACATTTTCCTCTCTTTTTATCACTGCACCTGTGTTTGAACTCTCTTACCAATTCCAGTCCCTCTCCATTCACTGTGACATCATACTGGGAGTCACCTTCTCTCTCAGTAACCATCACTTTACCCTTCTCTACATTTACTCTCAAGAAACGACGCTCACAGACATCAAGAAAAATCTGCACTAGCCAACCATTCTATATATATATATATATATATATATATATATATATATATATATATACAGTATATATGACAGTATTGTGATACCAACTCTAACGTATGGAAGTGAAAATTGGACGTTGTTGGAGGGACACAAGTCAAGAGTAAGAGCGGTGGAAATGAGTTACTTGAGAGGAGCATATGGAGTCACATGGACAGACAGACTAACAAATGAGGATGTGAAGGAGCGTTGTGTTGTGGATGTGGATGTGATAGGAAGCGTTAGTAGAAACACACTGAGGTGGTTTGGCCATGTGTAGAAGATGGAGACTGAGAGACTGACGAGGACAATGTATGTGAGTGAGGTGGAGGGGGAGAGAGGGACGGGGAGGGGGCCAAGGATGAGATGGAGGGATGGAGTGGAGAGGTATATGAGAGAGGGGGCTGTGACCTGGAAGCAGGGCAGTGAAACGGCGGGGGACAGGGAGACGTGGAGGCGATTTGTTTGTGGCCACCCCGTCTGGGATTTAGGTGTCTGGCAATATATATATATATATATATATATATATATATATATATATATATGTATGTATATATACCGGTATACTCGTATATAAATACATATATATATATATATATATATATATATATATATATATATATATATATATATATATATATATATAAATGTATTGTAAAGGAGGTGCAAGGTAGGGCAGTGGATGTGGGGCTAGCCCTAATGAATGAGAGTGAGATTTGGAAGCTTCCGGTGTTGCTGTTTGCTGATGATACAGTATTGTTGAGTGAAGATGAATGGGAGTTGCAAGGTTTGATGAATGAATTTGGGACTGTGTGTAGGAGGAGGAAGCTGAAATTTAATGTAAACAAAAGTAAAGTTATGGTGTTTGAGAGGAATGAAGTCACAGAGTGTGCAGTGAGGTTGGATGGTGAGGATATGGAGAATGTGAGTGCATTCAAGTACTTGGATAGTGTGATGAGTAAGGATGGAACTTTCGGGGATGAAGTGCGTGAAAGGGTACAGCAGGGAAGGAAGGTTGTTGGTACACTGAAAGCAGTGATGAGAGGTGAGTATGGAAGTTAAGAAGTCACTGCATGATAGTATTGTGATCCCTACCCTGACGTATGGAAGCGAGGCATGGACCTTGCAAGAGGGGAACAAGTCAAGAATGAGAGCAGTGGAAATGAGTTACTTGAGAGGAGCATGTGGAGTGACCTCGAGGGACAGGTTGACGAATGAAGAAGTGAAGGAACGTTGTGGGGTAGATGTGGATGTGGTTGAGAAGATTAGGAGAAATACACTGAGGTGGTTTGGACATGTGGAGAGAACGGAGAATGAAAGACTGACTAAGAGGGTGTATGTAGGTGAGGTGGAGGGAGGGAGAGGGAGGGGTAGACCGTGGATGAGGTGGAGGGATGGAGTTGAGAGGTATATGAGGAAGGGGGGGGTGAATTGGGGGAGGGTAGACAAATGGTGGGTGACAGAGAGACTTGGAGGCGTTTTGTCTGTGGCCACCCTTTGCGGGATTAGGGCGTCGGGCTATATATATATATATATATATATATATATATATATATATATATATATATATATATATATATACCGGTATACTCCTATATATAAATATGTGTGTGTGTGTGTGTGTGTGTGTGTGTGTGTGTGTGTTTGTCTATTATGTAATCTTGCCTAATTTCTGGCACATATGAAAAGAATGTAAACATGAGCTATGGTCATTTTAAGTGTGATAAATTGTTAACTGAATTAATTTTCAAGCAGTACCCCCCAGACTAACAAGTGATTGTTCCCTGTAATCTCCTGGTAGTGTGGTCACACCTGTGTGGGACACACTATGGTGGTACCAATCTTAAGTGGCGGTTTGGGTGGGGCACGAACCTCTGTACAGTGGTGCCACGTGTTCCATACCCGCTAAGTGAACGGCTCAGATATATGTAATAGGCATCACAGTAAGATAAACACATAAGAATATACTGGTAACGTGTGTATTATAATATATGAAAGAACAGTAAACCGATTATGCGTAAAATATTTATACGGCAATACAGAAACGTGGCATAATTATCTTACAGTGTTGCTTAAAAAAAAGGAGTCACTTTTATTGGCTGTTACCGTATTTCTGGGGTTGGTAATAATGTCACAATTATGATTATAAGATAATATGCAGGAATATAAGCAAAAATATGCCAGTTTCTTAGTAAAAAAAATATATACATTAAACCCTCGTGAGCGGCAGCACTCACACACACCCAGTCCGGCCTGGTCATCTGTGAGGGATAGAGAATTAGGCCTGTTTGGGGACACCTCTTAAAAAAAACGCGCCAAGACTTTAACCTCCTGGGTGGTGTGGAAATAAAGTCAAATTTACAATATGTCCATTATAACGTAAAAGAAAATAACCAAAATGTATCCTAAAATACCACAGACGAGAGAGAGAGAGGGGGGGGGGAGGCAGACCTGGGGCAGTGTTGAGTGCAGCTTAGTGAGAGATGGAGGAAGGGAGGGAACGAAGGAGGGAGAGAGTGATTGAATGAAAACAAATCATGGCGCCACAACAACGAGGTCATCTGGCGCCATATGTAAAACAATAATATTTTTGAACATAATTAGATATAATAAAAACAAATAAAGAAATGAAAGAACAAGTTTATAAGTCACTCATAAAAGAAACAAAATTCCCAAGGGTGACGCACATCTCCCCAAGGAGTGCATTGTCAAGCTGAGGGAAAGATGAAGGTAGGGAAGGAAGGACGGCGAGAATGATTGAATGAAAAGGCGCCGTAACACCGAGGTCATCTGGCGCCATATGTAAAACAATAATATAATAAAAAACAAAATAAAGAAATGAAAGCACAAGCTTATAAGACAACAGAAACAAAATTCCCTAGGGTGATGCACATCCCCCCAGGAGAGAGAGAGAGAGAGAGAGAGAGAGAGAGAGGGGCATAGCGAGTATGGAAAACGTGGCAACACTGTACAGAGGTTCGTGCCCCACCCAAACCGCCACTTTAGAATGGTACGACCATAGCATGAATCCTCTAGGTCTTAAGCAGTAGTATTTATCCCCTCCTCCTCCTCGTCTTCCCTCCCCCCCTCTCCCCTTCCCCCTTCCCCTCCTCCCCTCCCCTTCCCCCTCCCCCTTCCCCCTTCCCCTCCTCCCCTCCACTTCCCCCTCCCTCCTCCTCCCCTTTCCTCCGCTCCTATTCCCCCTCCTTTGTCATGTGCATCCCTAAGGTCATCCTTTGTTGTGTGCCATTCCCTGCTGCAGGTGACCATAAGTTAAGCCGCAGGTAAAAAGTCAGGGCATCCTTTGTTCTGTGTGCCACTCCCTGCTGCGGGTGTGCATAACAGACCTCTACCCTTTACGTTTCTCTCACTCTCTCTGGAGATGTACACCCGCTAACCAAAGTTTCGGTACCCCCCTCGATGGAAGGAAGTGGAAGTCAGGGTTAGAGAGAGGGCAGGTGAACGGACAACCGTGATTGGTACATTGGAACTGAGCTACGAGGCGAATAGTGAGAAACCTA
Organism: Coenobita brevimanus; assembly: GCF_032717465.1. NCBI lineage: Eukaryota > Metazoa > Arthropoda > Malacostraca > Decapoda > Coenobitidae > Coenobita > Coenobita brevimanus. The sequence goes on along the minus strand of NC_137015.1, from coordinate 26,476,056 downwards.
ATGACACTGGATTCGAAACAATTCCGTGCTCTTCACCTGCAAAACATTATGCGTTCGTAACATACATACTGTAACATATAACATAGACTACTGTGTTATCATGGTGTCCTGTGATACTGACCCATCTGTTTCGGATCCTCATCACACAAACAAAGCACCGAGCCAGTTGTACAGTATATAAGTTGCAACTTGTCATTATAACTGCAGTCATAATTTTTATGAATGTTATCCCTGGATTGTCTATGGCTATAATATAGAATGATTGTGAATTTAATGTTGATTCTCACAGTAGTTGTGCAGATGGTTATATAATGTGGCAATTATTTTATGTGAACGACTAAACCACATTGTGATGGACAGCGGAGAGCATTCGCCAATAATTTACTATAACCAGATGAAATTAGATGCAAACAACACAAAATATTATGAGACAACGAAGACACAGCTGTGGTATCCTGCTCCGCCTTGTTATCAAGGCCTTAACTGGGGCTTCACCTCATACGTGCATTATTTTCCTTCCGTCTCTGCCTCTTTTATTACTCTTACTTCCCGGCATCCTCATAGTGCGAGTCATCATAATCCTTGGAGTGTTTCTTGTCGTTCGGTCCTATAACCCGTACTGTATTACATTATTCCTCGCATAATCACTCCCAGACAAACAATGTTAGCCCAAGACTGCTGATTCTGTTAATACCATTATTGCCACTGCCACTACTATTCCCCCTTTGCCCATTGTGTCTACTGCAATTCCCCTCACAGTACTACTACTGCTACTCCTATTACTACTTAACTATAAATCTGTATAATAATACATATGATTGTCCTTATGTCTGTGTATCTGTTAATCATATTGTCCCTGTCCCACCGTCGACAACTCGTCACTTACCCCGCACCGCTACCCCAGTTGCACCCCACCCCCCTCTCTCCCACCCGCCATGAGCTCTATTCCTCCCCCACTCCGAACCATTTTACCCCTCATCTCCTTCTTGGGCCACCAGGCCTGTTGTTCACCTTTTACGGGTGGCATGCATTAATAAGAATAATTATAAAATTGACAGCAACAACATACATCTGCAGTATTCCGAACATTACATAATTATAAAAGTCGCAGACCCAAACGTGCCTATATTACGGAGCCCTGATATATTAACCACAGAACCGACCACAGACCGTTCCTATCATTGCCACTGGACCTTACCTGTAGCACTTCACCGTAGTAATACAACCCACTGAAGTCCTTTGTGGGATCACTACACATGTTTGGGAAAAATAACAGCGCACAACATGCCTACAACTCATTAAAATACACCTGTGACGTTTCACTGACATCCATTAAATCGCCTAGAAGTTAGCGGACAAACAAACACACGGCTGGACATAGACTGAGGCCGAATGTCTCTCATCGGTATATGACAACCTGACAAAACTATTACGATCCTGCTTTGTAGGTGTCATCATAGTTATAATAATAATAATAATAATAATAATCGTAGTAGTAGTAGTAGCAGTAGTAGTAGTAGTAATAATAGTAGTAGTAGTAGTAGAAGTAGTAGTAATAATCACATGTTAATATCCATGATACAGAGGAGGACAAACACTATAATCTCCCTGATAAAACAAGTGAAAACAGCTGTGACATATAAAACCAAACAGTGCCATAATATGCTGTAATGGTAGGGTTATAGTAATACTAAATTAATATTTGACTGCAACCCAACCTTCTGTCATGGCAAACAGATTCTGCATTGCGTCGACACATGCTATTCCAGTGTGTGTCCTCAGTATCGTGCCTAATAACACGTGATTAATTATTATTATTATTATTATTATTATTACTGTGATGACACCTGCAATGCAGGATCACAAGAGTTTTGTCAGGTCGTTACATACCGATGCGAGACATTCTGCTTCTGTCTGTCTGTGTCCAGTCGTTTGTTTGTTTGTCCACTAACTTCTCCTAGGCTATTTGATGGATGTCAGTGAAACATCATATGCTTATTTTAGTGGTTTGTAGGCATGTTGTGCACTGTTATTTTTCCCAAACACGTGCAGCGATCTCACAGAGGACTACAGTGGGTTGTATTACCATGGTGAAGTGCTACAGGGAAGATGCAGTGGTAATGATAAGAACGGTCTGTGGTCGGTTTTGTGGTTAAAGTGTGGTGCGAAGAATGGCAGAATGAACAGAATGAAACATTATTCCCGGCCACTTGTCTCGGTGCGGTTGGTACGCATGGTTAGGTATCGTGGGTGGTACTGCTAATAAACACATCAACGCCACTATGTGACTGCAAACATCCATCGACTTGTAAATGGTAACAGTTCCGCGATATTTATATCTCTGTGTTAAAGAATATAACCCATTACACACATTATACTGTGATAAATGTATCTTGGGAAACATAGTAACTGCGACGGGCGGAGTTGCCATGTTCGAAAACTGACTGCGATGGACTGAGTTGTCATGTTCGAATATAAGTGAAGGAATGAATTCTCCGAGCTAGGCCTATATTAGACCATATAGCCCTGATAGGATGATGAGAGCGCTAACTTTCAGCTGAGTAGCTACTCGGGTGGGGCACGAACTCACTACCAGGACCCATATACATATAGGGTCTTCTCACACCTTTCCACTACGCAGATTTTTTTTTTTTTTTTTTTTTTTTGTGTCCGACTCTGGGCATAGGCTTCACAGCCTGCTATCAAGGCCCAGCAGTCCTCCTACATACCATACACCTCTACATGTCACCACTTCGGCGCTAACACCCACCGTCCATATTGAATACATGCTAGGGCTCTCATACAGGACTGGTGTATTGGTATTAGCGGGGGTATTTTTACGACATGTCGGCGGGTCTTCTGGTAGATCAGTAAAGCCTGATTAAATGAAATTCAAATCCTTAAACTGTTCCCTGCCCCAGCCAGGATTCGAACCTGGGTCCGTAAGGACTGCAGGCCACCTCTCTACCGATTGGGCCACCGCCTCCCCCGCACCGCTACCCCAGTTGCACCCCACCCCCCTCTCTCCCACCCGCCATGAGCTCTATTCCTCCCCCACTCCGAACCATTTTACCCCTCACCTCCTTCTTGGGCCACCAGGCCTGTTGTTCACCTTTTACGGGTGGCATGCATTAATAAGAATAATTATAAAATTGACAGCAACAACATACATCTGCAGTATTCCGAACATTACATAATTATAAAAGTCGCAGACCCAAACGTGCCTATATTACGGAGCTCTGATATATTAACCACAGAACCGACCACAGAACGTTCCTATCATTGCCACTGGACCTTACCTGTAGCACTTCACCGTAGTAATACAACCCACTGAAGTCCTTTGTGGGATCACTACACATGTTTGGGAAAAATAACAGCGCACAACATGCCTACAACTCATTAAAATACACCTGTGACGTTTCACTGACATCCATTAAATCGCCTAGAAGTTAGCGGACAAACAAACACACGGCTGGACATAGACTGAGGCCGAATGTCTCTCATCGGTATATGACAACCTGACAAAACTATTACGATCCCCTGACGTCACGCTTGAGACAGGGCACTCCTCCCATTTCTCCCCACCCACCATCTCCCTTGGGACCTCAGAGGGAGGCCTCAAGTCGCGGTGAGGTGCAGCTGTCTGTCATCCTCCATACCCACCTCTCCCACCTTGCTTCCTTTACACAACTCTGTTCCCCACACACATTTCCTTAATTCAAATGATTGTTTAACCTCTCCCTTCTCATATTTAAAGGTACATGATTTACAAATAAACACAATATACTCTAATAGTGACATTTATTAGGATACATGGATATCATCTTGTTATAAATGATACCGGATGTTTATTGGTACTGCTACCGGTATTGACTATATGTTACTATGCAGGCTTCATTTCCTTAACTTCGACATCTTACTCTGCAGCTTTCGTGTCGAGTTAGCCAAATTTCTGTTTAATACCCGCATCCTGAAAAATACTCGGTATCGAACAAAAAGACTAATTACTTCAGTAGGAAGAGACACATGCCTATATATTAGTACTGACAATGCCTTGCCAGTTGTCTTTTAAATTACCGTTGGTAAGGCTTAGGTTTTATGCTGGTTTTAAGCCACAGTATGTCAAATGTATATATTCCGCATATATCATGGAGAGAGAGAGAGAGAGAGAGAGAGAGAGAGAGAGAGAGAGAGACTGCGTAGATACCAAATCGTTAATTATAAATAACAAATCTTTTATTCCGAGCTATTAAATATATGTGAATGTATTTCATATACTCTTTGTGGCTTCATGTACATAAAAAGCTATATAGTTTTTACGAATTATTCACTCTTTGAGAACGAAAAGTGGCTGTATAAATCATTTCCAACGACCTGGCACCGTTGTTTTTGCGACATGGAAGGGAGGGAGGGAGGGAAGGAAGGGGGGGGGATGATAACATACTTCTTGCCAAACGCTTCCAGATGGAATTACTACGTTACGAACCTGCTTTAAACAAACACATTCTGCGATATGCCGTACTTAATTTTCAACACTACTGCTTTCTTGCTAGGGTACTCAGTAATGGTTACCTACAGTACGTGGGTAGAACAAAATAATGGTGGGTAAATATGAATACTAGCAACTCATACTAATGCGGTGGCCAGTTGCCTCAATTTACCTGGGCTGGTAAATGCAATGACCACGTGCTTTTCCACATTTCTGCAAGCACTAACCCCGTGAGGGAGATATACTGTAGAGCTTATAAAGAGCAAAGCCCACCATATACAGGGATATGCACCTACGCAGAGAGAGAGAGAGAGAAAGGGGAAGGGACTTACATTTAATGAAGCTGATGGCAGATTCAGCGTTGGCAGGGCGTCCTCTTCAAGGCGTATTTGATTTTTTGGAATATGCAGTTTGAGAAGTTCATATTTTAGATTTCTTTTATAAGCACTTTGATCAAAGTGAAGGCTGCAGATGCGAGCAGTATTCGGATTAATTGTGTCTTTCCTCTTGCACAGATGAATCCACTTACGTCTAATTTCTTCATCTTTTGGGGAAAATATGGAAAGTTATATCCCCACCTTTCTTCAGTAAAGAGTTACAGCCAAACAGTGCACAATTGGTATAGGCATTATTTCACTGGGCACATACAATGGAATAAGGTGCAGGTGACTGAGTTGACCTGTTTGGCGCCGTGACCTCTGAGCAACTGAGTCTACTTCTCATTATATGGCAACCCCTTCTCGGAAGACCTCACCTGGTGTCTTCGCCATGACGTCATGCGCAAACGCGACGCGTTTTGGGGTCGATATGGTTAGACCCTGTATGTATATGGGTCCTGCTCACTACCTCACGGTCTTGAGCTACGCACGCCGCCAATGAGTCACCCAGCCTCCCCTGAATATAAGTGTAACTCAGATTATTAAACAACATGAGAAAAATGCCCATCACAATTCTTTCGTTATCACAACTACAAATAGATTAACAATACAGAGGTTAATAATAGCCTATAGGGTCTGCATGTCGGACAATTTTAACCACACATCATTATTTATACATACTACCCGAATGTGGCAATATCTCGGTGTCGGAAGGTATTGAGGTGTGGTGTTTCGTTACGTGACTGGCACAGCTTCATAGTAGGTGTCGCGTCGATTGAACAGAGGTCTGGATGCAGGCGGTGGATACAGTGGTTATTAAATGAATAAAAGGAGCCCTCCAAAGTGAGTTTAACCTTACCTTGTATTTATTTTACATATATGTCCAATATAAGAATGAATATCGCATGTCACCTCCACAATACGGCTGGTGTATCAATGACAAATGGGTTTATACGCTGCTCTGGGGATTAGTTTCAGATAAGTTAATTTACTGTCTTTACATTTCGTTTACCTCTACTTGTCTCTCTAATATTTTTGTGCCGTTCACATTACACTGGGTGTCATATGTCTCCCAGTCATAATCACAGATATTATATAAACACTCTCTCAAAATATATCAGTTCTGGGAAAGCTTGTATACTATTTATCTAGAGTGCTGATAGCCTTGTGCAGGCACTCGTGAAAGCATTGCAGATGAACCACAGAAAGAGTAACCGTGCCTATGTTAAAACGAACCAGTTGTCACCATAATAACATCAAATATATCTACATATGACAAAGTGATTAGTATTACGTCAGTTAGAAAACGGTATATACAATTCCAGGGCATATGCAGGTGTATGGCAACCACTCCCCAGCATGCAGGTCTACCAATTTTGTTGCCGCTTCACGCAACACGTGTCAGATACATCGTCCATTGTGTCAGAATGTATAGTACTTTTTTTAAAAGATACTTTTGGGAGCTACTATACATGCATATCATTCCACAAGACATACACTTTGCAATCAGCACATGGTAGTATAGGAAATGTGTGAAGATAAAGGTTTCTCAGTCGTCCCTTAAAACTTTTGTTTTCTGTGTATCTTGTATGTGTCCCGTTCTCTATTGCTAAGCCCGTAACTAATCTATTTGTGTCAGTCTAATTCCCTGTGACTGGAAGGGAGTAGTTGCTGGCAAAGATTAAATGGATAAGCTGAGAAAGTTCGGAAGAAAAATAAAAAAAAGATTGAGAACAACAAACAACTGAGGAAGGAGCTGTTTCTTTAGAACAGGAACAGTGGGAGTTAGAGTCTGATGAATCAGACTCATCAGACTTAGACTTAAGTGAGTGGAGAGCAGAGAAGCTGGATAAAATTATACAGGTGTTGGATGATATGAGTGCAGGAAACCTTAGGGATAGAGAAGGTAGCCAGGACACTTCTAGGCAACTAGATAGTGAAGAAGACTTGAACGCCTTGCGTTTGCGTTCTGGACGTACATATCAGACAATGCCTGAGTGTCAAACTAGTTCTGAAATGGCCACTGGTCTTACTGATGAAGGCACTCCTAGTGCAGAGGAGATTGTGAACATTGGAGAACAGGCTGCAGCAGCACCCATGGACACTCTAACAGACCCAAAAAATCCACTAAGCTCTGACATTAATCCAACCACTTATGTATCCATTTTCACCTCGGGCATGTTGAGCACCCCACAGGCTTTTGGACAGCAGGGGCAGTATCATTTTCCTAATGCACCTTATGCTAATCCTTGGGGCCTGAATACTAACAGTGTTGGCATGCAAACCCATGTTAATACTCCTATATGGCATGTACCCATGGCAACTACTAACCTTACTACTGCTGCCCCTTAAACATTACCACCTGTAGCGCCAGTTAAGCAATCTCAAGGACCTTTTGCCCAGCCACCTTTGAACTCAGACTGTATAAAGGTGTTGCCTACAGCTCAAACGACCAAACAGTTTACTGAGGAAGATGACTATGACATACATAGTCTCCTAGGAGACTGTGAAGCTCAGATACATAGATTGAAGCTTGCTAGTGATGGGGAGAAAATTTGGCATGTTAAAGCTCATATTCGGCCAAATTCCCAGGCGGCTGAAATGCTTGAGGCCTCTATTTTCCAAATCGGACCCACTGCTCAGGAATGTGAGAGGTTTAAGAAAGCCCTTATAAATACTTTCGAAAGTGTCAGACGCTTGGGTGTTTAGACTGATAAATAGGGCACAGCAGTATCCAAATTGTACTTAAGGCCAAGCCTATGCTAAAGCAGGCATGTGTTATGTAGAAGCTAGCAAAGCTTTGGTAACTTTAGGCTGGGGCGACATAGCTGGGGGACTGTCTTATGAGAACGTATCTCGTCTCCTGGAGAACCTCCAGTACTTGCTTTTTTTGGCCCCTGCTAGGCGAGACAATTTACTTAGGCAGGCGAAAAGACCTCCTGAAATAGCCCTTCATGACTTGAACTTCAAGTTAAAAGCAAAGGCAGCAGGAGAAGGCGGAAGAACCATCTTAGCTGTGGACACAGGGAAACAAAACCCTGCTGGTAAGTTCTGTACTGTGTGCAATAAGGCTGGTCATCCAGCTAAAAAGTGTTGGAAAGCTTAAATGGCGGCACACCCAGGCAGCCAAGGCCAACACAACTGCCACGTCTGGGTCTAGTACTTCCGCTAAATGCATCCAGGCAACAAACAATCAAGCAACCAGTCTACCACAGCATACCCAAGCCAAGGCTACAAAGCCAAAGGTACAAAGGTGGTGTGTCATACACGGGCAGTGTCCTCATTCCTCGAACTATTGCCCCATGGTCATTGCCAATAGGGAGCAACTGCGTAACATGGCGAATCTGGGGGAAGCTCAGAGCCACACACAGAAGTAACCCGAAAGATCGTGCAGTCCACCGATGAGTGTGTGGCAGCTATAAAAAAGGTGGATTTACTGTCAATTCCTTGGATTATAGGGAAAGGCCAGGTGTCCTTGATAGTTGACACCCGGCATGTGCAAACATTATGTCTAGTAAAGCTCTAGAAAGACTAAGACAACTGATGCTTCCTGCACATTGGACGTTATCAGCATCCGATTTGATTTTGACTGGTGTGACGAGGAGTAAAATGAAAATCATAAGCCAGGTACCGTTGACACTGGGGGCAGATAAACGATCTCCTGTAATACTTGCTACATTCTATGTGGTTGAGGACTTGACTCTGCCAGCTGATGGGTTATTAGGTCTTAAATCCATGGAAAAGTATAATGTGATTATACACCCTCAGAGACATTCCATTACCTTTAATGGGAAGGAGTTTTTGGGCCTTGTTCCCTCAGCAACTAAAACTGGAAATAGTGGCGTTCAACAAGGAGCCATTCAGCCAGTTGGTGCCCCGACAAGTGTAGCGTCAAGGGAATCACCAGACGAACATGAAACACAGAGTATGGGCTGGAAGCAGGTCAAGGCTGTAGTGTGTGGGAATCACCACCTGCCCAGTTGGACTGTCTGAAAATTTCCTGTCCGAGTACCTGATGTGTCGGTGGGAACTGATGTGGCATGCTTATGAGAGACCGTAAAACATTAGGCATTGTCGCTGGAATCCACCCTGAGCAGTGTTGGACAAGACCAGAAGATGCCCCTCTTCATCGCAAGTATGAGTGGTGGTGCAGTTAAGCTCAGAGGTGGTACTTATGTAGGTGACTTGATGTGCTATGATGCCCCCGTAAAGGAAATCGATGATGCACCGGTGATCTCTCCAGTAGTTACATCGCTAACAATGACTCAGTCAGAACCTACACATCTAGGGAGAGAAAGTTTGCCAGGACAATACGTGAAGGTAACAGACAATGTTAACCATAAAGCACGATTGCTAGCACTTCTTAATGAATCCTCCAACGTAGTGGCACTTTCAGGAGAACCGCTGGGCAGGACTGGTAGGGTGAAACATCATATTAGTTTGTGCCCTGGTACAAATCCAATGTATGTGCCTGCATACCATCTACCACACAGCCAAAGGAAAGCAGTGGAAGGGGAAGTTGAAAAGATGCTTCATAATGAAGTCATTCAGCCTTCTTCCTCACCTTGGAATGTATCACTCTTTCTGGTGCCTAAAAAGGATGGCGGTGTGAGACCTGTTGTGGATTTCCGGCAAGTGAACAAGGTAACCGTACCGGATTGTTTTCTGATTCCACATCTCGGAGACTTACTATAGTCCCTGGGTAAGGGAAATATCATTTTCCCCTGCCTGGATCTAGCGTCAGGGTATTGGCAGGTGGAACTGACCAAAGAGTCTTGTCGCATCACTGCCTTTAGCACTCACCATGGGCACTTTGAATTTCTCCAGATGCCTTTTGGTTTGAGTAATGCTCTTTGACATTTCAGATGATGATAAATCAGTTGTTTGGTGACGTGTTAGGGCAGGACGTCTTGGTGTATCTAGATGACTTGATAACTGTGAGCCATGGAGAATCACTTTAATAAGTTAAAACGAGTGATAGAAACATGAAGGTCAGTGGGTCTGAAAATCAAGCTGTCCTGAAGTCATGGGTAAGATTTCTAGGGCACTCAGTCGATGGTGATGGCATTAAGGCTCATCCGGATAAGGTTACTGCCATGATAAACTTCCCTACACCCAAGTCCAAGGATGATGTTCGTTCGTTTCTAGGGCTCACTGGCTTCTACAGGAGCTTTGTCCACATATATGCTGCTATCGCATCACCGTTAACGGCTCTACTCACGAAGCATGGAGCATGCAAATGGGGATCATTGAAAGAGAAAGCTTCAGCGACCTCAAGAAAGCCATGACTGAAGCTCTTGTGTTAGTGTTTCCTGACTATACTCAACCTTTTTGCCTGTGCACGGACGCCTCAGGTTCAGGTCTGGGAGTGGTGTTACAGCAGAAGGATGAGCAAGGTAAAGTGCACACCATTGCATATGCCAGTAGGGCACTAAGACCCCCCAGAAAAGAATAATGCGACACACTTGGAGACATTAGCAGTCGTGTGAGCGTTAGGACATTTCCATAATATCAACTTCAGTTACCGAATAACTGTTTTAATTAACCATGCACCCATACACGACTTGTTCAGAGGGAAGAGCCTGCACGATAAGGTCGCCCATTGGTACAGCAAGGTAATGGAATTCGACCCAGAAGTCAAATATTTACCGGGCCATCAAAATGTTGTTGCCGACACGCTGACTAAAAACATTGCTGCTGCCATATCTGAGGTTATCCCTCTCACTGGGTATTCCCCGGACACGGAAAAAGCAGAACAACGTAAGGATGCGATATGGTCTCAAGTCATCTATGCCTTGGAGTTAAGCAGCGAGACTTGTCTACTTGAACTTCCAGTACCAATGACTCACTTCCACTTTCAACAAGGTCTCTTGTATAAGAAACCACCAGAGAAGTGCACTATGTATCAGTTGGTTGTTCCTGCTACTCTACAGCAAGCCATGTTACAGTTGGTTCATGACGTACCTCAAGCGGGTCATCCCGGACGTGACAGATGCATACGTGAGGCAAGAAAGAAGAACTTTTGATTGACCATGTCAGTCAATGTATCAAGTGAACGGAAATACGAGGAACAACTGGACTTCCTACTTTCATCTTGGAGGATCTGCTGCTGGATAAACCATGGGATACAGTCTCCACTGATCAATTGGTGTTGCCAAGAAGACAGCAAGGCTCAAACTATGTGTTAGTGGCAGTGGACCATTTTTCATTATTCACTGTTTTAGCACCTTTACAGATGAAAACTGCAGAGGAGGTGGTGCAAGCTTTTGTAACCTCAGTGATTTGTCCATATTTTACACCCAAGGTATTGCTCAGCAATAATGGCAGTGAACTTCGTAACCAGGTGTTACAAGAAATCTGTCGTATGTATGGGGTAAAGCAAGTCTTTGTTACGCCTTACAGTCCCAAGAGCAATGGCCATGTGGAGAGAACAAACAGGAAAATATTGTAAGTCCTGAGACCAGCGATGAACTCGATGGAGAATGACTGGTACCTCGTAAGACTGGTTACCACATCTAGCAGTTATCATGAACTCCTCAGACAATTCGTTGACTGGGAAATTTCCTCATTACATCCTATATGGAGAAGAGAAAGTGTTGCCCTACAGTTTGCTAGCTGAACCTCCTACTCTGGTGTACAATCCCGAGGATTACAATAAGGTCCAACTTGCATGATTTCAATGCATATATAGTGAAGTACGGAAAAGGTTAAAGGCCTCAAGAGTGGAGATGATGGCAAAACAACGCAAAGGTAGTCAAGAAAAGACGCTGGATGTAGGCTAGAAGGTGATGGTCCAGAATCCTGAAAGAACTTCCAAGCTCAACCCTAAGTTCTGTGGGCCATGTACAATTATGGAAAGAGTGCATGGACATAGCTACAGAATAAGGAATGAGGCGAATGGAACTCAGGAGATAGTACATGCTGACAGGATCAAGCCAGTAAGTCAAGAGCTAGGCCTAACTAACCAATCATCTGATGTGTTGTCCCCTCTGTCTTCGTCACAGTCTATGTTGTCGTCTGAACCTGTCCCTATCCAGGGACAGAGAGGCGGTTAACTTTGTGCGGATACTGACACAATATTTGAATCAATTACTGCGAGCGAGCGAGCAAAGCGAGCAAACTACGTCTACTGTCACGTAAGTTTGAAAATGAACGGCTTGGCCTACCCCGACCCGGCCAGACCCGACCATCACGCTAAGCAGAAGCTAACAACTTTACTCCTATGTGAAGTGCAGTGAAAATTCCCTGTGCATGTGATACATTAATTCAGTAAATTATGTTATCAAGTAAAAACTCACTCATAAGGGCGTAGAAACCCCTTAGAATGTCTAGTGTTCAAAGGGAGTGTTCGGCCCAAATCAGTGAACGTCTCAATTACGAAAAGAAATTTAAAAAGATTTTCCGTCGTATTTTTCAGATTTTTTTTGTCATTAGTTCTAGCAATTAAATATCGGATATTCCGCCTATAGTTTTACATGAGAGGGAAACTGTGATAACCTGGTGCTGGCTCGGTCGTCACGCGCTCACAAAGCTCACTCAACTGGTAGTAAATATATTAAACACCTGCTGTACTTATATCGGTAATCCAGAAATATTTCATCATTATCATCATTATCATCTAGTCACAAATAGAATACTAATATCTGAAGATAGCAATGGATCTCGATCAATTTAGGGACATGAATCAAAGGAAACAAAGACCCATCTCTATCCTCACCTACCGTGTAATCTACGAGTCTGCTTCTTGCACATTACGGATAGGTAGTTCGGTTGCCATAGCCTTGTTATTTATCCTGGTCACGACTCTCATATCCTAACTTAACCTGGCAACCTAACCTAATCAGTATATTCACCTGCTACGACTATGGGATCTTTCATTTCCGTCCGTAAAGGAATTATATATTATCAACCGGTTTTTCGGCCGATTTAATTACCTCAATTTCCGAAGGACGAGGAAGCACATACCCAGGTATTGTTCTTTTTAGTGCCCATGATCGTCTAAAATCCCCAAGTGTGTTCCGCCTGTGTCTCTCGTTGCCAAAGACCCAGCCAAGCATAACACTGGCGCCTCCACTCTCTTTCTCCGCTTTCAGTCTGACTTTTGCCACGAACACAAAAGTATCCCGAACCTTATCCTCTTGATGTGGCTTTATCTAGGGCCAGTTATTCCTTGTGGGCACGGGAGATGCCCTAGTACCTATTCTTTTGCGATTTAATTTGCGTTTTATACTTCGATTTTCCCTTGTTACCCTTGTCGCGGATTCAATATTGCCCAGAACTTTATCTTCTCAGTACGGCTTACCTGTGGGACTTTGTTGTTGTTGTTGTTGTTGTTGCTGGGTATGGAGGCTCCTTAGCCCCTCTTTTGTTATTTGCTTTACGTATTAGCCGTTAATCCCTCGACCCAAGACGGCTTTCTCAGTTAAACAATCTCTTCATTTCCTGACGATTTTGTTCATCTCTGGAGGGATTTTTCGAACATAAAACCAGATATTTGAGACAGAATATTGTAGCCTACATATAAATATTAGCCTCTGTGTCTGAGCCCTCAGTCCCCCAACAACAGGGTCTCTCATAAGGTGTCCAAACAGTGTAGTGATAGCGAGAATGGAATAACAGAATGATGAACAGAAAAGCTTTTATATTAGCTGTACCTAAGACTTCCGACAATTCATTCCATGTGTTAATTTCTTTGTCTGTGCTCATACTGTTTTTCTTTTCTTTCTTTTCGCCGTTTCCATTCTTCCTTACGTCCTTCCCTTCCCCATTAACTTACTCCTATAAAATTGATTAAAATCTGTATTAGACAGATCTGACATCAAAAACTGTGTATACCGAACATTCCATTCCATCTGCTTATTAATTTCTCTAGTATGGCTGTGTCCTTATTTTTTTTCTTAACTGCTTTCTTTAGTGTCCTTACTGTATTTCCATACTTCCTCCCATCGGCCACCAACCTTCAACTTTACTTACTCACGCCCTGCAGTCTCGCTCTTTGCTTTATTTTTTAACTACGTTCTTCCGCGTCTTTACCTTCTCAAGATTCTTACCTACCCCACCTACTTGTCCTTACTTACTCACGCCCTTCAGTTTCTCGCTGACTCGTTGCTTTATTTTTTAACTACTTTCTTCCGCGTCTTTACCTTCTCAAGAATCTTACCTACCTCACCTACCGTCCACTTAATTTCTTTTTCATTTCCCTTTTTCAATTATTCTATTGTCCTCTGTGTCCTAACTTCCTGACGCCTTTCAGTCCTTCACTCCCTCCTTTCGTTTCTTTTCATTTATTTTTATTTCTACTGCTATCTACTACGCGCCTACTTCCTTACTTTCTCACATCCCTCACATGCTCTACCAGGGAAGTTAATAAGCAGGTATATCGGGTAGAACCTGGGCCAAATACTGCGTGAAACCATAGCTGGGTATATACAGTAAACACAGTTACATTCACTTTTTTCTTTTATTTGTTATCTTACTGTTCTTCTCCATGTCTTTACATCCTATTACATTTCCCTCCCTCTTTAATCTTTTTTTTTTTTTACTGCTCTTTGTTTCTTACTTTCATAGTCGTTACGTTCTTAGATCTATTTTTTCCTTCTTCTGTATTTATTTTTAATTTCTTCTGTGTCTCTACATCGTCACGTCTTCCGTACCTCAAAAGCACTAACAGAGTAGTTAGCAAACCGGTATATCGAGCAGAACCTGGGGCCTAATACTGCGTCTGGAGATCAGAGGTACTACGGCCGACCTATTAATGACAACTCCACAAACACACAAAGGATACACCACCAATTTTTTTTCTCTCCACATTTTTGCCCATTGAGGAGGAACAGACGTGGTGTGGCGGTGGGATTTTTTTCCCTTTTTCTCGTTCCTAATTTGGTTTAGGGACAAGAGATCATACGCGGGAGTTGCTTGTATGAAGGCTACCGTATGTAACGAGGTGTAAGAGACGTTTGTTTTACAAAATTCTGTAACTTTTCTTAGTGGGATAAAACATTTGATGATGATGATTATGAATACGATGGAGATGATGACGACGATGATGATGATAATGATTCTGCAGCATGATAGATGTTTATTTAACTTTGGTAACATAATTTTAGTATCGAAGTTGCTATGATGGTGATGACGATGATGATAATTACGACAATGATGATGGTGGTGATAATGATGAGGATGATAGATTTCTAAAGGTAGTCATTTCCACTAAGCTATTTTTTTTTTTCAGATACTTTCATTTAGCAATACCACAGGAAACATTAACGAAAAGGTTTTGCTCATAAGACGGAGGTGCTGGCGGATTTCATTTTTTTTTTTTTTTTTTAGCATCAGCTGCGGAAGCTGTTGGTTTTGTGGATACGTAACAAGAGTCTTTGCGACATTTCTTAAGGAATTCTTAGTCCATAGTTTCCACTAATCGTCCATTAACCCATATTTTTAAAATGTTTTCATTTCCATATAATAATCTGGATATTATCTGTCCCTCTGTCTTATCTACATTATTTATATCCATATCTATCTAAATATCACTCAGTGTGATTTCAGATGAAGAACTCCGTAGGAAGTATTGCCGAATGCTTTACTGTATGTTTTTTTGTTTTTGCTCATATGGGAAGAGCAGTGTGGCTTTTTTTTTTTTTTGAGAGAGAGAGCATCTGGACACACACACACACACACACACACACACACACACACACACACACACACACACACGTTCACCCATCCCCAACACACTTTATCTTTTCTACAAGCCTTGCTTGTTCCCAAAACTTACACATAAACGAGTGGAGCTGAACTAGAGTCAACTTTCGGGACCTACTGCTGGGGTTGATGAGGACGTGGTGGGTGGTGGATGGGTGGTTGGGTGTGCTTGGCGGATCTTGGCAGTAAAGTCACGTCCTTTTGCATTATCTGACCGTGGGGTCAACTGTGCTACCAAGGTGTAATTATCTCTCTCCTCTAAATCCTGGGGTTTGTTGCTTGACCCCCTAGATTTCTCAGTTTGTACAGACGGTTCGTTTTCTCCTGATGGAACTGGGCTACTCACACAACTATAATACTAAGTCATGATTGCATGAATGAACCTCACTTATAGGGTAGGAATAAGTCCTCTTGGTTATTTATCACAGGACCCCTCATATATGATTACAACTGTCCACCAGCTAACTGAAAGGAGTTAGGGATCTCTGTCTGACTAACGCACTTATTTATATCATTAGCATCTATATGGTTTCACCATCTCCATCGTTAATAAAATGTACTACCATTAATCTCTCACAATAATCTCATCCATCTCTATTAGTTGAGTAATCTGCGCAAGAAAATGTCTTCCTTACTAGTGTTCATTACTATCATCATCATCATCATCATCATCATACTTAAAAAACTTCTCTTTTCTTACATTCCATCACATGTACTATCTTCAATTAAATTCTCTCCTTCGAGAAGCTGTAAAATACATCAGACGGTTTTAAATAAAGAATTCCAGGAAAAACTTCAATTAACGCGACATCTCTAGCAAACATATTCTGTCAGGTAATCAGATCCCACAAATACCATTTTCCACCCTCAGTTACACCCAGCCAGTTGCATCATCGTCTAATGGCCTCATAACACCCTGTCACACTGGCCAACTTTATAGGCGAACTCGAAACTTGGACAGAAATCAGCTGAAATTGCCGACCTGCTGTCACACACGGACCCTGCGATCGTCGACTTTTGTTGTGAACCTTCACGACAAAAATGGTTGATCGCTTCAGTACGGAGGGCCACTTCATGCGGAATGAAGCTGCAGGCGCTCAGTGATTGCTAGTTTGGAGCGAAACACGGTCAAGAAAAGGCAAAGGGTGAGATGCCAAGATTTTCGTCCTTTTGTAGGATATTCAATGCAGCTCAATGATAGAATATTTTGCAGTATATTTCACGTATTTCAGTGGTAAAACAAGACAATACTACGGCTTATACATCCTTTCCATAGCACTGCTTCGTCACCAACATCACATTCTAGTGTTAATCTATGGTTACAACTCAGCATTCCAGGTGGAAGGATGATCAATTATACTTCAAGTAAAATTGAGAATAGAATAGCTAGCATGACCTTATAACCGCCGTATTCTAGGTGGCATAGTGGGCTTTGCAGTATCTTTTCCTCTGCGATCTATTTATCACATTGCACCTTAGCTTTCTCTTATAAACCCGTTATTTATACAATATCGATGAAGTTGTTATTAAGGACACACAGTACAAGAGATATACTGAGGTGTACTGTGATTAAACCACTAACGATGATGTGTTACGAAAACAAAACCCTTTAGAATACAACCCACAATTTCAAGTAAACCCACAAAAAAAGTGTCAAACCCCCGACAGCACTGGGCATTGCGAGACACACGACGAAACAGTTTAATACTTCGGCCACCCTCTGTGTGTGTGTGTGTGTGTGTGTGTGTGTGTGTGTGTTGATGGATGGAGAGAGAGAGAGAGAGAGAGAGAGAGAGAGAAAATGGAAACTACTCTGAAAAACATATTTAATCACAAGTTTTCAGTCCACACCATGCCAGCATCGGGCACTTTGTCTTATATCGTCAGCATGACTAATAGTAAATATATAAAGATGCTATTTGGCTTCTTCCCTTTGACTCCTTCTTCCTTGCATTAAATAAAAACAGGAAATCCAAAACCCCATCTAGCTAACACCAAATCCTTCTCTCTGTTAAATCACTCAAAGGAAAATGTCAAGAGCCACGCAGAATAGACCCTAGTATGTTGTCAGTGTCTGCCCTGCATCATATATTTCCTACCCCCACTGCCACACCGCCCACACCAGCAGACTGAGCAGTCCCCGTAAGACGCAAGAACTGCAATGGGAGCCTCGACGAAGCGCTAATTACGGACTATCCTGTATATATGTAATTGGTCGTTAATTACTTGCATCCAATTGCATACTGATCGCTAATTACCGCATGATATATTTGCCTCTAACGAAGCGCTGATTACGGACTATTCTGTATATTTAAAACTGCTCGTTACTTACCTGTACCAAATTGCATACTGACCGCTAATTACCGCATGATATATTAACCTCTAATTGCCAGTCCATTTTAAGTAATCAAGGTGGGTTAATTAAAGATGTGTATCAGGTGTAATGACCCCTGTTGGAGCTTGTTAGCCCAGTTAAGAGACGACCCTCATTAACACCTTCAAGCAGAGGGCGTAATTAGGAGTTTTGGCTTAGTATTTAACATTCTCTCTCCCTCCCTCCCCCCGTCTCTCTCTCTCTCTCTCTCTCTCTCTCTCTCTCTGGCTGAATTCTGATACGTATGTATATACAGAAGCAGCATTGTGACAGAGAAAGCAGTCGCTACCAAGGTGGAGGCGATGAGTGTGGGTGTTTATGGCGTCCGTAAATCACACGCCCGTGTTAAACAGCTGAGTGAATGGATCCCTTGCCATCAGTGCAGCTGAGTGGATGGATCGCTTGCCATCAGTGCAGCTGAGTGGATGGATCCCTTGCCATCAGTGCAGCTGAGTGGATGGATCCCTTGCCATCAGTGCAGCTGAGTGGATGGATCTCATGCCATCAGTGCAGCTGAGTGGATGGATCCCTTGCCATCAGTGCAGCTGAGTGGATGGATCTCATGCCATCAGTGCAGCTGAGTGGATGGATCCCTTGCCATCAGTGCAGCTGAGTGGATGGATCCCTTGCCATCAGTGCAGCTGAGTGGATGGATCCCTTGCCATCAGTGCAGCTGAGTAGATGGATCTCATGCCATCAGTGGAGCTGAGTGGATGGATCCCTTGCCATCAGTGCAGCTGAGTGGATGGATCCCTTGCCATCAGTGCAGCTGAGTAGATGGATCCCTTGCCATCAGTGCATTTGAGTGGATGGATCCCTTGCCATCAGTGCAGCTGAGTGGATGGACCCCTTGCCATCGTTACAGGTGGGTGGAAGGATCCCTTGCCCTCAGTGCAGCTGAGACGCTACCTGCAGGCACCCGTGGTAAGGCGTGCTAGAGTAAAGACAGGAGAACTTGAGAGCGTTCCGAAACCTTGTTGAGAAGCGACCGGGGCATTTGGTGGGAGGGAGAGGAAGGGGAAGAGGGGGAGGAAGGATAGGAGGAGTGGGAGAGGGAGGATGGAGAGGACTTGCTACACCGCCTGCACATGCCACATCCCTGACACACCCACCATGCCCATGGCGCACAAAGCACTGGAATCTATCACAGGGCACAAGGGTAGTACAGTAATTGAACCAACGGACCGTGCAACTACACCTGCCTCACAGTCCCTGAGGTCCTGTGGGTTGGCAGCGAAGAGAGAAACCGCCACGAGCAACAGACAGGCAGACAGCGTGAGCACAAGTATGGTGTAGCTATCGAAGAAGGCTTGGGTGTAAAGAACCAAGGCGGACGAACGCCCTGAATCCACCAGTCTGACCGGTACGTGGAATGCTGGTATTATATCCGTTTTGCTTCTAATATTTCTCAAACTGCGCTCTTGTCTGCTTATGTGAGAGTTCTCTCTGTCTCTCTCTCTCTCTGTCTCTCTCTCTCTCTGTCTCTCTCTCTCTCTGTCTCTCTCTCTCTCACACTGCTGCCACTACTGCGTCTCAGGTCCTTATATTCCTGAGTCAACCCTTGACGTCTTGTCATGAAAAGACTTAGAAATAATGTCATAAAAGACTTTGTAGTTACTTGTAGAGAAGTTTTGTGGTTTAGTTGTCACTCTTGATTTCTTGTAGTAGGAATTAAAGATGAATACAGGAGTTGATCTTAATTTATTATCTTTAGAGAAATCTAAGTTGAGTAGGGTATGGCTTACAGAGACAATATAATAAGTAAGTCTAGTTGAGCCCCTCTTTCTTGTTCACTCTCTCCACTACCTGTTGGTTCAAAAGCTAGCCTCCTTCTGAGCTCTCTTTCCTAAATTCTGGTGAAACAGGGGTCGTGTCACGTGTGTTACACTGTGGTTGGAAAGTTCCAGAAACCTGTATGTGAGTATGTGTGTATGTCATTAGGGCTTTGTTCGCCTGCTATCTCGCTGACACTACCTACATCATCTCCTGACATTGCTACTTCCTACGTGTCGTCAACATTTCCTCAGTTAACTTGCAAGATCATTTCCCTTTCCCAGGCTCGCATGAAGCTGTCTATCAATCTATTTATCTGTCTATCTATTATGATTTGTAATTATAATATGAACTCATAACATTGCTCGGCTACGCCGCTGGAGGTCCTCCGACAGCAATCATCATTGACATATGCTAATCTATTAGTACATAATATTGATTATAATATTGTATACATATAATATTCATAGTAAATTGCAATGATCCAGAAATATTACATTTTAAACAAGTTGTATACATATTTGAATAAATGCACTAAAAGTAAACTATTTAACTGTAATACAGTATGTACTTGGGTTATTGTAGTGAAATGCATACATGCAAGAAAAAAAAAATAGTTTAAAATTAAGATTATGGTAAGAGTTATTAATATTTCATTTAAAGATAATGCTACTGGTATGCCATACTTCTATATCATGGGTCATTCTTCTTTGTATTAAATATATATATATATATATATATATATATATATATATATATATATATATATATATATATATATATATATATATATATATATATATATATATATAATACTATACACAAAATATGTACACTTTACATTCAGGGGGGTTAACTTGGATGTTAACTCTACCCCCACTAAATACTGACTCCAAATTTGCAATTCTTGCATGCATTCTGTGCATTGCAAACAGCAGTACTGCAAATACAATGCAGAAGATTATAAAGTCATTCTTCTTTGTATTATATATATATATATATATATATATATATATATATATATAATTAATAATATACACAAAATATGTACACTTTACATTCAGGGGAGTTAACTTGGATGTTAACTCTACCCCCACTAAATACTGACTCCAAATTTGCTATTCTTGCATGCATTCTGTGCATTGCGAACAGCAGTACTGCAAATACAATGCAGAAGATTATAAAGACAGTAGGTGCTGGGCTATACACATAATACGGGTTGAACATACTCAAACTCAGATCTTCCCATGGCTTCATTGTTTCATCGATCATCTGCATAGTTTCAAACTTAGGTGAAGTCAACTTAATACTTGTGCTCATGTTTAAGTCCATATCAGGCAGTGGGTAGAAATGTTTGTGTGTATGATTGAGGATGGCGTAGTGATTGATGGTGGATAAAGTAGACATGGCTGGTATAAATACCGCACAGTAGTCTGGTGCTATGTATAATCCTGAGACTGAAGTATGAGATGGTGGTATATCTGGACAGATTATGTAAACTGATGTTTGAGTGAAATAAAAAAACTGTGCGTGTCCGATGCGTTGATGGTGCACAAGTTTATCTGGAGCAAAAGTGAAGTTGCAATGATTATGAATATTGTCATTTCTGATGATAGCCATTTCACAAGGGACTGTATCAGTAGGCTGAAACGTGAAAATGTACGCAGGACAAAGATGAACAGCATGTAAGGATGTGCGGCACTTTCGTTCAATCGTTGATTCACTTGCGAAAGTGACAGTGTTCCGTCTCTTGGAGACCATGATGAGTTCGGTGACTCTGTTGATGTCGATGATGACCAAAGTGTTGTTATTTTTATAGGGGAAGGGGTGTATTTGGTATACTGTGAACAGGTCTTCAGTTATGAATGGTACATGAACTACTACTGATGTTGGTGTTAGTGTTGCTTCTAAATATAGATATTATTGCTTGAATTCCCTACTGCGGAACAAAGGCTTCAATTTATGTTTATGTATGCCTTGACTAATTATCTGACGTAGCTCATGAAGTGGGAGTAAGTCAATTGTGATCTTGCCATCACCAGCATTCGAAATTCCTTGCATAAGTGCCCTGAAACGATCTCTAGTGTTGTCTAATTGTAGTAGAATCTTGTCAATATGTTCTGTGATGATGGAGAAGTGTTGGAAAAGTGTAACGTTTCCCTCCATTTCATTTATTTTATCTACACTCTCGAGAGCTATGTTTTCTGCCTTTTTCAGATTTTTCACAATTGTCTTCATTGCTGAGTTCTGTCCTGTGATGAATTTATCTTGGTATGTTAGTATCTGAGCTATTTTATTAAATTTGTTGTTTATTTCTTTAAGGTCATCCTCTGTAGCCAATCCAAAGATGTTCCCAAGAACTGCGCCACCCAGGTCGAACAAACCGCGCTTTTGGCGAGTACGGGTGATGTTGTTCCTGTCGCTCAGTACCTCCGTTCCATAAGATGGGAGATCTTGGATCATGATGAGCATAGTTGACTTTGCCTGTTCTAGTTTCCATTTCGCTAACCTTACTATTTCATTCACTTCCTTTGTGTTATGTGCTTGTGAAACATAGTTTCCTATCATGAAGTCCAGAGTTCGCATAGGCTTCGCAAGATTGTCTAGATAAGTAGGTAATTCATACAAGTAATCTAGACTTATTTCAGTACTCATGACGTCCTTAACGATTGTAGTCGTGGCCGTTGGAGCTATGAGGCATCCTTGTCGTTCAATGTGTTGGGGGTCTAAGTGCGCATATCCTCTTGCTATGTAGAGGAGAATCCATAGCATAAGTTCCTTCATCGTAACCTACCGAAAAAAAAAATCTATTAATATCCTAATATGGTCATGCTGTGGTCGATGATAGTGATGATGTGCGTTACGGTTGATTGTTATTTCATTTATAGAAGGAGTTTATATCGATATTTAATTCTCGTAAATGATGTACTGTAGATTTTATTGGAACAGTTGCACCTATGTTCGACTATTTGGTATATGACCTTAATTTCTGTTTGTAATAATTGTTGTTTTCTTGCTTGGTTTCTTGAGGTACGTTCGCCTGTTCGGTTGTATCCGATGCTGAATAATTATTGGATAATTCCCTTGAAACTCGTTTTAAATGGTCAATATGAACTTGTTTCTCTTCGCCACTTGACAGTAACTTAATTAAAACTTTGTTTGCTTTTATGTTAATTACTCTGTATTGGCCCTCAAATTTTGGGGATAATTTATTGTCTCTTGTATGAATGATACCATAAACAATGTCTCCTAAGCTGATAGGTGAATCTCTTGCCTTCTTGTTAAATGCCTCCGTCATTTCTTCCTTGGACATCGTTAATTGTGTTTTGTCTCTTTTGTGTATGTCCTGGAATTCACGTAAACGGAGTTTAGAGTAATCATCGTAATTGTATATGGGCAGACTGTCACCTTCTAGGAGCTCATATGGTAGTTTTTTATCTGTCCCATATATAATGAAATGTGGTGTGTCACCTGTGAATTTATTTATAGATCCATTAATTGAGGCTTCTACTCTGGGAATCCAATCATCCCAGCTTGCATAATTTTCACTGAGAATGTGTCGTAGCACATCTAATACTTTTTTATTTTGTCTCTCTACCAACCCATTCGATGCTGGGTGATAGGCTAAAACGTTAACCTTTTTGATGTTGTATTGATCACATTTTTCTTGTAAGATCTCAGAATTAAATTCTCCTCCATTATCACTTATTAGTACCTTTGGGGTAGTAAAGTGACATATTACATTATCGGTTATTGCCTTTGCTACTGTCTCTGCTGTTTTATCTTTAATTGGAGCTATAATGACAACGGGAAAAATGATCCGTTGCTACGAATAGGTATAGGTTATTATTGTATGATAATGGCATCTTGAGTAAATCAACAGCGACAACGTTCCATGGTTGATGTGGTACAGAGTAATTACCCATCGGTGCAGGTGTGATTGGGTATCCTTTGTGTTTCGCACATGATTCGCATCTGTCTATATGATTGTTTATATCTTTTCGTAATGAAGGCCAGTAATATAACAGCTGGGATTGTTTGAATGTCTTTTCCTTTCCAGGATGTCCTGCATGTGGGCTATCATGTATCGTTCGTAATACTTGGGTATCATGTCATTAGGTACTACCAACTGGTTAGTATTTCTTTGGCATTTTGGTTGTTTAGAGTTAATCTTGTATAATGTATTATTGACCATTGTGAATTGTTCGAGTGGGACATGCAGTTTGGGTAATTGTATGTCATCTTCACTTTCTAACTTGTATATAACTCTAGACCATATTGGGTCAAGTCTTTGTGCCTTTGCGATATCATCGTGGTTTGGGATATTTCCTTTGAGATCTAATACCGCGACCTGAATTGTGTTCGGGTTCCTAGATAATGCGTCAGCTACTATGTTCATTTTACCTTGTATATAATGAATTTGTACATTGCAGTTTTCAACTGTACATTTCCATCTTGCTCTCCTCCCAGAGAGGAGTTTTTCTTTAAACATACCCACTAGTGGTTTATGGTCGGTGAATAAGTGGATTTCGTAACCATATACCAAATCTCGAAACTTTTGTAATGCAAAAACCACTGCAAGTGCCTCTAAGTCTGTAGCGCAATAATTTTTCTCTGCACCTTTTGTTTGTCTGCTGGCAAATGCAATTGGTTGATTTTTTCCTCTTTTATCTTCCTGCATCAGTACAGCCCCTAATCCTTTAACTGATGCGTCTGTACAAATAAGAAATGATTATATGTAATCTGGATATGCTAAACAAGGTGCATTTGTTAGATTAATTTGTAGATTGTTAAATGCCCTTTTTTGTTCTTCTTCCCATTGGAATATAGCATCTTTTTTGAGTAGCTGGAATAGAGGAAAGGCTATATGAGAGAATTGTGGTACGAATGACCTATAGTACCCAGCTAGACCTAAAAATTGTCTAACTTCGTCAGTCGTAGTGGGTTCAGGAAAATCTCTCACTGCCTGTATTTTGTCATCAGTGGTGTGAATACCATTAGAACTTAATTTGTGGCCTAAGAAATTTATTTCCTTAAAGCAAAATTTGCATTTAGAAAGCTTGATTTTTAAACCAGCATCACTAAGCTTTTGTAAGAGTTTGTCTAATTTCCTGAGATGATCCTTAATATTCTTCGTTGCGATTATAATATCGTCAAGATAAACAAATATTCCTTGTCCTAAAATTCCGGACAATACGTAATTCATAAGACGCTGGAATGTTCCTGGGGCTGTCCTCAGTCCCATTGGCATTCTTGCATATTGGTAATGGCCTCTGTTTGTGGAAAAGGCAGTGTATTTACGTGACTCCTCCGAAACCGGTATCTGGTAATAGCCGTTTAGGAGCTCGATGGTTGAGAATATGTTATTCTCAGGTCCAATATTCTGTAGAATGTCGCTTAGCAATGGCATGGGAAATCGGTCTGGGATTGTGTGATTATTTAGTTTACGGTAATCTACTACCGCACGCATTTCTCCATTTCGTTTGGGCACGAAAAATAATGAGGCATTCCACGGGGAGACTGAAGGCTCAATAATTCCAAGTTTTAACATTTCATCGACATACTGATTTGCAAGTGTACGTTGAGAGTGTGCCTTCATCGCTAGCTTCCTTTCTGGTCGTTCTATAGCCGCTGTTGTAGCCGGCCATCGTTCTTCTCCTAGATCTATCAACAGTGGTGTTCCTCAGGGCTCTGTCCTATCACCAACTCTCTTCCTTTTATTCATCAATGATCTTCTAAGCTGTACATCTAACCTTATCCATTCATATGCTGATGACTCCACCCTTCACCTTTCCATTCGGCTCCCGCAACGTCCATCTCAACAGTTACTTCAACAAACAAGGGATGAGGCTATGGCACATCTAATGTCTGACTTGGCTCGTATCTCTGACTGGGGTACAAATAATGTGGTTGTTTTTAATGCATCTAAGACTCAGTTCTTACACCTATCAACCCGACAAAATCTTCCACAGGTATACCCACAAATGTTTAATAATATTCAGCTTAATCCTGCATCATCCTTGAACATGCTTGGGGTTTCATTTACTCGGGACTTATCTTGGAAAGATCATATTACATCTCTTGTAAAATCTGCTTCCAAGAGATTGGGTGTGCTAAGCCGACTCCGCTCTTTCTTTACCCCTGCACAATTGTTGACTGTATACAGGGGTTTTATCTGCCCCTGTGTGGAGTACAACTCTCATGTGTGGGGAGGCTCCCCACATACAGCTCTTCTCAATAGGGTGGAGTCAAAGGCTTTTCATCTCATTAACTCTCCTCCTCTTACTGACTCCCTTCAACCTCTGTCTCTTTGCCGCACTGTTGCATCTTTATCTCTTTTCTATCGCTACTTTAATGGTCACTGCGCCTCTGAACTGTCTGCTTTAACCCGTCACGTCCCGAGGTTTTCCGCACCTCCGACATCCCCCAGTCCCGAGGTATTTTCGATTTTTTTTTTTTGGCTAAAACCTTCGCTTTTGGTGAGAAACATCGAAAATTCATAGAGAAATCGCTCACCTGAGGTTTAAAGTGCCCAATCCAGGTAGGAGTTCCTCCTTACCTGAGTGGGTTTTCTGACATGCTGGCACCAAAGAAAACGAGTTCTATGGGAGGGTAACTATTTTATCCACTCATAAACGGTATTTATTTATTTACTTGGTACGAATGTATATGTAGTATGACAGTATATTGGTTTTCAAGCAGTAATAAAGGCATTATAAGCATTGTTTCACTCACTAACTAATCACCATACCTGACCTATTTTTGCCACACTACCTGATCATTATTTCTGGCTGTTTCTTCTTCTAATGCTATGTAAACATTGTCCTCCACACTGTCATCGATTGGGGAATCACTCTGGCCCTGAATAACTTTATTAGCCAGGTCACTGGTAACAGGTCCTTTGCCAAGACAATGGCATGAGGGGGGGAGGGGGGAGGTTATGCAGCGTAAGGCATTGTCCCTGCTTGGTTTCTTGTACAGGAATAGAGGAAGGTGTCCCGTGTATACATACGAAAAATCACGTGCGAAAATTGAAAATTGTGCAAATTAGGTACCTTGCAATTGCACGACGTACTGGTACGTCGCCGGGACTGGCAAATGCAAATCGTGGTGACGTACCCATACGTCGTCGGGACGGGGCGGGTTAATTCCTCCACCTCTACGACGGGCGCGTAGCACCCGTTTGGCAGCAAACTCTCATCCCTTTTCTGTCCAACTCTCTAATGCAAGAGTTAACCGTTACTCCCAGTCTTTCATTTATGCAACAGGTCAGCTCTGGAACTGTCTCCCTCTGTCTGTATTTCCTGCTGCCTATGATCTCCAGTCTTTCAAACGCAGTGTGTCCTGGCATCTCAAAATGATGTGATCTTGAATTTGGCTCTCTATTGTATTTTGTTTTTCTCTTGGATGGAACTGTTACTGCGGGCTCTTGGCCTTTGGTTCCTTCTTCCTCGCATAAAAATAAAAAAAAAGCTGGTACGAAAATTCGTGGTGTTTCTGGGTGCACATTAATCATGTGAGTCAGGTTAGTACACCCTAATTGTTCTCCGGGTAATGCTACGGTGTCCCTGTGTGTTTCCAGCAGGGTTAACAAATCATTTTCTTCAAATTCACCTGAGTGAATTAAATTCTCTTTTATTCTTTCTCTATCCGTAGATTTTATCTCACTTGTCACTCCAGCTATAACTATTTCCTTCACAGGGGCAGGACATTTTTCAATATTAACCATGTAAGTCCCTTTTTTCAACTGAACTTCCCCATTCATGTGATTAATTATGAATATCTGAGTTTGCCCTTCGTCGTTCATCTGACATAATGCGTTTTCTACTGACAATCCCTTTACTTTACATAATTCTTCTAAGACAAGAACAGTATTATTCCGTAATTTGCTCTTTATGGTAACTTTCATGTAGGAATTAGGTGGTATAACTAAATCATTGGTGAGATGGGCTGGAAAAAGTGATAAATCAGTACTGTTATCTGGGTCACTAATTCTGGAGGCTGGGGCTGGTGGTGGGAGTGGATCTATACATTCATCTGTTTATGTATGTTTGTTTAAGCCTTTAATATTACCAATTCTTTTTGGTTCTCATGACTTGGTCTTCCCCCGATATGAACATAGACACAATTTTTTCTACTGTTTTGCAGTCACTGGTCCAGTGCCCTTGGTATCTATGATGCCTACGGTAAGGACCAAATCCTTGTATCTTTTGTTTGTCCTCTTTTGCTTTGATAAAGCATTCATACCTTGTGTGTCCTGGTTTTGCACAATAATGACATAGAATGGACCTATCTCTTGACCGTGACCTACGAGGTGACTTCCCATAAGTAGTGTTGTTTATGGCGCGAGACCTGCTCGGGCTGCGTGAAAACTTATGAAACTGCCTGTAGCCTGGTGTTTGTGATCGAGCCCTCGTCACGTTTGGTTGTTTGCTCTGCCTGCTTTCGGGTCGCGATCGATTTTGCTCTCTGTTTGGGGTCGGTGTAGATGTTTTCACAGCTGATACTGTCTCAGGTACTCTCATTCTACTAGAATGTGCGGGTGTGTCGACCATACCTGCTTTACTGCACTGGATCTCTACCTCGTTCATTAAGTCTAGTAAGCACATGCCTGGGGTGTACGCGATCGTCTTGGCTATCATAAGGGTCCTATCAGGTAATTTACACAAGGCAGCTACATAACCAATGATGTCCACGACGAGGCCTGGGGACATCTTTCCATCATCTGTTATCCAATTTGAGTTTTCAAAAGTAACTAACAATGTTCTTTTGATTGTGGAGACATCAGCAGTTATTTCACTGGGCACATGGTTTGTAGTGTGCTCCCTTACAAGATCTACAATCTTATGTAATTCTGGAATTATACCTGGCAAGAAGTTCATACCTCCTGAAAATTTCTCCAAAAATTCAGTTTTAAATTCATCATATGTCCTAGCTTTCAAAAGCTTGTCTGATCTCAATAAATTGCTTGCTGGACATCTTTCCTGGCTTATGCCAGATGAAAAAAATGGCAATTTTCTCTTGTTCATCTAGTATGTGGCTCTTGATGAACATTTGTTCGCACTGACTAACTACTGAAATTACATCAATGCGATCATTTACTGTGCCAGAGAATTTTGGGGCAGTTTTATCTTCATGGTACACGTACACATGGGGTGGGGTTGTTAGATCCGCGGTATTTGTTTTGTGATTCATTTTCACTGTTTGCTCTGTTAATTTAACTTGGACTTGTTTATCGTTGTGTGAGGGAATGGTGGAATAGGGTTCGCCTGTACGTTGCACTATATCAAGTATATTCTGATAGGTATGCAAGGCAGAAATTAAGTCCGCACTTGCTACGTCAGGGGGGATTTCCCACTCACCATCTGGGAGTGACGTATTTGTTTCTTGGTCTTTAGTTTGTGGTGAGGTTTGTAAAACGGGTGTGTTGCCTTGGTGCTCTCCTAATTCTGAATCTGTTGTTGTGGCTAATTGTGTGTCATCTGGTATTAACGTGGGTGGTGGCGAAAATATTCCTGTCACTAAGATATGGTGTTATGAAATACGACTTTTGTTTATTTTTGTCCTAACAAAATAGATGAGTAAATAAGTTGAATTAAATGATAGATAGTGAGTGTATAAGTGTATATATGGAAATAAGTAAAGAAGTTGAATATACCTAATTTTAGCACTGAGAAGAAGTAAGTATAATTTCACCCACTTGATACAGATCATAGAGCTGTGTCGATGCAAATGTCGATCTCGGAAGAAAAATGCAGGGTTGACTGAAGATCCCTTGATACTTCTAGGGCTGTGTTGATGGACGATATTACTCAGGAAATTCCATGGCCTGGTGCTTGTGGGGGTTAACAGCTGTCACAGGCAAACCTCAGCATAGAACGTCGAATTTCCAACTCAATACTGTGGAAATAAATGAGTATGAGTAGGAGTTATGTGAATAATGAGTAATGGGTGAGAAGTGCCTGGTGTCAGTCACATGTTGCTTGGCGTGGCAAACTCGCATTGTGATGTCATCTCAGCACATGGTGACGTCGGCTTCCCATACTGGTAGCTGTGGTGAATACTGAGTAGCGATGCTTAACCTGGCTGAAGAAAGGTGAGTAAGTACCGTTATAAATGTGGCTTTTTGCTGCATGTCTTGACCTCTGCGTCAGCGATGGAGGTAGGCGGGAGAGAGTGGTGGGGGTTTGTGGGCTTGTTGCTTTGGTCTTTCCTCTTCTTTACTTGCTTTCTTTTTTATTCTTCTTGCTGCTGCTTGAAGTTACGTGAAGATTATAGAGTTGCTTTGTAGACTTGTAGGCTATTTGCATTGTAGGCTGTATTTTGTAGGAATTCACTGTAGAACTGAAGCTAATCTTGTAGAGTCTCACCTGTTTTTGTAGAAATTCGTTTTTGATCCCACCGCTGCCACCAAATAATGTCATGAAAAGACTTAGAAATAATGTCATAAAAGACTTTGTAGTTACTTGTAGAGAAGTTTTGTGGTTTAGTTGTCACTCTTGATTTCTTGTCGTAGAAATTAAAGATGAATACAGTAGTTGATCTTAATTTATTATCTTCAGAGAAATCTAAGTTGAGCAGGGTATGTCTTACAGAGACAATATAATAAGTACGTCTAGTTGACCCCCTCTTTCTTGTTCACTCTCTCCACTACCTGTCGGTTCAAAAGCTAGCCTCCTTCTGAGCTCTCTTTCCTAAATTCTGGTGAAACAGGGGCCGTGTCACGTGTGTTACACTGTGGTTGGAAAGTTCCAGAAACCTGTGTGTGAGTATGTGTGAGTATGTGTGACTCATAACACTCTGACCCCAGCCTTGTTTCTGACGGCCGCTGTTGGTGTCGGACAAAGTCGCTATGCACAGCCAAAGTTTTTAACCAAAGGGCATGAAATTTGACTCAGTTATAGATGTTCACCCCAGCAAGGTTTTGGGAAGGGTGAAACCACTGAGGGTCGCACATCACGGGGGAGGGGGCAGGCTTCGAGGCATCCAGCGAAATTATACATGGCCACAGTTTACATCCTATGAACATAAGCCTTTTTGTTTATGCTAAGAAGAAGGAACCAAAAGCCAGGAGCCCAAACCATTCCTTCCAGGAAAAAAAGAAAAAAAATACAACAGAAAGCCAAATTCAAGATCCGTTTATTTCAGTCTGCATAGTGTTAGGTGTTTATCCAGGCCACATATTAAGCAGGTGGGACTCCTCATGACCTCCCCTATGGGTGGGTCCAGCCCCCAGGGGGGGAGTGAGAGTTTTTACATAAGAGCATGGTATTCTCCAAAATGGTAAACCATTACTTGAGCCACATTTTAAGCAGCGTTGGACCCCTAAAAGAGCAGTTCCCAATGGACCGGTGTGGGGGGGGAAGGGGTTTGACCAAAGCCTTTATGCACGGTCATGGTTTTGAACTTAGGAACACGAAATATTATATACTGGTGGACGATCACCCCGACAAGGTTTGAGCCAAAGTGAGATCTTGAAGGCCATCCTTATGGGGACAAGTAAATAATTACATCTTTACCCTTATTTCAGGGTCTGTTCGGCTATCAAAGGTGTCACCGATCTTTTTCCTTACCAAATTATTTCTTTTCGCTTTATTGCAGGGTTGGGTGCGGCTAACAAAGGTTTCAGTTGTCTTGTTCCTCCACAGGGATGAAGCATGTGGGGTGGATGCCAAATTGCCAGGCCGCTGAGCAGAAGAAAACGACGAAGATTTAGAAGAGTAGGAATATGAAAAAGAAGAGGAAGAGGGGAGGAGGAGTAGTAGTAGTAGTAGTAGTAGTAGTAGGAGGAGGAGGAGGAGGAGGAGAGGAAGAAGAAGGATGGGTCAATTTACAGCTCCGGCAAGGCACGAGTTCGTCTCCAAACATAAGAACATAAGAAGAGAGGATAACTGCAGTAGGCCGGTTGGCCCATGCTAGGCAGCTCCTAGAAGAGTAACTGAACTACTAGAATGAGATAAGGATAGCAAAGAAGAAGGCTCTCCCCCGCCCTCCAAACCCTCAAGCCGAAGCCGGCAGGAAAAAGTCAGAAAGAACACCACGCCGTATAGAAAAACTGGCGTGGACATTTTACAGGAAAGTGTGAAAGGAGAATAGAGACTATCATAGTGTAACCTGAAAAGAAATTTTTATTTTGAATTAGTATTGGTTATAATATTTTCTTTATTCTATATCCACCCCTTATTTGTCATATGCTTATCTAGCCTATGCTTGAAACTCTCAATGGAAGAGGGAGCAACTACTTTACTAGGTAGCTTATTCCATTCGTCTACTACTCTATTACCAAACCAATTTCTACCGATTTCCTTTCTGAAACGGAATTTTTCTAGTTTGAAACCATTATTTCTAGTTCTATCCTGTATGCTCACTTTAAGTACCTTGCTAATATCTCCCTTATTTATACCATTCATCCACTTAAAAACCTCAGTTAAGTCTCCCCTTACTCTACGCCTCTCTAGCGAATGCAGACTTAGTCTTTTCAGTCTGTCTTCATATGACAGGTTCCGGACGTCATGTATCATTTTAGTCATTCTTCTCTGTACATTTTCTAACGAATTAATATCCATTCTAGAGTAAGGACACCAAAATTGTACTGCGTAGTCTAAATGTGGCCTTACTAATGCTAGATAAAGTTTCAGTATTACTTTAGATGATCTATTGCTCACGCTTCTCGAAATAAATCCTAGGACCCTATTTGCTTTATTTCTCGCATTAATGCACTGTTGCCTAGGTTTAAGGTCGTTACTAATCATAACTCCTAGATCTCTCTCGCATTCCGATTTGCTAATTTCTTTGTTATCTAAGCTGTATTTAGTATCTCCAATGGTCTTGCCTACGTTAAGTACTTTACATTTTTCAACGTTAAATTCCATTTGCCAAGTTTTAGACCATTTGGACAATGTATCGAGGTCTTTCTGTAAGTTATGGCAATCGTCAGTCGAGTTAATGATACGCCCTACTTTTGTATCGTCGGCAAATTTGCTGATTCTGCTATTGACTCCTAAGTCTAGATCATTTATATATATGATAAATAATAAGGGACCGAGTACTGAACCCTGTGGTACACCGCTAGTTACTAATCCCCAGTCCGACTTAGTTCCATTTATTAATACTCTCTGCTTTCGTCCTTTCAGCCAGGATTCTATCCATTTTAAGATATCGCCGTCTATACCGTGTGCTCGAACCTTTCTAACTAACCTTTCGTGTGGGACTCTATCAAAAGCTTTACTAAAGTCCAGATAAATAACATCGTAAGCTTTATCGCTATCTACTGCCTCATAGACCTCCGAGTAGAATGACAACAAATTTGTGAGGCAGGATCGTCCTTGCCTGAATCCGTGCTGACTTTCGTTTATAAGATTAAATCTTTCTAAGTGTTCTCTAATCCTATTTGCCAAAATTGACTCTAACATTTTTCCTACTATTGACGTTAGACTTATCGGACGATAATTCGACGCAGCTGATTTATCACCCTTTTTAAAGATGGGTACTACGTTTGCGGTTTTCCACGCCTCTGGAACTTCTCCTGAACTTAAAGAGTCATTAAATAACGTTAAAAGTGGCTGACATAATTCTTCTTTGGTTTCTTTTATAATTTTTGCATATATATCGTCCGGACCTGGCGATTTTTGAGGTTTTAACTTGTTAATTTCTTTCAATACGTCCTCCTTACTAATGGTTATTTTACTAAGAATATTTTCCGTATTCTCATGGTAAATATTTGCTGTTTGAGGGACCAGGCTTAGATTTTCCTTGGTGAATACTGATATGAAATAATTATTTAGGATGGAGCACATTTCTTTATCTTCACTGGTAATGTCACCTGATTCTGTTCTGAGTGGTCCTATCCTATCTTTATTTTTCGTTCGGTACATTTGATAAAAACCCTTGGGGTTTACTTTTGATTCACTTGCAACCTTAATTTCATAACTTCTCTTTGCTTTTCTTATCTCCCTCTTTACTTCTCTATTTAAAATTGTGTACCGGTTACGTAAGTGTTCCTCTCCACGTTTTATTTTTCTATATATTCCTTTCCTTTGGCCTATGAGAGATTTTAATCTGTTGTTTAACCATCTTGGTTCTGAATTGTTAGTTCTAAACGGTTTTGAAGGAATATATCTATCTTGGCCTCCGTATATTATATTTATTAACTCGTTATACTTCTCACTGGTCGAACGTCTGTTTGGTACTGGAGCTGAGTTAATTTCCGTCACCTGGACTACATTCCTATCTACCACCTCCCCCCTCACAGACACCTGACGGACATCCCCACGTGCTTCCTGCGCCTGACCTATGACCTGGGGATCCCCACTAACCTGACATTCCCTCAAATAGCTAATCTCCCTGTGGAATACCGTTCGAAAATAAGCTCTTAAGCCATCGAAATCTCCTAGACGAAAATTAGGAACGGTGGAGGTATTTTCAGTGGAACAGACATCCCTCACCATAGTCACCATAGTCACGAAGAAGCTGCTTCGGACGGGCTCACGACGCGACACAGGTCATGTGGTCAATAAAGAACGCACATATATTCCTGCGATGTGGCTGAAAGGAGAGAGAAAAGGAAGAACTAAAAGAATGATGATGATGATGATGATGATGATGATGATGATGATGCCAGCAGCATCAACAACAACAACATAAACAACAAAAATTAAAATAATAATAATAATAATAATAATAATAAAAATAATGAAAATAACAATAATAATAATAATAATAATAATAATATTAATGATAATAATAATAATAATAATAATAATAATAATAATGATAATAATAATAATAATAATAATAATTATTATTATTATTACTTATTATCATTATTATTATTATTATTATTATCTATTGCCAGACATCTTAATCCCGTAAAGAGTGGCCACAAAAAAATCTCCTCCATGTCGCCCAATTTCCGGCTATTTCAAAGTCCTGCACCCAGTTCACACCCCTCTCTCTCATATTCCTCTCTACTCCTTCCCTCCACCTCATTCTCGGCCTCCCGCTCGCTCTCCCCCCTTCCACCTCACTCACATACACTCCCCTCGTCAGTCTCTTGCTCTCCATCCTCTTCATATGACCAAACCACCTCGGTGTGTTTCTCATAACGCTTCCTATCACATCCACATCCAAACCACAATGCTCTTTCACTTCCTCCTTTGTCAGTCTGTCTCTGCATGTGACTCCACATGCCCCTCTCAGATAACTCATTTCCACTGCTTCCACTCTTGTGTCTCTCCAACAAGGTCCAAGCTTCACCTTCATGTGTACGGGTTAGTATCACTATACTGCCAGCCTTTGCCCAGAGTCGGACACACAAAAAAAAAAAAAAAAAAAAAAAAAAGCAGTAACTTTTTCACTTCCATGCTCACTTCCCTGTTTGTTATCACTGCTTTCAAAGAACCAGAAACCTTTCTTCCTTGTTGTACCCTTTCAAACACCTCACCCTCTAAACGTCCATGCTTGCTCATCACACTACGCAAGTACTTAAATGCACTCATATTTTCCATTTCCTCCTCATCCAACCTCACTCTATATTCACTGGTTCAGTTCTCTCGATGACCATAACTTTACGCTTCCCTCTCTTCTGTCTCTCAACATCCTCCACACTCCTGTGTCTCATCCACTCATTAAATGCTTTCTTCTTTTGTGCCACAACCTGTCTCACCTCTTCATTCCACCATGCTCTTCCATGCACCGCCTTTCGTCTCCTCACATGCTGCGTAGATTTCCTCTGTGAATATCTTGCAGACACCTTCCACATCCCACCATTTGTTCCAAATCATAATTACCCAATCGCTCATCCACTTCTTCTATTCTGCCTTTTTTTCCATCCTCCTTTAACCATTCTACCCTCCTTGTAAAGATTACTTCCTCCTGCACCACAATCAAGTGGTGGTCAGAAAGTCCACTCCCCCAACCTCTATATGCTCTTGCATCCATTACATGCCTTCTCATTCTCTCAACCACACACACAAAATCATTTACTGCCTTCCGTTCATTCAGTTCACCACCTACTCTTCTCATCAGTCGCCCTGTATACCTGTGGATCATTTTGTGCCTCAAGAGAGTATTAGCTATCACCAACCCCCTCCCGGCACAAATGTCTACTGGAGCACTGCCATTCTTTTCCACTTCTGCAAGCACACCCCACTCACCAACTACTCCACCCATCTTCACATTCCATACTTTTCCATTCACGTCTAAATCAAAAACACTCTCTCATTCTTTTCAAACTTTTCCATGCATGCTTCCACATGTGTCCAGAACTCTTCTTTCACCTCTTCTTCTTTTTTCTTTTCTTTTTCACTCAACATCACATCGAAATCGAAAACAATCAATAATCCCACCACACACACACACACACAGAGGGATACAATCGAGGCGGACGTGCGACATCGGCGCTCCGTACCGAACCAACACGGCCAGTGGCATTACCTAAATTAGTATCTTTGTATGAGTCAAGCTCTGTACCAGGTTAGACTAAATGATTTTTCATTATTAAAAGGAAAAAAATAATAAGTTTAAACAAGACATGTTCAAACAGGAAAGAGAACCAAGACGAAAGAATACACTGAGTTATCTGAGGTTTATTTAGACTACAACAACACGGGGATTGTAAGTACATGCTCTGCACTTTTAGTATTGCAAAATGGATACATACATTAGTAAAGCAAATTTGGAAAAGAAAAGGGATAAAGGTAAAAAGCAAAATGATGATTTCTACCAAGAACTGGTTGAAGTGGAGACTCACAATAGACTGGTTGAATGTGTAAACAAACTTGAAATGGCTTTCAAAAATGAAATTGATGAAATAAAGAAGCAGATGCACTTGCAAAAGGAAGAAATAGAAAAACTAGGAAAGGAGGCCAATAAGAAAGACACAACCATCAGTGAACTAACAGTGGAACTGAGTACACTTAGGAAGAAAATGAGTGAAATGGCAAGTACAGTAGTCAATCACGAGAGTGTTATGGAAGAGTTAAAAAATGACACAGAGACAATTAGGCAAGTATGCAGTCTTATAGACCAGAGCAGTGATATTGAGGAGAAGATAACACAGGTGAATGAAGCTGTGCAAAGCTACAAAAATGATGTGGAAACCACGTATGCTGAAATGGTGAAAGTAAAGAAAGACTTAGAAACAAGGGTGGAGGAAAAAAGCATTAAAAAGGAAGTGAAAAGAATAATCCAAAACAATCCAAAGTTAGTCAGAGATTCAGTAGATATAAACAAATCTATAGTAATCACTGGTATAGAAGAGGAAGAAGTAAAAAACAAGATCACAAGAGACAAAAAGGAGATGGCAAATGTAATGAGCTTACTGAAAGAAGTATCAGAGGAAATCTGAAGTAAAGACATAGAGGAACACAAAAGGTTAGGGAAATATGAGAAAAGCAACACAAGACCTCTAAAGGTGACTTTCCAGAGTGTAAACACTGTAATAGAGATACTAAAAAATGCAAAGAATCTTATGGAAAAAGAGGAGTTCAAAAATGTATGGATAAAAAGATGCCTAACACAAGAGGAACTAAAATTACTGAAAGAGAAAAGGGAGGAAGCAAAAACAAAAAATGAGGGAAGATCAGAAGAGGAGAAGAAGAATTTTTTTTTTTACAAAGTAATAGGATTGCAGGTACGAAAGTGGTACACAAACAGGATGGAATAAAAAGGAGGAAGGTAGTAGAACCATGTCATGACAAGTATATAAACAAGATGATAAAGTTGATGTACTCAAATGTGGATGGAATGGTATCTAAATTACTAGAGATGAATGATTATGTCAGAGAAAATGAACCACAAATAATATGCCTAACTGAAACAAAATTAACACCAAGGATACCCAATGACATACTAAACTTAGAGGAATACGATATATGGAGAAGAGACAGAAATTTAAAAAAAGGAGAAGGAATTATAATATTAACTAAGAAAAATCTAAAAGTCAAGGAAATAAAGCTAGATATACCATCACAAGTAGAACTGATTGCAGTAGAGATCAACACATCTGAAGGTAAAGTAATTGTAGCCAATTTGTACATGCCACCCAGATCAAACACATGGGAAAGAGATGAATATGAGGACCTGGCAGTGAGTACAATTCAGAATTTA
This sequence comes from Coenobita brevimanus, assembly GCF_032717465.1. Lineage (NCBI taxonomy): Eukaryota > Metazoa > Arthropoda > Malacostraca > Decapoda > Coenobitidae > Coenobita > Coenobita brevimanus. The sequence goes on along the minus strand of NC_137015.1, from coordinate 26,438,231 downwards.
AGATCATTACTACATAAAATGGAAGAGAAATCTGAAAGAATTATACTAACTGGGGATTTCAATACAAATATAAATTGGAATACTCTAGATATAATTAGCCAAGCAAGCTGCTGGGACCAAAAGCTCCTGGATCTCGTACAAGAGTTCTTCCTAACGCAACATGTGAGGGAACCACCAGAAAAAGAGGACTTGACGTACCTTCAATGCTAGATCTAATATTTACTAGGCAAGAAAATGATATTGACAGTTTAATATATCACCCTCCACTCGGCAAAAGCAATCATGCAGTACTAAATTATAACTTCAGTATAGCATATGACATAGTAAACAGCAGTGACAGTTACAAAAAAGCCTAAACTATAAAAAGGGAAATTATCAAGACCTAAAGAAGTATTTCTTAGAAGTTGATTGGGAAAATGAGCTTAAAGGACAAGATTTAAATGCTGTATATAAAAAATTCTGTGAATTTTATGAAATAGGAGTCCAGAAGTACATCCCACAGCACAAAGAAGCAGATAAGAAAATACAGAAATGGTTCAATACAGAATGTAAAAAATCAAAAGAAAGAAGAGATTTGTTGTGGAATTGATACAGAAGACATAATAGTGAAAGGGCGTATAATAATTACAAACAGTCAAGAAACGATTATACAAGAATAAGGAGGGAAGCCCAAAAACAGTTTGAGGAGGATATAATAAATAAAAGTAGTGATCAACCAAAGCTGTTTTACGGCTATATCAAAAGCAAAACCAAAGTAAAAGATATAATACAATCCATTACGGACGAGGGAATCACTTATACACAAGAGAAAGATATTTGTGAAGCACTAAATAAGAATTTCCAATTAGTTTTTACAGAAGAAAAAAATTTTGAGAGGTACTATGTGGAACATGCATGTCCACGCATACTACCAGATATACAAATAGCAGAAAAAGTAATACAGGAGGAGTTAAGTAGATTGGACAGAGGAAAAGCAAGTGGTCCTGATGAAATTTCATGTTGGGTACTACGAGAATGTGCAAAGGAGTTAAGTAAACCATTATTTTTAATTTTCAAGAAATCCTTGAGTCAAGGTAAACTACCTGATATTTGGAAAAATGCAAATATTGTCCCCTTATTCAAGAAAGGAAATAGACAAAATCCACTCAACTACCGACCAGTATCACTGACCAGTGTTGTAAGCAAGGTATTAGAAAAGCTTATAAGAAAAGCTTGGGTAAATCATCTAGAAGAACACAATATGATAACAGAAAGACAGTTTGGTTTCAGAAAAGGAAAATCATGTGTTACTAATCTGTTGAGCTACTATGACAGAGTAACAAACACAATACAGGAAAGGGAAGGATGGGTGGACAGTATCTATTTAGATTTCAAGAAAGCTTTTGACACAGTACCACACCAAAGACTTTTATGGAAACTGTACCATCAAGGAGGAATTCGAGGCAAACTGTTTTGTTGGATGCAAGACTTTCTCATAAAAAGAGAAATGAGAACAGTACTAAGAGGAAACTACTCATCATGGAAAGAAGTGACTAGTGGAGTATCACAGGGTTCAGTGCTGGCACCAATCATGTTTTTAGTGTATATAAATGATATAAACAGTAATACTGGAAATGAGAGCTATCTGAATATGTTTGCAGATGATGCAAAAATACAAAGGAGAATTACTAACACAGACTCTTGTAAAGAGCTACAAGAAGAATTAAATAAACTTCATGAATGGAGTAGTACATGGCAAATGGAATTCAATGTGGACAAGTGTCATGTAATCAAGTTTGGTAAAAGTGGAAAAAGACCTGATTGGGATTATAAGTTGGGAAATAAAACCCTATACATATCAGAAAGAGAGAAAGACCTAGGTGTGATTATCAATAACAGACTATCTCCGGCTGACCACATCAGCGAGAAGGTACGGAACATGTATACACTGCTTGCAAATATGAGAATAGCATTCACATACATAAATGAAGACATGCTAAGAAGGATAATAACATCATTCATTAGACCAACCCTGGAATATGCATCAGTAGTGTGGAGTCCTCATCTCAAAAAGCACATACTGTAGACAAGATTGAAAAAGTTCAAAGGGCCGCTACAAGATGGATACCAAGCTTAAGGGACATAAGCTACGAAGAAAGACTAAATAAACTGAATCTACCAACACTGCAGGAGAGAAGGAAAAGAGGTGACATGATAATGCTATATAAGTGCATATCAGGGAAGGAGAAAATAGACATAAATGATTACTTAACATATGGAGAAGCATCAGCAAGAGGACACTGCAAAAAACTGCATAAGAAGAGAGGTGATAAAGACGTAAGGAAATTCAGTTTCCCAAACAGAGCAATTGATCAATGGAATGCACTACCGAATGAAATAGTGTGTGCCAAAACAATTCACAAATTTAAGGATATGTACGATAAATATGGTTTAAGCACGGAACAGTACGAGCTTGACTCATTCCTGTAAAGATACAATTAGGTAAGAACAATTAGGTAAGAACACACACACACACAAACGTACCCTACACATCCCAAACCTACACACTACCATGCTGTGGCCTTCAAGACTCGCAACGCCCCTCCAGTAGCAAATTTTTCCGGATATTACACATCCATATCCTCTTTTATTTATATTTCTAATACAAAGTATACAAAAACGATATATATATATATATATATATATATATATATATATATATATATATATATATATATGTGTGTGTGTGTGTGTGTGTGTGTGTGTGTGTGTGTGTGTGTAGTAGGAAATAGAACAGTGATCAAATATGTAAAATAAATCGCCTACGAAAAGGTGTTAAGGAGCCACCTGTGTTACCTGGAATCACATGGCCAAAAAGGTAATCAAACAAACTGAATTTCGAGAGAAGTTTAATTAATTTGCAATACATAAATTTCGTTTTCTAAATTATTTATAATGATTTGTTACTTATATTCTTTTATTTTTGGTGCGTAGTTTATTATAATAATAATAATAATAATAATAATTATTATTATTATTATTATTATTATTATTTTTAGTAAAGACAATAAATGAATGTATTGTTTATCTTTATCTATCTGCCTGTTTAAATATCCGTCTGTCTGTTTAACTATCTGTTTATCTATCTGTCGTTACTTGTGTCCATTTATTTTTGTCTCTGTCTATCTGGTCGTCACTCAATCTGTATATCGATATATCTTTCTTGATATCTGTGTAAGTATCTTTTTCATTCAGTTTGCCTTTATCTATCTGTCAAATTATTCATCTATCTATATATCTTAAATTGTCTATCTGTCTATCTATCTATCTGTTCATCAATCCATCTTTATGTCTATCTATTCATTTATCTATCTACGAATATACTCTCAATTTTCTTTTTATTTTTCAGTCAACCTCTACTTCTAAATATCTTTCTTTTATGCAAGGAAGAAGGAACCAAAGGCCAGGAGCCAGCAAATCATTCCTTCCAAGAAAAAAACAAAAACAATACAAAAGAGCCCAATTCAAGATCTATGTATCCATCCATCCATTTTTATATTTATCTATCTATCCCTCTATCTATCTATATTATATAGTAGGCATGAATCACTTGTGACGTGATTCAGGTGGCGTGTTAAAGTTTGCCCATAGTGTTTTCCTGGTTCGTTGGGTCATGAATAATTGATCTGGAGGGAGGCAGAAAAAAATAACCCTTAGAGCCCCCAGGGAACCTCCTCATGGGCCCCCAGGGGTCCGAAAAAACATGTCTTCCTTATTGTATTTAGTTTTGCAAGCAGATAACCTCCATTCATAATTGATACACCATTTCATATGTTTTCATAAATGAGGAATCCGAATATAGCACTAATTTTTGCATTAGAGGAAGCTAAAAATCAGTATAGCTAATTTCTTCCTGCAAATTGTGGGAAAAAATATGATATATGGTATATTCCTTCCAGACACAAGCATATGAACATGTATACTGAAAAATCCTTCTAAACAAAAATTATGCAGCCTTTTAATACCTATAAAACACTAGAACGAACTTTCTATGTTGACTTATAAATAGAGTAATAGTAAATTATATATGAATAACTTTTAACTAGCATCGCTAGTGCAGTTCATAATATTTAGGTACTTTGCCTTTTTATTTGGTTACATATATGTATTAGCTTTGTTTTTGTTTAATTTTGTCAAGAAAGGTTATTATAGGTAATTCGAACTATGAAATTTGTCGTAAGACGTGATTTAGTCAAATATCATCTTTTCACTCCACTTTCAGAACCCAGTTGCATGCAAAGTTCTTTAAAAGCAAAACAACAGTAAAACGAAAGTCAAAGAAGCTACAAGTATTAAAGCTCTCTAGTTCACTTTTCAGCCAAATGTATATTACCCGTGAAGGTGATCTGGATTTGTTCTTCTCCCTTGAGGTCCATGCTTATCCGCCGTCTATGGCTGAGAGTGAAAAAGTTATGTATCATTCAAAGTAAATGGAAGTAATTCATTGTCTGGAGAAAACAGTTACCGAATCAGAGAAATATCTTTCCATGGACCAAGCCATTTCATATGATTGTCTCATTATGGACGGTGAGGCAATCATTCACACGTTAGTTCCAGGAGGTGGAATTTCAACATTCGTAGACTATAAGAGGTTGTGTTTTAAAAAGTACATTGAAAGCGAGCTAAGAAAGGTCTCCTCACTCCACATTGTATGATACACCTACAGAGAACAGTCTATCAAAGATGCCACCAGATCATTACGAGGAACAGGAGTGCGTGTAAAAGTTTGGTCAAACGTGAAAATACCTGGAAAATGGACTGATTTCTTGAGAGACAGCAAAAACAAAGTTGAGCTCCTTTTAAGTTTCATGGAGAAGAACTAATTGACACCCAAAGCATCTCAGGTGACATATATCTCTAGTGCTGTTGGAAAGACAGTCAAGCACTGGGGACCAGGAGAAGACATGGATGGACTATTCTACCAAGAGGATGTAGACACACGAATTGTACAACATATTCTCCATGCATTGAGGATAGATCATTCAAATGCTCTGGTGAGGACCTGCAACTCTGATGTTGTTATCATTCTTATTTATCATTTCCCACTCTTTGAAGCGACATCTTTCACCAACTGTGAAGTGTGTGTCAGTTATGGTACTGGAAAACATCGGCGCATTTTGAGCATTAGGGCAATTGTAGAAGCCCTCGGTAAAAGATTTTGCAGTGCCCTTCCTCTTTTTCATGCAGTCACTGGATGTGATTCTACCTCTGGATTCAGAAGTCGATTAATAGGGATTTGCTTCAATGCCCTGAGAAAGTGCCCCGGTCAGGTAATCGAAGATATGGGTTCTCTGAAGGCTTTAGTGAGCTGAAAATGAAAAGTAAGCTGTTCATCTCTCTCGAGCATTTCATTAGTATGGTCTATGGAGGGGACACTAAATCAGTGAACCAACAGAGGAAGCAGATGTTCTGTCAGCGGAGCCAGAATGTAGAAATGATTCCCCCAACTCAAAATGCACTGTACCACCACTGTCAAAGAGCTTTCTACCAGCCTAGTATTTGGATATCTGTTCACGACTCAAAAGTGAGCGACCCAGACCCTTGCTTGCATGGATGGAAGCAAATTGATGGGAGGCTGGTTCTTCGGTGGATTTCCATCCCGCAAGTTGCAGCAGTGTGCTATGAGCTAGTAATGTGTGCATGTGGAAAACCATGTAGTCGAGCCTGAAGTTGCACCAAGAAGGGCCTACCCTGCACAGCCCTCTGTAAATATGTCTGTGCAAGGCCTTGTAAATAATGAACACTATTCTTTCTTATACAAAAAATGACTTAATTCTGTAAAAGGAAACATTTGTTATACAAAGGTTCACTTAAGTTACCGTACTTTTAGAAAGTAGTTTACTCATCAGAATTGGTAAGTGATTCATTACTACTATATATTTCAAACATACAGCTATATTTTATGTTGGCTTGGTTAGGTAAATAATGAAGCAGGTAGACTGACAGGTAAGGAGAGATACACCATACAAATATTATTTATATGTTAAGTTGTAAACATGAAGTAAGCAAAAGGTAGTATAAATAGTTTGACTATCATAAAGCTGGTCACAACTTTGAACTAACGATGGAATTGGAAAGCACTTCACAGTAACTGTATATTATTCTGCAAATGTTAATGTGAACGCTAATGGAATGGCATATAATTACGATTTAAAATTACTTTCCATATATATGCTTGTATGTATGTGTATGAAATGATAATACCATTATCGTAATTTTTGCTAAACTCAACAAGTGGAGTGATACCTTTTACATAAATGTAACTAAATAAGGAGACAAAGTTGTAACATAAAATTATTAACCTTACTATTGTGAATCGCACTAGCGATGCGTGAGGTAGTTAAAAGTTAGTCATACATAATTTACTATTATAAGTCAACATAGAAAGTTCGTTCTGGTGTTTTGTAGGTATTAAAAGGCTGCATAATTATTTTTTTAGAAGGATTTTCAGTATACATGTTCATATGCTTGTGTCTGGAATGAATATACCATATATCATTTTTTCCACACCATTTTCAAGAAAAAATTAGCTCTACTGATTTTTAGCTTCCTCTAATGCAAAAATTAGTCCTATATTCGGATTCCTCATTTATAAAAACATATAAAATGGTTTATCAATCATGAATGTAGGTTATATGCTTCCAAAACTAAATACAATAAAGAAGACGTTTTATTTCGGACCCCTGGGGGGCCTAAGGGTTATTTTTTTCTGCTTCCCCTCCATATCAATTATTCATGACCCAAGGAACCAGGAAAACACTATGGGCAAACTTTAACACGCCACCTGAATCACGACTTGGTTTTATGCATTCATGCCCACTATATTTACTATCCATCTATCTGTGTAGCTATCCATCCGTCCATCCATCCACCTACATATCCACAAGTATCTATCCATCTGCTCATCCATCCATCTATCAATGCATCCACCTACGTATCCATCTATCTATCGTAACAAACAAGGTGTGTGTGTGGAGTTAAGTGTTTGTCTTTGAATTCCACCAACACTTACTCTCCTCACAACTGACATATTTCATTATCGTCTAGTTTGCAGTGTTACAAATTTCTTCATTCAATTCGTACTGTATAATGGTAGAAGTAGTAGTAGTAGTAGTAGTAGTGGTGGTGGTGGTGGTGGTGGTGATGGTGGTAGTAATAGTAGTAGTTGTAGTCGTAGTAGTAGTAGTAGTAGTAGTAGTAGTAGTAGTAGTAGTAGCAGCAGTAGTAGTAGTAGTAATAGTAGTATAGTAATTGTGGTAGTAGTGGTGGTGGTGGTGGTGATGGTTGGAGTAATAGTAGTAGCAGTAGTAGCAGCAGTGGTAGTGGTAGTAGTTTCACGTTCGGAACAGCTCTAGGTCCTGTGTTCCCGATGACGCCATTTTTGTTCCAGCTGCGGCCATTTCGTTCCCTCTTGAGCCTAGGAGTGTCAATACCGTGGTCCTGAACTGTCTCATGGTGGGGGCAGGTCTAGTTCCGGTGGCTGGGGGGGAGGGGGAGGAGATGGGAGTGCCGTCTGTTGGGTCAAGCTGGCTGGCAGGTCCAATACAGAACTCTTCCCTGTGGAAGATGTAGTTGTGCTGCTGATGATGATGATGAGGAGGAGGAGGATGGTGGTGATGATAATGATAATAGTTATGATGATGATGATAATGGTTGTGATGATGATGATAATGAGTGTGATGATAATGATGACGATGATGATGGTGACGATGATGAGGAGGAAGAGGATAAAAACAAAGAATGATGATGATTGCTCTTTACCTCCACTATCATCCTCTATCTAATCTTTTCACTTTAACTTGAGAGAGAGAGAGAGAGAGAGAGAGAGAGAGAGAGAGAGAGAGAGAGAGAGAGAGAGAGATGCAAGGGGGGGATGTAACGGAAGATGAAGGACATGGAGGAAAGAAGTTTATTTTTCCTCCCATCCCTCTCTCTCTCTCACGTGGCAACACACACACACACACACACACACACACATTCATAACACCCCTCAAATCTACACACAACACACTATCAAAGTAACACACACACACACACACACACACACACACACACACACGTTAATAAGTCTAAGTGAGGCACAAACTGCTGCATCTTCGTAATATACAATATTTTCAATATAAAGGGGTAGTTTTTTGGTGTGTATAAAGAGAGGTGTCTTCACCCCTACTGAGCTCTGTAGTAACACATTTTGAAAGTGACTTTTTTCTTGGGGAATTATTAAGGTTTATTAGCAGACTAAACACTTGGTAAAAATAAATAAAGGTATTTTTGTTTTATTATTTATACTTTTATTAACATCGGATAAATATTAACAGTAATTCTCTATATAGCAGTATATGACAGTCACATCTGTGTCCTGATTGGCTAGCTATTATGACGTCACTAGCTCCGCCCCCTTACCACACTTGTGGCTGCTGGGCCAGCCGCCACGAGTGTGGTGGGTGTGGGAAGCCAGTGTGGACTGTGGACCCTGACACCGAGGTAGATGAACGCCATGGCTCCTTTCGCTCTGCTCTGCATTCTGCTGGCTGTTTTTCCTGCTCTGAGCTCAGGTACGGTGATTTATGACTTTTTTTTTTTTTTCTGAGTTTCGTGATAAGTGCGTTTTGAAATTTCGTTATAGCTCCTCACTAGCGTATTACTGTATTCTCTCCGCACATCGATATCCTCTCGTGTCTTATGGATGCAAAGTTCCGTATGTCGATGTGGAATTTTAAACTGCGATTTCGTTGCACATTTTCCTCAGCGGTTTATTCTGATCATTGCAAATCGATATGCTCTTGCATTAGTGCAACCTGTTTCACCGCTAAACAATATAAATAACCCTCAGTTGTGCAGAGATGTTTTATACCAAAAATATAATAATAGTAATTGAAGTACCCACCCGACTGAGCGATCCCGACACCACCACCCCAGGAGGAGGACATGAGGATGTGATACCCAACCCAAGAGAAGGCGATGGGGAGGCTTATAGCTCTCCCGCGCTACACCTGCTCATATCCGTAGCTACCTTGTGCCCCTCTTCTACGCAGCCAGACCCACAGGAAGTGCATCAACCAGGTGCATTACCCTCTGATGAGGATACACTCGCCAGAATCGGGGTAGGACTTGCCCTAAGACAGTCCCAAGAAGGCCCTCGGTGGCAGAGTCCACCAGACCTGCCTCCATAAGAGGAAGAGCAACGTCTGGTGCTCATAGACTTACTTTACCCCAGGGGAGCAGCAGCACAGTAGTATCCACTGGATCTTCTGTAGAAGGAGCGTCCACTGGCTCTCCTTCTGCCACCAACCTTTGGGAGCAGGTGTCTCGGACCATCAGCCAGACGACCTTCGCCTGCAGTCCTCATGAGGGTGGCAGGCCAGTGGTAGTATTCACCGGACCTGCCACCAGGGGAGAGACCACCAGTTGTCCCCCAGCTGCACTTTTCCCCCGGCAGCAGGAGGACAGTAGAGTGCATCGGACCTGCCGCAGAAGCCAGAAAGTCCACCGGACTTTCCCCTCCTACTGTCTCCGGGACAAGTGGTACCCCAACAGTATCCCCCAGACCTGTCAGCTTGGAGGAGTGTCCCCCAGATCTCCTTCGTCCACTACCCCAGGAGGGAGCCTGGGTAGTAACCCTTGGACCTGCCAGGTGGAAGGAGTGTCCCCCAGACCTTCTTCCTCTGGCCAGGAGTGGAGTTCTGGTAGGGTCCACCAGACCCACCAGGCTGAGGGGCAGACCACCGGTCATCCCTCCTCCATTACCCTGGAGGCTCCCTATGAGGGCTCAGTCTCTGGCTCAGCCCACCACTCCAGAGGATGAGTGAGATGCCCCTCCTGCTCCCCCTCCTCTACAAAGGGTGGAGACTGTTTCCCAACAGGGCCCCCATAGGAGAGTACCTGGAGCAGACCCATTGTGAGATTGGGTGTCCTGTCCCTGCAGCCCAGCCCCCAACATCCCCAGCAGCTGTTGGACTCCCCTAAGGTGGGCTGCCACAGCCAACCCCTGACAGCTTTTCCCTCTTGGTGAGACCGCAGCCCTCAGACTCCGAGGGGTGCCCCGCAGCCAACCCCAGGCCTGGGCCAGCCCGGACCCTCCTCTAGGACTACCACCACGGCCAAGGGCAGGCGCTGTGCAGTGTGCCTTTTAACCCTGTTCAGCCCCAGTCCAGAGGGCCACCACACTCCCAGGGTCCCCACTAGGAAAGGGCTGCCCACCACACTGCCCACCAGGTTACCCTGGACTCCCAACCACGCCGCCCAAGACTCGTACCCCTGTCAGGAGTGCACCCCTGACAGCCCACCTCTCACGCTGGGCCGCCACCTGTGTTTACCTGCGACCTAGCCCTTTACGCACCTCAGCGCCCACCAGTGGCACCACCTAGCCTTCTACACACCCCGACGCCCACCAGTGGCGCCACCAACACTGTGCAACACTCGTCTCCCGTCCCTAGTGTTATAGCCCCTGTGGAAACCTCAATTACCCCAGAGTGTCGTGCCCCTGTGTAATACTGTAGCTCTCCCCGTAACATGTCATAGATCCTGGGTGCACACATCCCCTGTTTAACCCACCGCGTCCCGGAGACGTGAATTCACGTCCTCACATGATGTGCACTCATATCCCGGAGAAGTGAATTAACGCGGCAATATTGTGAGGTCCCTAATTTGCACAATTTTCAATTTTCGCGAGTGATTTCACGAGTGATTTTTGGCACGTATACACGGGACACCTTCCTCTATTCCTCTACAAGATGCCAAGCAGGGACAATGTCTTACACCGCATAACCTCTCCCCCCTTCCCTGCGCGCCATTGTCTCGGCAATTCACCTGTTACCAGTGACCTGGCCAATAAAGACATTCAGGGCCAGAGTGATTCCCCAATCGATGACAATGTGGAGGACAAAGTTTACATAGCATTAGAGGAAGAAACAGTCAGAAATGATGATCAGGTAATGTGGAAAAAAAAGGTCATGAATGGTGATGAGTTAGTGAGTGAAACAATGCTTATAATCCCTATATTACTGTTTGAAAACCAATATACTCTTGTACTACCTATAAATTCGTACCAAGTAAATAAATAAATACTGTTTATGAGTGGATAAAATAGTTACCCTCCCATAGAACTCGTTTTCTTTGGTGCCAGCCTGTTAGAAAACCCAGTCAGGTAAGGAGGTACTCGTACCTAGATCGAGTATTTTAAACCTCAGGTGAGCGATTTCTCTATGAATTTTCGATGTTTCTCACCAAAAGCGGATGTTTGAGCCAAAAAAAAAAGGTTCAAAAATGTCGGGACTGGGGCGTATCACTGCCCAGAAAACTTTGGCATGGGGCAGGATAATACATCGCTAAAGAAGAGCAGTTACGACGCCAGCTATGCCACTAAGAATAATGTTATCTATATTATTGGTTGTTTTCACACACACACACACACACACATTTATTTCCTTTTTTTTTTTTCTGTGTCATTATTCTTCTTATAATTGATTGTTTCTCGGTATTTTTCACTTTATTATTATTATTATTATTATTATTATTATTATTATTACTACTACTACTACTACTACTACTGCTGCTATACGAGTAGCGTTAGCCAGTCTCTTGTGCTCCGCCCCCTACTAATGCCCCGCCCTCTTCCAGCTTTACCGTTGCTGATTGGCCTTTTTTTATGCAAGTAAGAAGGAACCAAAGGCTAGGAGCCTGCAAAACAATTCCTTCCAAGAAAAAAAATTAATACAAAACTGAACCAAATTCAAGATCTGTTCATTTCGAGATGCCTGGACACACTGCATTTGAAAGACTGGAGATCATAGGAAGTAGGAAATACAGACAGAGGGAAACAGTTCCAGAGCTGACCTGTTGCATAAATGAAGGACTGGGAGTAACGGTTAACTCTTGCATTAGAGAGTTGGACAGAAAAGGGATGAGAGTTTGTTGCTACACGGGTGCAACGCGACCATCGTAGATTTGGAGGGATGCAAGCAGACAATTCAAAGGAGCAGTGACCATTGAAGTAGAGATAGAAAAGAGATAAAGAGGAAATGGTGCGGCGAAGAGACAGAGGTTGAAGAGAGCCAGTAATAGGAGGAGAGTTAATGAGACAAAAAGCCTTTGACTCCACCCTGTTGAGAAGAGCTGTATGTTTGTGAGCCTCGCCATACATGAAAGTTGTACTCTACACAAGGGCGAATAAAACCCGTGTATAATGTAAATAACGGTGCAGGGGTACAGAAGGTACGGAGCTGGCTAAGCACACCTAATCTCTTGGAAGCTGATTTTACAAGAAAGGTAATATGATCTTTCCAAGATAAATCCCGAGTGAATGAAACCCCAAGCATGTTCAAGGATGATGCAGGCTTAAGCGGGATAATATTAAACATTAGTGGGCACTCCTGTGGAAGATTCTGTCAGGTTAATAGGTGTAAAAACTGAGTCTTTGATGCATTAAAAACATGATTCTTTTTACCCCAGTCAGAGATACGAACCAAGTCAGACATTAGGTATGCAATAGCCTCATCCCTTGTTCGTTGAAGTAACTGCCGGGATGGACATTGCGGGAACCGAATGGAAAGGTGAAGGGTGGAATCATCAGCATACGAATGGCTAGAACAGAAGATCATGAGAAGAGAGGCCGGTTGGCCCATGCTAGGCAGCTCCTAGAAGAGTAACTGAACTACTAGAATGAGATAAGGACAGCAAAAAAGAAGGCTCTCCCCCGCCCTCCAAATCCTCCAACCGAAGCCAGCAGGAAAAAGTCAGAAAGAACACCACGCAGTATAGAAAAACTGGCGTGGATATTTTATAGGAATGTGTGAAAGGAGAATAGAGACTATCGTAGTGTAACCTGAAAAGGAAAAAGTATGAAGTAGTAGTGGTTATAAGATTTTTTTTTTTCCTATATCCACCCCTTATTTGTCATATGTTTATCTAGCCTCTGCTTGAAACTCTCAATGGAAGAGGCAGCAACTACTTTACTAGGTAGCTTATTCCAGTCGTCTACTACTCGATTACCAAACCAATTTCTACCTATTTCCTTATTGAAACGGAATTTTTCTAGTTTAAAACCATTACCTCTAGTTCTATCCTGTATGCTCACTTTAAGTACCTTGCTAATATCTCCCTTATTTATACCCTTCATCCACTTAAACACCTCAATTAAGTCTCTCCTTACTCTACGCCTTTCTAGCGAGTGCAGACTTACTCATTTCAGTCTGTCTTCATATGACAGGTTCCGAACATTATGTATCATTTTTGTCATTCTTGTCTGTACATTTTCTAACGAGTTGATATCCATTCTATAGTAAGGACACCAAAATTGTACTGCGTAGTCTAAATGTGGCCTTACTAATGCTAGATAAAGTTGCAGTATTACTTTTGATGACTTGTTGCTCACGCTTCTCGAAATAAATCCTAGGACTCTATTTGCTTTATTTCTCGCTTTAATACACTGTTGTCTTGGTTTAAGGTCGTTACTAACCATAACTCCTTGATCTCTCTCGCATTCGATTTGCTGATTTCGTTGTTATCTAAGCTGTATTTAGTATCTCCAGTGGTCTTGTCTACGTTAAGTACTTTACAATTTTCAACGTTAAAATCCATTTTGCCAAGTTTTAGACCATTTGGACAATATATTGAGGTTCTTTTGTATGTTATGGCAATCGTCAGTCGAGTTAATGATACGCCCTATTTTCGTATCGTCGGCAAATTTGCTGATGCTGCTAGTGACTCCTAAGTCTAGGTCATTTATATATATAGTAAATAATAAGGGACAGAGTACAGAACCCTGGGGTACACCGTTAGTTACTAATGCCCAATCCGACATAGTTCCATTTATTAATACACTCTGCTTTCGTCCTTTCAGCCAGGATTCTATCCATTTTAAGATATCGCCGTCTATACCGTGAGCTCGAACGTTTCTAACTAGCCTTTCCTGTGGGACCCTATCAAAAGCTTTACTAAAGTCCAGATAAATAAAATCGTAAGCTTTATCGCTATCCACTGCCTCATAGACCTCCGAGTAGAAAGACAAGTTTGTGAGGCAGGATCGTCCTTGGCTGAATCCGTGCTGACTTTCGTTTGTAAGATTAAATCTTTCTAAGTGTTCTCTAATATTATTTGCCAAAATTGGCTCAAACATTTTTCCTACTATTGACATTAGACTTACTGGACGATAATTCGACGCAGCTGATTTATCACCCTTTTTAAAGATGGGCACTACGTTTGCGGTCTTCCACGCCTCTGGAAATTCTTCTGAAATTAAAGAGTCATTAAATAATGTTAAAAGTGGCTGACATAATTCTTCTTTGGTTTCTTTTATAATTTTTGCATATATATCGTCCGGACCAGGCGATTTTTGAGGTTTTAACTTATTAATGTACAGCTTAGAAGATCATTGATGAATAAAACAAAGAGAGTTGGTGATAGGACAGAGCTCTGAGGAACACCACTCATGACAGATCTAGGAGAAAAACGATGGCCGTCTACAATAGCGACTATAGAACGATCAGAAAGGAAGCTGTAGATGAATGCACAGATAGAAGGATAGAAACCGTAAGAGGGCAGCTTGGAAATTAAAGATTTATGCCAGTTTCAACTGAAAGCCTTTGAGATGTCAAGTGCGATGGCAAAGTTTTCACCAAAGTCCCGGAAGGAGGATGACCGGGCGTCTGAAAGGTTGGTGAGACGATCTCCAGTGGAGTGTCTCTGACGGAACCAATACTGACGATCAGAAACAAGGCTGTGATAGGAAAGATGCTTTAATATTTTTTTTGTTAAGAATAGACTTGAAACCATTTCAGGCACAGGATGTTAAAGCAACTGGACGATAGTTAGAGGGTTGGGAATGGTCACCCCTCTTTGGACTGGCTGAATGAGAGCAAACTTCCAGCAAGAAGGAAAGGTACAAATTGAAAGACAAAGCCGAAAGAGTTTACCTAGGCAGGGTGTAAGCACAGAAGCACAATTCTTGAGGACAACAGGAGGGACCCCATCAGGCCCATGTGCCTTGTTAATATTGAGGCCAGTGATGACAGAAAATACATCAGCTGAAGATATTTTAATGTCAGCAATGAGGAAGTCAGAGGGAGGAAGTGATGGAGGAACAGTACCAGAATCATCTAAGGTGGAACTGGAGGAGAAAGTCTGAGCAGAGATCTGCTTTATCAGTAGAAGAAATAGCTACAGACCATGAGAGTAGAAAAGAGGAGGTAAAAATGATGAAGTAAAGTTATTAGAAAGGTTTTTGGCAAGGTGCCACAAGAAGTGGGAAGAATTCGAATTGGAGAATTGAGAGCATTTAGTACGGATGAAATTATTTTTAGCAGAGCGAAGAACAAACTTAGCACGATTCCGGGCAGAAACATAAAAAAGATGTAATTCAGGGGTGGGTTGGCTCTGGCACCTTTTATAGGCCTTCTCCTTGTTGTGGACAGCATTAGAACAAGTGTGATTAAACCAAGGCTTTCTTGCACTAGTCAGAGGTTATGAGAAAGGAATGTATGCTTCCATGCCCGAGAGAATAACCTCTATAATGCGCAAGGCACACTCAGATGGCTTCCGGCCATGGAAGCAGGAATTATTCCAGGGAAAATCAAAGAGTAAAGTTGAAAGTTGGAATACAAATGTGGGCGATTGTGTGTGTGTATGCGCCAACGCAAGATCGTGCTAGAAGAGTGAGAGAAAAGTTCTGGACAAATGTAGAAGTGTGCATGGAAAAGTTTGGAAGGAATGAGAGAGTGTTTTTGATTGGTGAGTGTTTTTGATTAGTGATATGAATGGTAAAGTTGGGAATGTGAAGGTGGATGGAATAGTTGGTGAGTGGGATGTGCCTGCTGAGGTAGATGAGAATGAGAGTGCGTTAGTGGACATTTGTGCTGGGAGGGGGTTGGTGATAGCCAATACCCTCTTCAGGCATAAAATGATCCACAGGTATACATGGCGAGTGATGAGAGGGGTGGGTGGTGAACTGAATGAAAGGAAGGCAATGAATGATTATGTGTGTGTGGATGAAAGGATGCGAAGATGTGTAATGGATGCAAGAGTTTATAGAGGTTGGGGGAGTGGACTTTCTGACCACTACTTGGTGGTGGCCAGAATTAGAATTCAAGTAAGATGGAAGAATAGAAGAAGGGAAAGACGAGAGGAAGGAGTAGTTGCAAGAAGAGTGGAAAGGTTACAAGAGGATGAGAAAAAGGCAGAGTATAAGAGTGAAGTGGAGGAACGATTGGGCAAATATGAATTGGAGCAGATGGGAGACGTGGAAGGTGTGTGTAGGATATTTACAGAAGAAATATGTGCAGCATGTGATGTGGTGTGTGGAAGGAAGAGAAGACGGAAGGGGGTGCAAGGAACAGCGTGGTGGACTGAAGAGGTAAAACAGGCTGTGGCACAAAAGAAGAAAGCATATAATGAATGGATGAGAAATAGGGGCGTGGAAGAAGTTGAGAGGCGGAAGAGAGAGTTATACAGTATGTAGAAAGAAAGAGAGAGGTGAAAAGATTAGTAAGAGAGAGTAAGAAGAGAGTGGATGAGGAATTTGGAAGGAATTTGAGTGTAAAGTGGAGGGACTATAAGAAAATGTTCTGGAAAGAGGTGAAAAGAGTAAGACTGGGTGGAAGTGAAGTTAGCAGGGGAGTGAAAGATAAAAATGGTAGATTACTAGTGGACAAGGGAGAAAAAGTGAGCAGATGGAGAGAACACTTTAAGGAATTGCTGAACATAGAGGATGGAAGTAATGCGAGTATAAGTGGCTGGAGAATGGCTGGGAGAAGGAGGGAGGTGAGAAGACAGGAAGAAATCAGTAGGATAGAAGTTGTGGAAGCAATGAAGAAAGTTAAATCGGGGAAAGCCCCAGGAATTGATGGAGTGTGTGGTGAAATGCTGAAGCATGGGGGAGAGATAGTAGTAGAATGGATGTGGAAGATGTGCAGATTGGCCTGGGAGGAAGGTAGAGTCCCGGAGGATTGGAAGTCAGGTATAATTATTCCCTTGTACAAAGGAAAAGGGGAAAAAGAAGTGTGTGGTAATCATAGGGGCATTTGTCTTCTTAGTATAATAGGAAAAGTGTATGGTAGGATACTTATTGACAGAGTTAGAGAAAGAACAGAGAAATTAGTAGGAGAAGAACACGGAGGCTTTAGGAAGGGAAGAGGTTGTGTAGATCAAATATTCATTCTTAGATCTTTAGTGGAAAAGTTTCTAGAGAAGGGAAAGAAGTTGTATGCGGCTTTCATGGATTTGGAGAAAGCATATGACAGGGTGGATAGACAAGGATTGTGGAAATTGTTAAGAATATATGGAGTAGATGGAAAGTTGTTGAATGCTGTGAGGAGTATGTACGATGGTGCGAAGGCTGCAGTGCATGTGGATGGTGAACTAAGTGAATTTTTCTCTTTGAAAGTTGGGTTGAAACAGGGATGTCATGTCTCCATGGTTGTTCAATCTGTACATGGATGGGGTAATAAAAGAGGTACAAGGTAGGGTAGTGGATGTTGGAGTGGCCCTGGTGAGACAGGATAGTGTTTGGAAACTCCCTGTACTGTTGTTTGCAGATGATACTGTGTTGTTGAGTGAAGACGAAAGGGAGCTGCAAGGCTTGGTGGATGAGTCACTGAAGATTAATACATCATCAATATAAACAACACACCCTGCCAAACCCTCTGTTACAACATTCATGAGCTTCCTGAAATGTGGCTGGTGCATTCTTCATACCATATGGCATTACAGAACATGCAAAAGTCTTTCTTAGTGGTACAAAACATGAAATCTCCCTAGCACGTTCAGTCATAGGTACTTGCCAGTATCCCTTTAACAAATCAAACTTACTTATGTACCTAGCCTTTCCGATCTTGTCTATGCAATCTTCCACGCGAGGGAGAGGGTAAGTGTCTGTTTTGGTTATCTGATTAACACGTCTGTAGTCGATGCAAAGCCGCTGTGACTCACCTGGCTTAGGGACTAGAGTGACAGGAGAACTCCACTCACTCTGACAGGGCTCAATCATCTTGTGGTCCAACAGGTAGCCAAGCTCCTTCTGGATGAGAGGAACTTTCACTGGGTTCACACGGTAAGGAGGCAGTTTAATTGGCTTTGCGTCTCCAACATCGACATCATGCATCAACACAGTGGTTCTTCCTGGAGTGGCACGGAACACTTGCGAGTACTCCTGCAGTAATGCCGAAAATTCCTGCCTTTCCTCGGGAGGTAGGTGAGAAAGCTTAGTCTGGAGGTCATTCATGATATCAGGATTCTTCCCCAAACTATCACTCAGGCTCATGCTGCATGGGAGAACTTCACTTGCAGACTCGGGTGGAACAGCTACAGTGCAGACTGGGTTATTTTCGTCCCGCCTGTGATATAACTTTAGCATGTTGATGTGACAAAGTTGGTTGTTCTTTCTACGATCTGGTGTGGCGATGACATAGTTGACATCACTGAGTTTCTTCTCCACGAAATAGGGACCACTAAACTTGGCATGAAGAGGTTGCCCATGCACCGGTAGCAGAATCAAAACCTGATCTCCTGGCTGAAAGTGGCGTAACCTGGACTTCTTATCATACCAAGTCTTCATCTTCTCCTGAGCAGCTCCTAAATTCTCTCTCGCCAGCTGTAAAGCAGTGGACAGCCGTTCTTTGAACTTCATCACATACTCCAGCAGGTTGACGTCATCTTCCTCCAACAGCCAGCATTCCTTGAGTAGCTTAAGGGGTCCTCTTACTTCATGGCCAAACAGTAGTTCAAAAGGTGAGAAGCCCAGTGATTCATTTGGAGAGTCTCTTGCGGCAAATACAACGAATGGAAGACCTTTATCCCAGTCTTTCTGATGTTCCAAACAGTATTTCTTGAGCATCGATTTGAGTGTTTGATGATATCTCTCCAACGCTACTTGGGTCTGGGGATGGTAAGCTGAAGACGTGATCTGGGTGATGCCCAACTCTTTCAGAGACTGCTTGAAAACATTTGACATGAAATTACTTGCCCGGTCTGACTGTACCTCCTTGGGTAGACCAAACTTTGTGAAGAACCCTAGCATTTCCTTCACCACGTTCTTTGCTGAGATATTTCTAAGTGGAATGGCTTCAGGATAACGAGTAGCCATATCAATCAGGGTCAACACATAAGAAAATCCTGAAGAAGTCTTAGGAAGAGGGCCCACAATATCCACCAACACTCGGGTGAATGGCGCCTCAAAAGGAGGAATGGGAACTAGAGGTGCAACCTTTTCAGTCTGATTACACTTCCCCACAACTTGACAGGTGTTACAAGACTTACAATACCAGGAAACATCCCTGAAGATACCTGGCCAGTAGAAGTGTTTCAAAATCCGTGCCACAGTCTTCCTCACTCCAAGGTGTCCTGCCAAACTGGAATCATGAGCCACTCTAATGATATCCTGCCTACAAACACGAGGGATGACAACTTGATGTACAACCTCCCATTCACAGTCAGCTGATGCTGTTGGGGTTCTCCACTTCCTCATAAGTACTCCTGACTTTATATAATAACAAGTAGAAGCACCAGCTGACTCTTCCTCACTGCAAGCAGAGTTAGCTAGACCTTTCAACTCAGGGTCAGCAACCTGCAACTCAACCAACTCTTGACGAGACAAATTATCAACACTACGGGGTACTGCCTCATCTGGTGAGTGGTCCAAATTAGCAAGAAAAGTGTCAGCTAGGATAACATCATCATCATCATTATCCTCTAAGTCACCAGTAACTTTAGACTTAGCCCTAGTGACAGCACATGCAGAGAACACATCAGGGACATCACAATCCTGGGTCGCAGCCACTGGCTCACTAGACAACTGAGGAGCTGGACACACTTGACTTCCACCAATATCATTTCCAAGTAAGAAAGTTACACCTGACATTGGGAGTGTCTCAACCAACCCAACCATAACAGAACCATTAACAAAACCAGACTCTAAATTCACTCTGCACAGAGGGACAGAGAAGTAATTATTCCCTACACCTTGTAAGATTACAGTTTCATCAGAGGAATTTTCATTAGAGCCTAGAACACTGGTCAGCATAAGGGATTGGCAAGCACCTGTATCACGATATATTTTAACTGATTTCCTGTCATTATTGTCCAGAGGACTGACAAAACCATCAGACAGGAAATTAGCACATGAACTCTTGAGAGTGTCACCCACATTACTGCTCAAAAGAGGAGCTTCATCATGACAATTTAATTTACCCCTCAAAGCAGGTTCAGTTAACTCAGTTAAAGAATTCTGGGAACTCTCAAGGGTGGACACTAGACCAATTGACTGAATATTTAAAGACTCCTTGTTGTTCACATCACGCTCTCTCCTGAAACATATCTCCGTAGTATGACCAAGTTTACTACAATAAGTACATTTACTTTTCTGAAACCTAGAGGTGAAGCTGGTATTTACTTTCTGAGGAACATCATCTTTATTCTCTTTCCTGTTACCTGTACTCTGAGTAGAGGCAACGTACTTACTCTCAGCTTTCCTTTTTTCTTTAGAATATCTCTTGTGAGTGAGAACATATTCATCAGCTAAAACTGCAGCATCAGGCAAATTATTTATTCTTTTCTCATCAAGATATAGGCTTACATCTTTATTAATACACCTTTTGAAGTCCTCCAGCAAAATCATCTGCTTAAATTTGTCAAAATCAGAATCCACATTCTTAGAATTTAACCACTGCTCTAACAGATCTTCTTTGATTTTTGCATACTCAACATGGGATTGCTTATCTTGCTTATAAGTTGTCCTAAATTTTACTCTATAGGCTTCAGGAACAAGCTCATAGGCCTTAAGAATCAAGCTCTTAACTACATCATAATTATCAGATTGATCCTGAGGCAAAGATGCATAAGTTACTTGAGCTTTACCGGTGAGAACAGTTTGAAGGAGTACTGGCCAATACTCTTTGGGCCAATTAAAACCTGTAGCTACCCTCTCAAACAACTGAAAATACTTTGTTAAATCAGTTTCATTAAAAGGAGGGACAAGTTTAACATTTTTAGCCACATCAAAATCATCAGAGCTAGATGATCCAGTTCCACCTTGTTTCATGTGATACCCATGGTCTGCCTGAATCCTAGCAAGTTCAAATTGTGCCTCCTGAGAACGTGCCTGAAACTCAGCCTCCTTAGCACGAGCCTCCTACAGGGCTAGCTGTAACTTAGCTAATTCAATCTGCGTTTGCTCATTTGGAGGAGTTTCATTAAACAAGCTTTCATTAATCATGTTGACAATTTGATCTTTAGAATGATGAGAGCGAACAACAATTCCCAATTGTTGAGCAACAAGCTTAAGTTCATTCTTTGTTCTGTTTTCTACATCACACACTGTTTGCACATTTGACAAAAAATCTTTGGCTTCATCAAGCGTAGTAATAGTAGACATCATGAATAAATCACAGTCACAAAATATCAAGCAATATCCTTATGATAATATCCTGAATATCCTGATAAGAGGTCGCCAAATTTATGTTACGGAACAGAGAAAACTGTCCCGCAAAGTTCCTGGTTCAAAAGAAAAGAGTTAGGTAAAATTATAAGTTAAAGTTTAATGCTCAAACTAACAACTAAACATTCAGGACTCGTAAGGATAATGTAATGGCAAAAAACAGGTTAAATATATGGTTAACTGCAATAGCCTCTATTAACACGAAATTAGCAAGTGTAAATTTATCTACGTCAGCCCTGATAAAATGAGAAAACCAGATAATGTTCAGTTAATGGAAGATATATTATTACAGATACAAAATATTATCACTACTGGCTGACACCAAAAAACACATGAATCACAAAAACCTCACTAGGCCTACGAATTAACATCTTATGCTACACAGTACAAGAAAAAATGTAATAACACTTATACTCAAATTACACAGCTGCTAGATGGTTGGAGACTTCCTGAGCACTCACAATAATAACTGTACAGGGGAGGACAGAGATGTGAGCAAAATGAGGAGTAGATCTAAGTGTCAATTAATGCAGTTGTTGTTGTTGATGATTTTCTCTTTATTATCGAGGAGACCGGGCCTTGCTGTAGCCCGGTTGGTGGTGGTTGTCTTGAGTATGGTAAGGGGCAAGACAGGGCCTGGGGAATGCCCAGCACACACGCCCTGTCTCCTGGCTGAGTTGCGGTGTGTGTGATTAATGCAGAGACTGAGCTCATTATATAGGGGCCGGCAGAGCTTGATACAACTTGTAAGAAGGACGCGCAAATGAAGCCATAGGGGACAAAGAGTTGACAATCCTGCTCTGAACAACAGAAAGAACGACTTACTCTACTATAAGGGAGAGAAGGGGGAATGAGGCAGAACACTCTCGTGATCAAACATGCAGCATACTGTACGTTAGAATTATACAAAGGATGATGAAATCATAGGCTATGTAACAATATATATATATATATATATATATATATATATATATATATGAAGTTGGCATAACTATTAGTGCATATCTCTATATTCTTAACCGCATGATGGGGATACGTTCTTGGTAAAGGCCTGTTGTTATTGCTGTCATCATTATTATTAGTAGTACTACTGCTTCTATTATCATTATTATTATCACTCACTACAGTTGTAATTATTATTATCATTTATAATATCATTTTCACCCACTACTATTATTATCATTACTACTATTATTGCCATTATGATTGCTACTGTTATCATCACTACCATTATTATAACCACTACTATTATTATCATCACTACTGCTATTATTAGTATCACTTTGATTATTATTATCATCACTACAATTATTACCATCACTACTACAATTATTGTCACTACTACTACCATTTTCATTATCACTACTATTATCACTGCTATTATTATGAGCACTACTGCTGTTATTATTATCATTACTACTACTACTATTATCATCAGTACTACTATTATTATCATTACAGCTATTATTATTGATTTCACTACTACTGCCACTACTACTATTATTATCGTCACTACTATTGTTATTATCACAGCTCCTTTCATCATTATCACTACTACTATCATTATAACTATCTATCTATCTCTATCTATTTACCTAGGCTGCTTCTCCCAAGGAAAAGGGGGTAGCCGAGACAGGACGACACACTCCCCATTTACTCATCCATTCAAACACATTCATTCACATCTTAGCCCCAAAGGGGAGAACGGATAGATCCTCACCGCACCACACCGCACAGGGGTCAACTGCGAAATGCAATCAGTGACATCCTCAGCAGGGCCCGACAGCAGAGCTGGTTTACCCCTGCTACATCATAACAGACCCATCCCCTTACCTGCACCTGACCTGACTAGCTGATCAGACCAAATGCGGGAGAATATCCCCTCAGAGCTGTGTCATCACTTACTCATTCACAATTTCTCTCCATTTATTTCTGTCACGCACAGCCACTCTTCCTTGTTCAACAGACATCCCTCTCGCATCCAGCGCTCTCTTGACATGGTCCATCCATCCTATTCGTGGTCTTCCTCGCAGCCTTACACCTCTCACATCAGATCTAGTTATCTTTTTCACCAATCGCTCATTATCCATTCTCTCCATATGCCCAAACCATCGCAACACCCTCTGCTCAACTCTACCAGCCATTTCCCGAACAACTCCAGTTCTCCTTCGCACTTCATCATTTCGCACTCGATCCATACGAGTCACTCCACATATACTTCTCAGACACCTCAGTATAATTATTATCACTACCGGTACTGCTATTATTATTATTATTATTATTATTATTATTATTATTATTATGATTATGATTATATTATATGATTACTACTATATTATTATATTATGATTACTACTACAATTATTATACTATTATCATTATCACTACTGTTATTATTATTATAGTTACTGCTATTATTATCACCACTACTACTATTATCGTCACTATTACTGGTATCTATTATTATCACTACTGTTATTACCATCACTTTTACTATTATCATCACTACTATTATCTACATCACTACTACTATTATCATCACTACTAATATCACTATCACTACTACTATTGACATCACTACTACAATTATTTTTACCCTCTAACTCATAACAGGTGAGGGGCAGGGCCCATGTGATGACCCTTCCTGCTGCAAATTGCAACCAGATGGTTGGTGTTTCTGCTACTGCCGCAGGAGGAAGAGTTTGTCAGGGAAGCCCACCACGACCACAACGACAACGAAGACGACCAGTACAACTCGAGGTTACCCCAGCATCGGCGGTGTGAGTAGTGGTAAAGGTCGTCGTGAAGCCCCCATTGGTCGTCGCGCAGTATGGCAGTCGTAAGCAAGAACTCGGCTCCATTATCCTCAACAAGAACGAAAAGAACACCAACAAAAACAATAATAACAGAACAACAAGAATGACAAATAAACAAGAACAAGAACAACAGTACCACCACAACAACTACAAAAACAACAAAGTAAAAAACAAGAAACAAACAACAACAAAACGGATAACAAGAAACTAACAACAAAAACAAAGACAAATATGGTCCTTTCACCTTAGTTTGGCCTAGATTTTCGGCCTTTTGAACCTTATTTCACGCAGCTCAGTGGTAGAATACGACAGTGCTATGGCTCTATATCCTTCCCATAGCACTTCTTCGTGACAAGCAATTTGAAGTCGTTAATGAGGGCTCTATCTCCTCCCCCCTTTCCAAAATTCCCTCCTGCGCTTTAAAAAATCGCTTGGATATGATATGGATTACATGAAAGAGTTAAAAAAAGGAAAATGATGCTGTTCTCTCTCTCTCTTTCTCTCTTCTCTCTCTCTCTCTCTCTCTCTCTCTCTCTCTCTCTCTCTCCAAAGATATTATTCAGAGAGTGAAATACCATGTCTCATTATCCTGTGTTTTGTGGTGTGCTGTGGGTATTACTGACTGATGTGGTATTATCCTGTGTGGTGGTGTGGTGTGGCTATTATTGATTAATGTGGCATTGTCCTGTGTGGTGGTGTGGTGTGGGTATTATCGACTGGTATGGTGTTATCCTGTATGGTGGTGTGGTGTGGCATGACCGTTATTGACTGGTGTGGTAGTATCCCGTGTGGTGGTGTGGTGTGGGTATTGCTGACTGGTGTGGGATTGTCCTGTGTGGTGGTGTGGTGTGGTGTGGGTATTACCGACTGGTGTGGTATTGTCCTGTGTGGTGGTGTGGTGTGGTGTGGGCATTACTGACTGGTGTGGTATTGTCCTGTGTGATGGTGTGGTGTGCTGTGGGTATTACTGACTAGTGTGGTATTGTCTTGTCTGGTGGTGTAGTGTGGTGTGGGTATTACTGACTGGCATTATAGACAGATATCCAGACAGCAACAGACCTCTTGCTCCTTTCATGTTCTCTGGTAGAGAGTTTAACCCGTACCACACTTGCGACGTAGACCTACGTCCCCTTCAAAAACACTGGTGACGTAGATCTACGTCCCCTTCAAAAACACCGGTGAAGTAGACCTACGTCCCCTTCAAAAACACCGGTGAAATAGATCTACGTCCCCTTCAAAAACACTGGTGACGTAGATCTACATCCCCTTCAAAATAACTGGTGACTTAGATCTACGTCCCCCTCAAAAACACCGGTGACTTAGACGTAGATCTACGTCCCCTTCAAAAACACTGGTGACGTAGATCTACGTCCCCTTCAAAAACACTGGTGACATAGATCTACATCCCCTTCAAAAACACCGGTGACGTAGATCTATGTCCCCTTCAAAAACACTAGTGACGTAGATCTACATCCCCTTCAAAAACACCGGTGACGTAGATCTACGTCCCCTTCAAAAACACTGGTGACGTAGATCTACGTTCCCTTCAAAAACACCGGTGACGTAGATCTACATCCCCTTCAAAAACACTGGTGACGTAGATCTATGTCCCCTTCAAAAACACCGGTGACGTAGATCTATGTCCCCTTCAAAAACACTGGTGACGTAGATCTATGTCCCCTTCAAAAACACTGGTGACGTAGATCTACGTCCCCTTCAAAAACACCGGTGACGTAGATTTACGTCCCCTTCAAAAACACTGGTGACGTAGATCTATGTCCCCTTCAAAAACACTGGTGACGTAGATCTACGTCCCCTTCAAAAACACTGGTGACGTAGATCTACATCCCCTTCAAAAACACTGGTGACGTAGATTTACGTCCCCTTCAAAAACACTGGTGACGTAGATCTACGTCCTGCAGCACTGAGAAGTCATTGCAAGCAACCAAAGTAAAATGGAAGATAATATTGTACCTCACAAACTTCAGACATATCTCTGCTACTCTTACAACATTGATTTTGGAGCACAGGAGGCGAGTGAGTCTTTATGGGCTCACTGCCACTGTCCTCTGTCTGCAACCTTGAAGATTTCAGAGGTTGAGTAGCACCAACCTGACCCGATTCAACCATATGACATTAGTGATTACCTTTATTAGTGCCAGGGATCTTATATTGATGTATTAAACCCATTAGGCCAGAAGAAAAAAAAAATCGGCCAGCATTGAGAGGTCTCATTTTTTTTTTCCTAGCACGGTACTGGTTAAAAGGCTGGAGCCCATAGGAAGAGGGAAAAACTGACTGAGAGCGATAGTTCCTCATTTGACATACGGGAAAGATGATGATGATGAGAAGGAAGGGAAGTGGGAGGAGGAAGAGGAGAACGATGAAGGTGGTAATGGCGGTGGCGACCATGATGGTGGTAATAGTGGTGGTGGTGGTAATGGTGGTAATGATGGAGGTGGTGATGATGGTGGTAATGGTGGTGGTAATGATGGTGGTAATGGTGGTGGTGGTGATGGTGGTAATGGTGGTGGTAATGGTGGTAATGGTGGAGGTGGTGATGATGGTCGTAATGGTGGTGGTAATGATGGAGGTAATGGTGGAGGTGGTGATTCTGGTGGTAATGGTGGTGGTGATGATGATGGTGGATAATGGGAAGAGAAGGATGAAAAGAAAAAGAATGGTATTTATGGATATTCCATAATACCTCTTACTTAGCGATTTAATATACACATTACACCCCAATTTTCTTCTATATCTTATTAAAGCAAATTATGAAGGTATTTAAAAGATATACATAACATACGAGGTAATGAAAACATGGAGTTGGTAAAATAATTCGTCAAAAAGTAACTGTTACGCTATGTCGTTCTTGTGTGTGTGTGTGTGTGTGTGTGTGTGTGTGTGTGTGTGTGTGTGTGAGAGAGAGAGAGAGAGAGAGAGAGACTCGTTTTTCCTGATCTTACTGAATGAGATTTGTCTAAATTCTATTATTTTCTTTTTACTTCTCTCGTATTACACAATCCACCCCTTCCTTCACCACTCCCCACCCTCCCTCCTTCCTTCCTCATATCAGTAGTAGTGGTAGTGGTGTATAGATGTTGATGTTGTGTGGCCTAGCAGACCCATCGACCACAAACAAGCAAAACCTTCATGTGGCAGACAGCTCCTGGCCAGGGTGGGAACAGGGTCCTGCCACACCGCAAGGTGCAGGTAAAATGAAAGAGGCATACCCCAAGAGGATGAGCTGTGTGTAGAATATGTATGAGTGGTAGTGTCACCCAGACTGTGTCTACTTGGTAAATGTGGTTGAGTTCCCCGCCTGGGAGTGTTGTGCAAGGCCAGCTGTGTGTAGGAGATATGTATGAATAGAGTGTCAGCCCAGACTTTGACTACTTGGTAAATGTGTTTGAGTTCCCCTCCTTAGAGTGCTGTACATGGCCAGCTACCACGTCACTGCCATGGTAGTACCTCCCGGGACGATGGTAACCATCCAGCTACTACCTTTTTGGTGGGCTAACAGGTGCTACACTTTGCCCAAGGGTGACCCGGGACCATGCAGGGCAGGGGCGACCATCTTCTCTGAACCGGGCACATCACACGGCTGCATACCCGTGATGTGTTAGGTAATGATGAGCAATAAAGCAAATTTTAGTCGTTTTACTCTAATTTGGACCAGATTTGTTTGGTTATTTTATAGTTTATTTCACACCCTTCATTCCTTCCATAGCACTTCTTCTTGACTGGCATCATAGTGTTAATCTCTTATAACAGCTTAGAATTCAAGATGAAGAGATGGTAGTTTTAGGCCAGGTTAAAGTTAAAATGGTATAATACACAATGGAGTATAGAGGACAGCAAACAGCAGTAGGAAATCCATTATATATATTTTTTTATAATGCAATAAGTTCTTCAAATTATTTAACTATAACCACATATTGAAATTGTGCTTAGTTATGGAGAAGCAGTTCTTGTCTCAGTTAAACCCTCTTCAGATATAAAATCAAAATAGTTATCTATCTAGCTGTTAATCTATTATCTATCTATTTATCTATTATCTATTATCTATCTATAACTTCTGTGTGTATGGATGGATGGATGGATGGATGGGTATATATGACCATGTAAGTATACAGTGTGGAGAGAGAGAGAGAGAGAGAGAGAGAGAGAGAAGCCTAGTTTCTCTTTCTCTTTCCACACACAAGCACACAGACACAGACACACACACACACACACACACACACACACACACACACACACACACACACACACATTCGTTTCCTCTTTCCCCCCCTCCACTACCACCAACCTCACCCCCACAGATCACTCGAAGGGAAAATGGTGGCGGGGTAGTGAGAATTTCCCCAGTGTTTCTTCACTTTGAGGTTGTTGCCCTCTGCTAACAAGTGAGGATTTATTAACTGAAATGATAACGAATGAGAGACTGACAAGGAGAGTGAATGTGAGGGGTTGGGGAAACCTGAGCAAGAGATGCCGGGATGGAGTGGAGAGATATATGAGAGAGGGGGGTGGCGATGTGCAAGGTGGAGAGGGAGACTAATGATGAGAGGGATGGATAGATGAGTGGTGAGATACACATATATCAGAGAGGATGGTGATTTAGAGACTGACTAGAAAAGCTGCTATTAGTACTACTACTACTACTACAACTACCACTATCGATGCTACTACTGGTAAACCTATCTTATATATATATATATATATATATATATATATATATATATATATATATATATATATATATATATATATATTGGATGCAAGAGTTTATAGAGGTTGGGGGAGTGGACTTTCTGACCACTACTTGGTGGTGGCCAGAATTAAAGTTCAAGTAAGATGGAGGAATAGAAGAAGGGAAAGACGAGAGGAAGGAGTAGTTGCAAGGAGAGTGGAAAGGTTACAAGAGGATGAGAAAAAGGCAGAGTATAAGAGAGAAGTGGAGGAACGATTGGGCAAATATGAATTGGAGCAGATGGGGGACGTGGAAGGTGTGTGTAGAATATTTACAGAAGAAATATGTGCAGCATGTGATGTGGTGTGTGGAAGGAAGAGAAGACGGAGGGGGGTGCAAGGAACAGCGTGGTGGACTGAAGAGGTGAAACGGGCTGTGGCACAAAAGAAGTAAGCATACAATGAATGGATGAGAAATAGGGGCGTGGAAGAAGTTGAGAGGCGGAAGAGAGAGTTATATGTAGAAAGAAAGAGAGAGGTGAAAAGATTAGTAAGAGAGAGTAAGAAGAGAGTGGATGAGAAATTTGGAAGGAATTTGAGTATAAAGTGGGGGGACTGTAAGAAAATGTTCTGGAAAGAGGTGAAAAGAATAAGACAGGGTGGAAGTGAAGTTAGCAGGGGAGTGAAAGATAAAAATGGTAGATTACTAGTGGAGAAGGGAGAAAAAGTGAGTAGATGGAGAGAACACTTTAAGGAATTGTTGAACGTGGAGGATGGAAGTAATGCGAGTATAAGTGGCTGGGGAATGGCTGGGAGAAGGAGGGAGGTGAGAGGACAGGAAGAAATCAGTAGGATAGAAGTTGTGGAAGCAATGAAGAAAGTTAAATCAGGGAAAGCCCCAGGAATTGATGGAGTGTGTGGTGAAATGCTGAAGCATGGGGGAGAGATAGTAGTAGAATGGATGTGGAAGATGTGCAGATTGGCCTGGGAGGAAGGTAGAGTCCCGGAGGATTGGAAGTCAGGTATAATTATTCCCTTGTACAAAGGAAAAGGGGAAAAAGAAGTGTGTGGTAATTATAGGGGCATTTGTCTTCTTAGTATAATAGGAAAAGTGTATGGTAGGATACTTATTGACAGAGTTAGAGAAAGAACAGAGAAATTAGTTGGAGAAGAACAGGGAGGCTTTAGGAAGGGAAGAGGTTGTGTAGATCAGATATTCATTCTCAGATCTTTAGTGGAAAAGTTTCTAGAGAAGGGAAAGAAGTTGTATGCGGCTTTCATGGATTTGGAGAAAGCATATGACAGGTTGGATAGACAAGGATTGTGGAAAGTGTTAAGAATATATGGAGTAGATGGGAAGTTGTTGAATGCTGTGAAGAGTATGTACGATGGTGCGAAGGCTGCAGTGCGTGTGGATGGTGAACTAAGTGAATTTTTCTCTTTGAAAGTTGGGTTGAAACAGGGATGTGTCATGTCTCCATGGTTGTTCAATCTGTACATGGATGGGGTAATAAAAGAGGTACAAGGTAAGGTAGTGGATGTTGGAGTGGCCCTGGTGAGAGAGGATAGTGTTTGGAAACTCCCTGTACTGTTGTTTGCAGATGATACTGTGTTGTTGAGTGAAGACGAAGGGGAGCTGCAAGGCTTGGTGGCTGAGTTTGAGAGAGTGTGTAAGAAACGGAAGCTAAAGGTGAATGTAGGGAAGAGTAAAGTGATGGTCTTTGAGAGAGGTGAAGTCAGTGAATGTACAGCGAGGTTGGATGGTGAGGAATTGGAAAATGTGAGTACGTTTAAGTACTTGGGTAGTGTGATGAGTAAGGATGGAGGTTTGGAGGGTGAAGTGCTTGAAAGGGTACAGCAGGGAAGAAAGGTTGCTGGTTCTTTGAAAGCAGTGATAAGAAACAGGGAAGTGAGCATGGAAGTGAAAAAGTTATTACATGACAGTATTGTGATACCAACTCTAACGTACGGAAGTGAAGCTTGAACGTTGTTGGAAGGACACAAGTCAAGAGTGAGAGCCGTGGAAATGAGTTATTTAAGAGGAGCCTGTGGAGTCACATGGAGAGACAGGCTGACGAATGAGGATATAAAGGAGCGTTGTGGTGTTGATGTGGATGTGATAGGAAGCGTTATGAGGAACACACTGAGGTGGTTTGGCCATGTGGAGAGGATGGAGGGTGAAAGACTGACGAAGAGAGTGTATGTGAATGAGGTGGAGGGGGAAAGAGGGAGGGGGAGGCCGAGGATGAGATGAAGAGATGGGGTGGAGAGGTATATGAGAGAGGGGGGTGTGAGTTGGGAGCAGGGGAGTGAAATGGCGGGGGACAGGGCGACTTGGAGGCGATTTGTTTGTGGCCACCCCAAACGGGATTGAGGCGTCTGGCAATATATATATATATATATATATATATATCTCCATCATCCAATCCTACGTTGACCCATGTGGAGCGTAGGAGCCTGGGGCTAGGCAAGTTGGTCCTGACATTTAAGATGAGTGACCAGCCTCACTCATCCTTGAGTGGCATTACTTGAGCAATTAACCCCAACCACCCCTTAGATATAAACCTTCACCGGGTCTGTCCGATTGGTGCGCCGTAATTACCCACTAAAAACCACCAGACGCAAAAATTTGGTTATATGTTACCACCCAGAGTAGTAAATGGTTGCATGGTGTACAGGAAACTATTTGCCTTGTCACTCAGTGTAGAGTCGCCCACTGGCACGAGGAAGAGGAAGGAAGGAAGGAAAGAAAGACAAGAGGAAGTGTAAAGTCACCCGTAGGCAGAAGGATGAGGAAAGAATGAAGGAATGAAAGACAGAAGAGGATGGAAGGAAAGAAGGATGAAGGAGAGGAAAGGACAGACACCCGAGAGCAGCACTATAATGAGTGAGTGGATGGTGAGCGCTCCCACCTAACACACTCACACACACACACACACACTATATATATATACATATATATATATACAGTAACCCCTCCAATATCCGGATCAATAGAGCCATAGGCAGGTCCGGATAGTGGTCCTGTCCGGATATTGGGCCCCAGTTTATGGACTTGTACTTATGGACCCTAACTCTGAAAAACACCTATACAACTCCCTCTGGACATGCACTGCACCTATTTAAGACCCAAATCACACCAATAAGGGACATAAAAGACTGAAATAAATGCAAAAGAACCATAAAATGAGGTTTTAGAGGTGAGTTTATACAATATTAAACATTCTGGGTACTTACAAGTCCCTTGCTCTTGGACTGGTTTGAACCGCCAGTTTGCAGTCCACAGTTAATCCTCTGCACTCTAAATTCTAATTTCTTAACACTGCACAACACTGTAAATTCCTGTGTGTTCTAGTGGCAAGGTATTGCAGTTTATTCACTGTTTATTCACAAAAAACAAGCACCTGTAGCTTGTACTGTTATGAGTATCTGCTCTCCATCGGAGTTAAGCTGTGACTGTTGATGTTGGTGGGGTAACAGAGTTGCCAGATCGCAACAGCCACATTACCAATCTCCTCAACTTTCATTGTCAAATATAACTTTTCATTACCAAATTCGTAAAGCTAGCATATATTCTTCACTAATTATATATACAAGTGGAAATACATGTAATCACTCTCCTTATAACTAACACCATGTTGATTATTTTCACACTATGTAGGGTAGCAGATTAATCAGAAAGAGCAAACAATCCACCATCTCCATCCTGTGTATCCTCATACATGTGAAAAATCCATTTGGTAATGCATTATTCTAATTCATTACCAAACGAATTTTTCATTACCAAATTGGCCCACACTTGGTAATGAAAAATACCAAATGGCAACCTGACAGGGGAGGGGGAGGGGGAGGGGGGAGGGGGAGGAAGGAAGGGGTGAAGGGACCATGGTGTAACAGCTGTTTGGTGCCAGGCGGGAATTTCAAATTATAGGTGGGAAAAAAGTCAGATTTTTTTCTAATTTTTTGCGGTTTTTGGCCCATTTTGGGAATATTGGATCCCAGGAGGATTATGTCCGGTTAGTGGGGATGTTCGGATATTGGGCGTTCGGATATTAGAGGGATTACTGTATATATATATATATATATATATACATATATATATATATATATATATATATATATATAGGCTGCTTCCCCCAAGGAAAGGGAGATAGCCGAGACAGGACGAAATACTCCCCATTTACTCATCCATTCAAACACATTCATTCGCATCTTAGCCCCAAAGGGGAGAAGGGACATATCCTCACCGCACCACACCGCACAAGGGTCAACTGTGCAGTGCAATCAGTGACATCCGCAGCAGGGTCCGACAGCAGAGCTGATTTACCCCTGCCACATCATAATAGACCCATCCCCTTACCCGCACCTGACCTGACTAGCTGATCAGACCAAATGCGGCAGAATATCCCCTCGGCTGCGTGATCATTTATTCATTCAAAATTTCTCTCCATTTATTTCTGTCACGCACAGCCACTTTTCCTTGCTCAACAGACATCCCTCTCACATCCAGCGCTTTCTTCAAACTGTCCATCCATCCTATTCGTGGCCTCCCTCTCAGCCTTGCACATCTCACATCAGATCTAGTTATCTTTTTCACCAATCGCTCATGATCCATTCTCTCCATATGCCCAAACCATCGCAACACCCTCTGCTCAGCTCTATCAGCCATCTCCCGAACAATTCCAGTTCTCCTTCGCACTTGATCATTTCGCACTCGATCCATGCGCGTCACTCCACACGTACTCCTCAGACACTTCATCTCCATTACATTCAAACTATTCCTCTCTGCTACACCCATAATCCATGTTTCAGCCCCATATAACGCAGTCGGTACCACAACACCCTCATACAGCCTTCTCTTTACATCCATTCTAAGCGAACATCTAAACACTTTTTTCATTCCTCCCAGCACCTTTCCTACTACATTCATTCTAAACTTCACTTCTGCATCTATTCTTCCATCCAAAACAACATGTGACCCTAAATATTTAAAATACTCTACCTCCTCAAGCAACTCACCATTCAAAACTATATTCATCCCCCTACCATCTACCAACCTCGTACACTTCATCATTTTACTCTTATTCTCATTTACTTTCAATTTCCTCCTTTCACACATCCTTCCAAACTCCTCTACTAACTCTCTCAATCTCTCCTCTGAATCAGCCACCAGTGCAGTATCATCTGCAAACAGCAGCTGCTTCAGATTCCACTCTCCACCATCAACATTCACCAGACTCAGACCTCCACCTAAAACTCTTGCATTCACCTCCCTTACAACGCCATCCATATAAATATTAAACAACCAAGGCGACATCACACATCCCTGTCGCAACCCCACTCTCACGGGAGTAGACTGTAGCACCAGTCGAGCAGGGCAGTACTCCCGAGGTGGATGGAAAGCTGATGACAGTTGGGACTGGAGCTCCCGTTTCATCAGCTCTCAGGACTAGTTCCTGACCATCCCCCTTTGCTGAACTTTTTCAGTGTCTCAGTTACACAGAGAGTAGGCCAGCATGCTCTCCAGTACAAATTTCTCTAACTATCTACACCAAACTACATGCACAGTACACACTACACTTCCTTTATCAAAATTCAAAAAATTATGGCGTCTCATCACCAAGCCTCGGAGTCCCCAAGGGGGGGGATCATAAATGCCCCACCATCCTCCCCTCTCCCGGTGACGACTCGAGGTGCCTGGAACCAGTGTCTGACTCTCTTCTTCTTCATTTCTGTAACATTCATGGCCTTTCCTGTAACTTTCGCTCTGTTGAGCACCACCTCTCCTCCTCTAAACCTCACCTTCTTTTTCTAACTGAGACTCAGCTGTCTGAGGCAACTGACAGCAACCCTTTTTCTGTATCCTCCTACTTTCTCTATACTCATTTCAAAGCCAAAGGTGGCTGTTGTGTATATATATATATATATATATATATATATATATATATATATATATATATATGCAACGACTTATCTTGCTCTCGTGTTCCTGAACTCGATTCTTCTGAATTGTCTACACTCTGGCTTCGGCTTTCCTGTCATTCTCTGACTAAATATATCTGTGCTGTTAATTCTACTGACTATCAAATGTTCTTCGACTATCTTACTTCCACGATGGAAAACATTCTATCCACTTCTTTCTCTGAAATCTCCATTCTAGGAGATTTCAATGTTCACCACCACCTTTGGCTCTCCTCTCCTTTCACTGATCCATCTGGTGAACAAGACTACAGCTTTTCCATCCTTAATGACCTAGA
Organism: Coenobita brevimanus; assembly: GCF_032717465.1. Classification (NCBI taxonomy): domain Eukaryota; kingdom Metazoa; phylum Arthropoda; class Malacostraca; order Decapoda; family Coenobitidae; genus Coenobita; species Coenobita brevimanus. The sequence continues at coordinate 26,403,003 of NC_137015.1, read as the reverse complement.
GCAGCTTGTACAGCACCCTACCCGTGTCCCTGACCGCCTTGGAGAGAGCTCCAACATACATGACCTCTTCCTCACAACTAATCCTTCTGCTTACTCTGTTAATCTTTTCTCTCTGTTGGGCTCCTCCAATCACAACCTTATCACCTTAACCTGTCCTATCACTCCGGTACGGCCTGTGGACCCTCCAGGGAAACGTCGTCTGTGGCATTTTGGGGCCGCGGACTGGGAGGCCCTCAAGCAGTACTTCTTTGATTCTCCCTGGAATGATTATTGCTTCCATGGCTGTGAGCCATCTGAGTGTGCCTTGTGCATTACAGAGGTTATTCTCCCGGGCATGGAAGCATACATTCCTTTCTCATATCCTTTGACTAAAGCAAGAAAGCCTTGGTTTAATCCTGCTTGTTCTAATGCTGTCCGCAACAAGGAGAGGGCCTACGAAAGGTACCGGAGCCAACCCACCCCTGAATCACATCATCTTCACGTTTCTGCCCGGAATCGTGCTAAGTCTGTTCTTCGCTCCGCTAAAAATAATTTCATCCATACTAAATGCTCTCAACTCTCCAACTCGAATTCTTCCTGCTCCTTCTGGCACCTTGCCAAAAACCTTTCTAACAACTTTACCTCATCATCCTTCCCTCCTCTTTTCTACTATGATCGTTCTGTAGCTATTTCTTCTACTGATAAAGCAGATCTCTTCGCACAGAGTTTCTCCTCCAATTCCACCTTAGACGATTCCTGTGCTGTTCCTCCATCACATCCCCCCTCTGACTTCCTCATGGCTGACATTAAAATTTCTTCAGCTGATGTATTTTCTGCAATCAGTGGCCTCAGTACTAACAAGGCATATGGGCCTGATGGGGTCCCTCCTGTTGTTCTCGAGAACTGTGCTTCTGTGCTTACACCCTGCCTAGGCAAACTCTTTCGCCTTTGTCTGTCAACTTGTACCTTTCCTTCTTGCTGGAAGTTTGCTCTCATTCAGCCAGTCCCAAAGTAGGGTGACCACTCCCAACCCTCCAACTATCGTCCAATTGTTTTAACGTCCTGTATTTCAAAAGTTTTCGAGTCAATTCTCAATAGAAAAATTTTAAGGCATCTTTCCTATCACAACCTTCTTTCCAATCGTCAATACGGGTTCCATCAGGGACGCTCCACTGGCGATCTTCTCACCTACCTTTCAGACTCCTGGTCATCCTCCTTTCGGGACTTTGGCGAAAGCTTTGCCATTGCACTTGACATCTCAAAGGTTTTCGATCGAGTCTGGCATAAATCTTTAATTTCCAAACTGCCCTCCTATGGTTTCTATCCTACTATCTGTGCCTTCATCGCTAGCTTCCTTTCTGGTCGTTCTATAGCCGCTGTTGTAGACGGCCATCGTTCTTCTCCTAGATCTATCAACAGTGGCGTTCCTCAGGGCTCTGTCCTATCACCAACTCTCTTAATTTTATTCATCAATGATCTTCTAAGCTGTACATCTAACCCTATCCACTCATACGCTGATGACTCCACCCTTCACCTTTCCATTCGGTTCCCGCGACGCCCATCTCAACAGTTACTTCAACAAACAAGGGATGAGGCTATGGCACACCTAATGTCTGACTTGGCTCGTATCTCTGACTGGGGTAAAAATAATATGGTTGTTTTTAATGCATCTAAGACTCAGTTCTTACACCTATCAACCCAACAAAATCTTCCACAGGTATACCCACTAATGTTTAATAATATTCAGCTTAATCCTGCATCATCCTTGAACATGCTTGGGGTTTCATTTACTCGGGACTTATCTTGGAAAGATCATATTACATCTCTTGTAAAATCTTCTTCCAAGAGATTGGGTGTGCTAAGCCGACTCCACTCTTTCTTTACCTCTGCACGATTGTTGACTCTATACAGGGGTTTTATACGCCCCTGTGTGGAGTACAACTCTCATGTGTGGGGAGGCTCCCCACATACAGCTCTTCTCAATAGGGTGGAGTCAAAGGCTTTTCGTCTCATTAACTCTCCTCCTCTTACTGACTCCCTTCAACGTCTGTCTCTTCGCCGCACTGTTGCATCTTTATCTCTTTTCTATCGCTACTTTAATGGTCACTGCTCCTCTGAACTGTCTGCTTGCATTCCTCCACCTCTACGACGGGCGCGTAGCACCCGTTTGGCAGCAAACTCTCATCCCTTTTCTGTCCAACTCTCTAATGCAAGAGTTAACCATTACTCCCAGTCTTTCATTTATGCAACAGGTCAGCTCTGGAACTGTCTCCCTCTGTCTGTATTTCCTGCTGCCTATGATCTCCAGTCTTTCAAACGCAGTGTGTCCATGCATCTCAAAATGATTGGATCTTGAATTTGGCTCTCTATTGTATTTTGTTTTTCTCTTGGAGGGAACTGTTACTGCGGGCTCATGGCCTTTGGTTCCTTCTTCCTCGCATTAAAAAAAAAAAAAATCACGCACAGCATTTCGCACTCTTACACACGCTCTACTATTTACATAAAAACTCTTCACCCCTTTTTAGTAACTTACCATCAAGTCCATACAATCTTAAAACAGTCCACAAAGCCTCCCTATCAATTCTATCATACTCTTTCTCTAAATCCATGAATGCCCTAAACACATCCTTGTCTTTCGCTAAATACTTTTCACACACTTGTCTCACAGCAAACACCTGATCCACGCATCCCCTCCCTCTCCTAAAGCCACACTGCTCATCACCAGTCACTCCCTCTGTACTCTAACTCTCATAATTAACACTCTACCATACACCTTACCTACAACACTCAAGAGACTTATACCCCTAAAGCTAGTACATTCATACTTATCACCCTTGCCTTTATACAACGGAACCACACAAGCACTTGCCCAGTCATTTTGGCACCATACCTTTCACAAAGGACACATTCAACAATCTTACTAACCAGTCAAGAATAGTCACTCCACCACCCTTCAGGCATTCCACAGCACACCCATCCATACCTGCAGCTTTCCCTGTTTTCATCTCCTTTACTGCCTTCTCCACTTCCTCCTTCGTGATCAAAGAATCATACAACTCTCCCAACACATTTATTCCTTGCACCCTTACATCCGCCATAGGTGGTTGGTGGGGACGAGCATCATCCACCCACTTAATGTAGTGGTACTCTATTTTTAGGGTAGATCTACATTGAGTGGCAAGCCAAATGATTTTCTGTAAACCAGAAAAGCATTTACAACGATGAGTGGTAACCTTATAACCAACCAGCACGTGTTCCCTACGTGACAGATGGGTTGGCGGAGGGTTGGTGCCCCTCCCCAGAAAACAACTAACTAAAAATAGGAACAAGAAGCCTCGGACCAGGACTGACCAATAGGTGATGGCTAAGGACCCAACAAAGGACATGGTATAGATAGCTGCATGAAATGTATGGGGTGCAAATGATGAGGTGAAAGAAAGATTGTCCAGGTGCTTGAGGGTGCGAAAGTGGATATCTGTGGATTAACTGAAACTAAATGGTGAGATGAGAGTGTGAGAGAATGGGAGTATGGACGGGGTATATACGCGGGAGTAGGTGAGAATGAGAAGACAAAAGAAGGATTGTGTATTATTGTGAGTAATAGATGGAAGGAGAGTATAAGAGAGTATGGATCAGTTGGGTCAAGGATTGTGTGGGTATGATTGAAAGTTGGACTACAAATATGGGCGATTGTGTGCGCGTATGCACCAATGCAAGATTGTGCAAGCAGAATGAGAGAAGAGTGCTGGACAAATGTGGAAGCGTGCATGGAAAAGCTTGAAAGGAATGAGACTGTGTTTGATTGGAGATATGACTGGAACAGTGGGGAATGTGAAGGTGGAGGGAGTAGTTGGTAGTGGGGAGTGCCTGCAGAGAAGGATGAGAATGGCAGTGCTTTATTGGACATTTATGCCGGGAGGGGGTTAGTGATAGCCAATACCTTCTTCAGGCACAAAATGACCCATAGGTATATGTGGCAAGTGATGAGAAGGGTGGGTGGTGAACTGAAGGAATGGAAGGCAATGGTTGATTATGTGTGTATGGATGAAAGGATGAGGTGTGTAATGGATGCAGAAGTTTATAGGGTTTGGGGGAGTAGACTTTCTGACTACCACTTTGTGGTGGTCAGAATTAAAGTCCAAATGAAATGGAGAAATAGAAGAAGGGAAAGACAGGAGGAAATATTTCATACAAGGAGGGTGGAAAGGTTACAAGAGGATGAGAAAAAGGCAGAATATAAAAAAGAAGTGGAGGAGCGATTGGGTAAATATGAACGTGAAAGCAGTGTGCAAGATATTCACAGAAGAAATCTGTTTAGTATGTGAAGTGGTGTGTAGGGTGAAGCGAAGACGAAACGGGTGCAGGGAACAGCATAGTGGAATGAAGAGGTGAGACAGGTTGTGGCACAAAAGAAGAGAGCATACAGTGAGTGGATGAGAAACAGGGGCGTGGAAGAAACTGAGAGACAGAAGAAAGAGTTATATGTTGAGAGGAAGAGAGAAGTGAAAAAATTAGTAGGAGAGAGTAAGAAGAGAGTGGATGAGGAATTCGGAAGGAACTTGAGTGTAAAATGGAGGGAATGTAAGAAAATGTTCTGGAAAGAGGTAGAGAGAGTTAGACAGGGTGCCAAAGAAGTTAGTTGAGGAGTGAAAGATATAAATGGTAATTTACTAATGGAGTAGGGAGAAAAAGTGAGCAGATGGAGAGAACACTTTAAGGTATTGTTGAACGTACAGAATGAAAATAATGCAAGTATTTGTGGCTAGGGAATGACTGGGAGAAGGAGAGATGTGAGAGGAGAGGAAGGAATCAGCAGGATGGAAGCTGTCGAAGCAATGAAGAAAGTCAAAACGAGGAAAGCCCCAGGAATTGATGAAGTGTGTGGTGAAATGCTGAAGCAAGGGAGAGAGTTAGTAGTAGAGTGGATATGGAAGATGTGCAGATTGGCCTGGGAGGAAGGTAGAGTCCCAGAGGATTGGAAGTCAGTTATAAATATTCCCCTGTACAAAGGAAAAGGGGAAAAAGTAGTGTGTGGTAATCATAGGGGCATTTGCCTTCTTAGTGTAACAGGAAAAGTATATGGTAGGTTACATATTGACAGAGTTAGGGAAATAACAGAGAAGTTAGTTGAAGAAGAACAGGGATGTTCTAGGGAGAGAAGATGTTGTGTAGATCAAATATTGATGAGTGTCTGCAGAGTTTTGAAGCGAATGTGAATGTGGTAATGATGGGAGATCTGAATGCTAGAGTGGGAAATGTAGCAGTTGAAGGCATAGTTGGTATGCATGGTGTGCCTGGAAGAAATGAAAATGGGGAACGAATGATAGCGATGTGTGTTGAGCGAGAGATGGTGATTGGGAATACGCTGTTTGAGAAGAAAGATATTTATAAGTATACATGGGTGAGACAGGAGGGTGGAAGGGTTGTTGATAGAGCCTTGATGGACTATGTAGTTGTGTCTAGGAATGTAATAGGAAGATTGTTGGATGTGAGAGTTCTGAGAGGGGAGGGTGGAGGTATGTCTGACCACTACCTGGTGGAGGGAAAGTTAAGAGTAGGTAAGAGATGGATGAGAGCTAGGAGGGTTAGGTGTGGCAGGGAGGTTTTGAAAGTGAGTGAGTTGGATAAAAGAGAGAAAAAGATAGAGTATCAGGAGAAATTGAAAGGTGAGTGGAACGCAGTGAAAGATCGGGAAAATGGCAGCGTGGAGGAGGAATGGCAGTTGTTTAAGAGTGCTGTGGTGGGGCATGCAGAAGAGGTGTGTGGTGTGAGACGTGTGGGTGGTGGTGTAAGAAAAGGAAGTGAATGGTGGTGCGAGGAAGTAAGTATGGCTGTCGCTGAGAAGAGACGTGCATATGAAGTGTGGCTGCAGAGGAAGGATGAGATGTCATATGAAAGGTATAAGGAGAAGAGGAATAGAGCGAGAAGGGCTGTGCGTGATGCTAAAGTGGCAGCAGATGAGAGGTGGGGTAGGCGGCTGACAGAGAATTTTCAGCAGAATAAGAAAATGTTTTGGAAGGAGGTGAAAAGGGTGCGAAAGGGAGAGTCTGGGAAGGAAGAACGAGTAAAAGCAGAGGATGGAAGGATGTTAATTGAGATGGATGCAGTAAGGAAGAGATGGGCAGAGTATTTTGAAAGATTGTTAAATGTAGAGGAGGAAAGGGTGGCTGAGATTGTGGCGGATGGAAGGGTGCAAGGAATAAATGTGTTGGGAGAGTTGAATGATTCTTTGATCACGAAGGAGGAAGTGGAGAAGGCAGTAAAGGAGATGAAAGCAGGGAAAGCTGCAGGTATGGATGGGTGTGCTGTGGAATGCCTGAAGGGTGGTGGAGTGACTATTGTTGACTGGTTAGTAAGATTGTTGAATGTGTGCTTTGAGAAAGGTATGGTGCCAATTGACTGGGCAAGTGCTTGTGTGGTCCCGTTGTATAAAGGCAAGGGTGATAAGTATGAATGTACTAGCTTTAGGGGTATAAGTCTGTTGAGTGTTGTAGGTAAGGTGTATGGTAGAGTGTTAATTATGAGAGTTAGAGAGGGTACAGAGGGAGTAATTAGTGATGAGCAGTGTGCCTTTAGGAGAGGGAGGGGATGCGTTGATCAGGTGTTTGCTGTGAGACAAGTGTGTGAAAAGTATTTAGCGAAAGGCAAGGATGTGTTTTGGGCATTTATGGATTTAGAGAAAACGTATGATAGAATTGATAGGGAGGCTTTGTGGACTGTTTTAAGATTGTATGGACTTGATGGTAGGTTACTAAAAGGGGTGAAAAGTTTTTATATAAATAGTAGAGCGTGTGTAAGAGTGGGAAATGCTGTGAGTGATTGGTTTCCCGTGAGAGTGGGGCTGCGACAGGGATGTGTGATGTCGCCTTGGTTGTTTAATATTTATATGGATGGTGTTGTAAGGGAGGTGAATGCAAGAGTTTTAGGTGGTCTGAGTTTGGTAAATGTTGATGGAGGAGAGTGGAATCTGAAGCAGCTGCTGTTTGCAGATGATACTGCACTGGTGACTGATTCAGAGGAGAGATTGAGAGAGTTGGTAGAGGAGTTTGGAAGGGTGTGTGAAAGGAGGAAATTGAAAGTAAATGAGAATAAGAGTAAAGTGATGAAGTGTACGAGGTTGATAGATGGTAGGGGGATGAATATAGTTTTGAATGGTGAGTTGCTTGAGGAGGTAGATTGTTTTAAATATCTAGGGTCACATGTTGCTGTGGATGGAAGAATAGATGCAGAAGTGAAGTTTAGAATAAATGAAGTAGGAAAGGTGCTGGGAGGAATGAAAAAAGTGTTTAAATGTCGTTCGCTTAGAATGGATGTAAAGAGAAGGCTGTATGAGGGTGTTGTGGTACCGACTGCATTATATGGGTCTGAAACATGGAATATGGGTGTAGCAGAGAGGAAAAGTTTGAATGTAATGGAGATGAGATGTCTGAGGAGTATGTGTGGAGTGACGCGTATGGATCGGGTGCGAAATGATGAAGTGCGAAGGAGAACTGGAGTTGTTCGGGAGATGGCTGGTAGAGTTGAGCAGAGGGTGTTGCAATGGTTTGGGCATATGGAGAGAATGGATAATGAGCGATTGGTGAAAAAGATAACTAGATCTGATGTGAGAGGTGTAAGGCTGAGAGGAAGACCACGAATAGGATGGATGGACAGTGTGAAGAGAGCGCTGGATGCGAGAGGGATGTCTGTTGAGCAAGGAAGAGTGGCTGTGCGTGACAGAAATAAATGGAGAGAAATTGTGAATGAATAAGTGATGACGCAGCCCTGAGGGGATATTCTCCCGCATTTGGTCTGATCAGCTAGTCAGGTCAGGTGCGGGTAAGGGGATGGGTCTGTTATGATGTGGCAGGGGTAAACCAGTTCTGCTGTCGGGCCCTGCTGCGGATGTCACTGATTGCATTGCCCAGTTGACCCTTGTGCGGTGTGGTGCGGTGAGGATCTGTCCGTTCTCCCCTTTGGGGCTAAGATGCGAATGAATGTGTTTGAATGGATGAGTAAATGGAGAGTGAGTCGTCCTGTCTCGGCTACCTCCCTTTCCTTGGGGGAAGCAGCCTAGGTATATAGATAGATAGATAGATAGATCTTTTGTGGAAAAGTTTCTAGAGAAGGGAAAGAAGTTGTATACTGCTTTCATGGGTCTGGAGAAATCATATGACAGGGTGGATAGACAAGGATTGTGGAAAATATTAAGAATAATTGGAGTAGATGGGAAGTTGCTGAAGGCCGTGAAGAGTATGTATGACTATGTTAAGGCTGCAGTGCGTGTGGATGGTGAACTGAGTGAATTTTTCTGTTTGAAGGTTGGGTTGAAACAGGGATGTGTCAGTCTCCGTGGTTGTTGAATCTGTAAATGGATGGAGTGAATTTTTCTGTTTGAAGGTTGGGTTGAAACAGGGATGTGTCAGTCTCCGTGGTTGTTGAATCTGTAAATGGATGGAGTTATAAAAGAGATACAGGGTAGGGCGGTGGATGTTGGAGCCGCCCTAGTAAGAGAGGGCAGTGTTTGGAAACTCCCTGTACTGTTGTTTGCAGGTGATACTGTGTTGTTAAGTGAAGATGAAGGGGAGCTGCAAGGCTTGGTGGATGAGATTGGGAGAGTGTGTAAAAAACGGAATCTATAGGTGAATGTAGGGAAGAGTAAAGTTATGGTCTGCGAGAGAAGTCATTGAAAATACGGTATAGTTGGATGAGGAGGAAATGGAAAATGTGAGTGAGTTTAAGTGCTTGGGTAGTGTGATGAGTAAGGATGGAAGTTTAGAGCGTGAAGTGCTTGAAACGGTACAGCAAGGCAGATCGTTTACTGGTTCCTTGAAAGCAATAATAAGAAACAGGGAAGTGAGCAAGGAAGTGAAAAAGTTACTGCTTGACAGCATTGTGATACCATCTCTAAAGTATGGAAGTGAATTTTGGACCTTGTTCGATGGAGAGTAGTCAAGAGTGAGTGCAGTGGAAATGAGTTATTTGAGAGGAGAATGTGGAGTCACATGGAGAGACAGTGTGAGAAGTGAGGATGTGAAGGAGCTTTGTGGTGTGGAAACTGACGGAAAGACAGACATTGCTACGCCTTAAAGAGATTCATCAAAATTATTATTTTTTTTATATTACCAAACACATTCAGTATGCCAGGGTGAATACGAGGGGTGATCAGAAAGTAATGACAGTTCGTGCTATAACATGAAAACCTTGAATGATGGGAGGTAGGGGAGCAAGGAGAGTGCAGAGTTGCCTGTCCTTACGAGTTTGAACTTGTCGCCGTATGCCTGACTTTTCTTGTTTTATTGTTGTGAGTGAATGCTTCACTCTTGTTTTTGCTCTCTGGCCAGAAACATGGATTACTCGAATGAAGGCTGCAGGTTCTACATTTTTACGAGGTGGAAACTGGGAAAGAAAGTAACAGAGATTCGAGGGGAATTGTTACAAGTTTATCCAGACACTACTCCTTCCCTGGAAACTGTTTCCCGCTGGATTCGTGCTTTCACAGCAGGAAAAACTGAATTGAAAGATGAACAACGCTCTGGACGCCCCCGGACATCCGTGACCGAAGCAACAACTGTCCGTGCACGGTCCATCATTGACGAGGATCCAACTGTAACTCTTAGGTTCTTAGCCTTGGAGCTTGATATCAGTTATGGGAGTGCATATGACATCGTGCATGAACAATTACACCTGAGGAAGAAGTGTTGTCGATGGATACCCCATTTGTTGACTGATGAGCAAAAGGCTGAACGGGTGAGGATTTGTCGTGTCTGGCTTGCTGAATTTGAACCAAATGGTCCAAAACGGTTCTCAGATGTTGCTACTGGAGATGAGTGTTGGATTTCATTCTTCACAACCCGTGACAAGCAGTCAAACATGGTGTGGTTGGGCGATGAAGACCCTCGACCTCAGATTTTGAAGGAAGGATTTCGCAGCCGGAAGCGCCTTTTCACCATCTTTTTCAATTCTCAAGGACCAATATGCGTGGATGTGATGCCTGAAAAGTCCACTATCACAGCCCAATACTACAAAGACCAGGTCCTTCCACAAGTCTTGGAACACAAGGCAAACACCGCACCAACCCGCCGTCGGTCTCGCCTTTTGCTGCACCACGACAATGCTGCACCCCACAAAGCTCTCCTCACTATGCAGTACCTGGAACAACAAGGTATAACTCTGCTCCCCCACCCACCTTACTCCCCTGACCTGGCTCCCTGTGACTTTTGGTTGTTTCCAAAAATTAAATCTGCCATCGCTGGGAAGCAATTTCATCGCATCCAAGACTTGGCACGGACCGTCATTTCAGAACTCCGAAGTATACCGTCTTCAGAGTACCACGCTTGCTTCATGAAGTGGAGAAAGAGATTGGAACGCTGCATAGAGGTTGGAGGGGAGTACTTTGAAGGAATGTGAGTCATAGTTTGATAGTTCTTCATGCTAATAAAAGTTTATGGACTCACTGTCATTTCTTTCTAATCACCCCTCGTATAAACCATTCCAGCAAGGAAAAGGAAACACAGACAGACACACGCCATTTGAGAGTCAGGACGATTGGTATTTTACTCTTGCTAATGACAAACGATTACATCCATCTTCGGAAAGAAAAAGAATACGCCTCCTATGTAAGACAGGCAGGCAGACAGAAAAAGACAAACTCTTGAGGATCGATTCACGTTGATTTATTTTATTCTTGGTTCCAGCAGATGACGTGATTCAGATGAAATGATAACGGACCCTTGTAGAAGTAGAGAAAGACGTGAAAGGCACGTGGGACAGACGGAGAGAATCAAAGACACAGTCCTAGTTATCAGTTCACATCGATTGCTATTCAGCTCCTGTTAAAGGCAGACGATTTTATTCAGCTTAAGTGAGACTAAACCATTGCCGTAGAGGAAGGCGTGGAAGTTAAACAGGTAGAATGAAGAGAACGAAAGTAAGGCAGGCAGTTTGCGAATTATCGGTTCACAGTAATTGAAATGATCAGTTCATAATAACTGTTACAGTATTATTATTGCTGCCAGAAAATTGTAATTAACTTCAGTGGATATACAACTATCCCGGAGAGGAAGACACTAAACATATGCAGCATACACACTAATAGACAGACACTCTCTAAATAATTTAGTCCTCAAGTAAACCGCTACTTTATTCCTGCTGCTCTATTCCTGCAACTTTATTTCTGCAATTTTACTTCTGCTACTTATACTATATTCCTGCCACTTTGTTGCTGCTTCTGGCTGACTGTTTTCCTTAGTTTAGATTAGAAGAAGCCTCACCCGTAACAGGTATTCTTTAGCCACTTACTGAATTACAGTATTTACACCACACGCTCGGAGATAGATCGGATGCTGTGTTTTAAAGGGTTGGACGAAAAAAGATGGGAAAATGTGTGGAAAGTCAGGTGCTGCAGAATCATTTCCATCTTACGTGGGTGATGAGATGTACAGAGAATTTGCTGGAGCAGTAATATTTGGTGTCATTTCTGTGTATCAGTGTGTGTTACCGTCGGTAAGTAAATCATTTCATCCATACCAACCATCAATCCATGCATCAATGATAAACAACTGTTCAGCCAATAAACAAATTAACCATTCTGCACCTCTCCACCTTTTTAGCTGGTTAGTTGTTCATGTGTTCCTCTGTCTCGTTGTCTGTCTGTCTCACGATGCAACATTGCGGCAGAGAGGACGAAGACTACATCAGTAGTAAGAGTGGTGCTGATAACACCTCCATCTGCAGACCGTTTAACACACCTGGCGCCTCGATGCAGGTAGCCTACGAATTGTAACCTCCCTGATATACGACCCGCTGAATATGATGGTCTAGTGGCAATCATAATGAACTAAATAGTAGTTTTATATACAGTAGTACACTAATACGTAGAGCATCCCTTTGATCCTTTCCTACACTGCTGTTCAAATCTCGTGATTTTACCTCCACGTCAAATTAAATCTTGGTGGCTCAGTCTATCAGTCTGTCTTATCTGTTGACCTGTTTGTCTATTTATTCATCGATCTATCTGTCAGTATGTGTGTGTGTGTGTGTGTGTGTGTGTGTGTGTGTGTGTGTGTGTGTGTGTGTGTGTGTGTGTGTGTCCATCCATTTTATCATTCATCCATTTAGCAATCCATCCACTATTCCATCAATCCATCCATCTGTCTGTTTGTCTATCTGTCTATCTATCTATGCCAGTCTATCTGTCTATCCATCTATTTATTTATTGGTCTTTCTATATATCCATCTATTCATCCATCAATCAATCAACATCACAGCGAGGAGAGGAAGAAGACTACAGTGAATCAGCAAACCCTCATCAAATCTGCTTCCTTTCTTTCACCAACGGTAACTTTGTTTCTTAGTATCACATCCAACATTGTTTAGGCAACCAGAAACACGCTTTCATATCAGGAGATTTCTGGACTCACGTTAAGATGCAGATAAAAATTTTCTGGCAAAAATCACCTCCGAAGTTTGTTTTCTTTATCTTTTTTTTTTTTTTTTTTTTTTTCTCTCGTTTTTGGCTCCACTTCATTTTCTTTGGTAAGACGTTCATGCACCCTGATTTGGAAACTTTGGACAGACACTTTCTTCCTTGATCTTGCTTCTCGCTTCCTTCTTTCTCTCCTTTCCTCTCTCTTTCTTTCCCTCTCTCCATCTCTTCTCTCTCCGGCCCTCCCTCCCTTCCTGTCTCATTCTTGCCCCCTCCCTCCTAATTCCTCCCTTTCTCCTTTGTTCTCATCCCTCCCCTACTTTCTCCCTCCTCTTATGTCTCCTTTGTTTTGTTTCCCCCCCTCTCCTCATACTTCTGTCCTTCCCTTCCTTTTACCCTCCTGTTATCCCTCCTATTCTCTCCCTTCTGTCATCCGTCTTCCCACTTATCTTCACTCCTTTCCTCACTACTTCCTCTCCTTCCTCTTTTATCCGTTTCCTCCCTCCTATATACAGACTTGCAGGAAAGTTCTCTGTATCAATTGTAAATTATCCGACAAGTGGATCTAACATCCTAGATCTTATCTTAGCCACATTAGAAAACGTAGTGAGTAATGTTATTGTAGGAGAAGAATTTAGTACAAGTGATCATCGCACAGTTACACTTAACATTAAAATCAGTGAAGACAGTGTCAGGGCCAGTTGCGAGAAAGTGCCTGACTTTAAGAGGGCAAATTATAAGAAATTAATGTCAATTGTTGGTACAGGTAACTGGCATCCTATTGCCGAAACTTTAGATATCAATGACGCGTGGAATTATTTTACAGAAACCCTCAACAGTGCTGTCAGGTTATGTATTCCAATGCGCAACAGAAGGCCTGCCAAAAATTCTAAACCCAAAGGGTGGAACTCCGACATTAAACATTGTTTGGAAGCAAAAAATCTTGCATATAAAAATTATAATACCACAAAGAGTCAAAATTATAAAAATAACTACGATGCCCTTCGACGGAAAAAAAAAAAAAAAATAATTAAATGTAGTAAGAAAAACCTTGAGGCACATATTGCAAGTATCAGTAAATCAAATCCCAAAAAAATTTTCAGTTACATAAGAAGCAAAAAGATAATAACTCCGACAATTGGTCCCTTAATCACAGATAACGGAGAGCACACTGATGATGAAACTATGATGGCAAAATTTCTTAACACTTTCTTTGCGTCAGTATTTACTACAGAAAATACACATGCGATTCCTGCTGTTTCCCCCATTCTTATAGAAGAGGACAACATTATCACTGACATTACAGTCAGTGATCCCGACGTACTACTTGCAATTAGCAAATTAAAAAAGAATAATATACCGGGACCGGACAAAATATCTCCACGTGTTTTGAAGGAACTACAGAATGAAGTTGCAAAGCCTTTATCTGAACTTTTTAACTTATCACTTATAAGCAGTAAGGTGCCACATGAATGGAAACTTGCTAACATAACCCCAATATTCAAAAAAGGCAACAGAGCACAGCCAGAAAACTACCGCCCAATTAGTTTAACATCGTTGATTTGCAGATTGCTTGAAACTATTATCAGAGATAAGTTTGTGAAACACTTAGAATCAAACAATCTCATCAGAAATTCTCTACATGGTTTTCGTAATAATCGTTCTTGCCTTACGAATCTGCTGGACTTTTTCAATGATATACTGAGCATGTATGACGACACTAAATCTGTTGATGTTGTGTACCTCGATATTCAAAAGGCTTTTGACAAAGTTCCACACAAAAGACGCCTTCAGAAGCTAAAGGCACATGGTTTCAGCGGCAGTGTTCTCGGGTGGGTAGAAGATTGGCTCACCGGACGAAAGCAAAGAGTTGTAATAAACGGAAAAGAGTCAGACTGGATAAACGTTACAAGTGGAGTGCCGCAGGGTTCAGTGTTAGGTCCTATTCTTTTCTTAATATATATCAATGATATTGATGAAGGATTATGTTGTAAAATTTCAAAATTTGCTAACGATACTAAAATAGGTAACAGAGCAGTTACAGCACTGCAAAGGCAGGCAATTCAGAGAGATTTTGATTGATTGTTTAACTGGGCCTAAGTTTGGCAAATGGATTTCAATATTAATAAATGCAAAGTGCCAAACATTGGCTGTAAAAATGTAAGAGCTAGTTATAGCATGAATAATGTCCAACTTGATAGGGTAAGCCATGAAAAAGACTTGGGAGTTATAATAACAAACGATTTGAAACCAAGCAAACAATGCACAGAAGCTGTGAAAAAAAAGCCAATAAATTGATTGGATTCGTAAGTAGAGCATTTGAATATAAACCCGATAATATTGTCCTCACTTTGTATAATTCCTTACTACGCCCACACTTGGAATATTGCATTCAGTTTTGGTCACCATAATATAAAAAGTATATGGAAAAGCTTGAAAGAGTGCAGCGAAGGATGACAAAGATGGTACCTAGACTGAGAAATAAACCATACGAGGAACGTTTAGAAGCCCTGAATCTATTTACCCTAACTAAACGGAGGTTACGAGGAGATCTTATTCAAGTATTCAAAATAGTCAAAGGACATGATAACATTGCTATTGATAAATACCTCACAGTTGATCACTCGAATTATACTAGAGGCAATGGGCATAAAATAATTGGCAAACGATTCCAGTCACATGAAGCTAAGCGTTTCTTTTTCAATAGAGTTGTAAATATATGGAATAAATTGCCCTCTAATGTAATAAATTCTAATTCACTACTGGCCTTTAAAGGTCGCCTGGATAATTATTTGTCATCTAATCCCCAGCTTAATATGTTTACTCTTGAATAAAATACTTGTGTATGTATAATTTTTTCTTTTCTTTTCTTTTATTTTATTGTTTATACAGCCTGGATCAATTTATTGAATGCAAATAGATGCACAGACTAGGATCTGCACAGATAGCCCTGAGTTAACGGTCACTACTCATACTTTCGACCTGTGACTGGCTTTGGATCACTGAGCATCCCTGTTAGTCAAGTGACCACAAACGGGAT
>NC_137015.1:26377578-26382578 GCF_032717465.1 Coenobita brevimanus | reverse complement strand
AGAGAAACCCGTCATCCTCGCACCTCTTTCATAACTTAAATTAACTCATTCAAAAATATGATGAACAGTATGTACGACATCGTGGACCCCTAACGCACCCCCATCGTGGTGGCGAACACAGTGGTACCCAGCACACTCTCTGTCACACGGTACATGGCTGCTATGGCCCCAAGCATCACCGACACACAACCCAGCCTTTGCAACACTCGCAGCAATACACCCCGAGGTACCATGTCGTACGCCTGGGAAAAGTCCACAAAGGTTACGAATAACTTCTGCATTTTCTTCCTGGCGTAATCAGTGAGTAGTCTGAGGGTTAGGATGTGCTCAAGACAGCCCCAGCCCCGCTGCGCCCCAGCCTGCTCCCTGTACGGCCTAAACCAGTGCTCCAGGCGGCAACAGAACACCATGTCATAGAGTTTGGCAAAGCTGTTGATGACGTTAATGCCGCGATAATTTCTTGGATCTGTCCTGTCACCCCGCTTGAATATTGTAAAGAATTTTAGTTTAGTCCATAAGTCTGGGTTGCAGCCAGAATTGAAAATACCGTTAAATATGGTGGTAATACAGGGCAGCCAGTGCGGGGGCAACAACCTGAACACACCGGGCGGGACACTTTCAGGACCACACGCCATATCAGGTTTGAGTCGTGCCACCTGTTCCTCAAATTCCTGCGGAGTGAAGGGGTCGTCCAGGGGGGGGATGTTCTTCACTGCATCTATCGGACCTAGCCCTGCACCACCTGCATTGGCAGTATGCAAAATTCTCTCAAAATATTCTTTGAACCCATCAGATGGTATAATTGGTGATTTATCATTTGAATGTAAATTGCCTTTCCAATTTATGGCTTGCCAAACTCTTCTATGATCACCGTCCAGCATGAGCCGTTCTCAGCGACCCAAGCTGGTGTCATCCCCCTCCTGCACAGCCACAGAACGACTTCCCATCGCACACCTGTACAACGCATCTGTGATGCTGTTACTAAAAATATTAATGTCATTCATATCACACAGTGTTTCCTTTGTAGGTATGTTAGCAGAAAATAAGTCCGGGTTTATAGAACTAAAACCAACCAGCCGACGCACCCATCCGACCGAACGCCGCCCCTCCCTGAGTGGGCCATGACAACCCAGCATGCCTGCTCGCTTGTTCAACATGGCCAAGTTTACTCTAGGCAGCTGCACCTCTAGGGTGACTGGGGTATGGTCGGACGGCAGGTGGGCCATCTGGTGGACCTGGAATGCATCAATGTCATGCACAAGTTGACAGGATGCTACAGCTATGTATAACTCGGATAACCACACATCTCTCTTCATATAAGTTTTTCTACCCAAAAAATGTTTTGTATAAATTTTTAGATTATTGACGATGAAGAGACTGTTGTCCTTACATATTGTAGCTAACATGTAAGCATTCTCGTTAGGCCTTGTGACATCATCTGGGATTAATGGGTACGAAAACATGACAGGCACTGATTTCTCGTTGTCCAGCATATCGTGAACACTAGCATCAAACCTTGCATTCATATCTCCCATAATCAAAACCTTACTGCTATTTTCAGTGTCCACGATTCTTTCATGAATTGTTGCAAACGAATAGTGAGAAAAATATGGGGAGTCACTGGGTGGGATATAACAGAAACCAAAGAGAATTGTAGGGGCATAATCCAACCTTAACCACACATGGTCATCAACACTCACGTCCACTGATGACACATATTCAGACAAACAGTTTTTTACAAAAACAATAGTATTTGGAAGGAATTTGAGTGTAAAGTGGAGGGACTGTAAGAAAATGTTCTGGAAAGAGGTGAAAAGAGTAAGACAGGGTGGAAGTGAAGTTAGCAGGGGAGTGAAAGATGAAAATGGTAGATTACTAGTGGAGAAGGGAGAAAAAGTGAGCAGATGGAGAGAACACTTTAAGGAATTGTTGAACATACAGGATGGAAGTAATGTGAGTATAAGTGGCTAGGGAATGGCTGGGAGAAGGAGGGAGGTGAGAAGACAGGAAGAAATCAGTAGGATAGAAGTTGTGGAAGCAATGAAGAAAGTTAAATCGGGGAAAGCCCCAGGAATTGATGGAGTGTGTGGTGAAATGCTGAAGCATGGGGGAGAGATAGTAGTAGAATGGATGTGGAAGATGTGCAGATTGGCCTGGGAGGAAGGTAGAGTCCCGGAGGATTAGAAGTCAGGTATAATTATTCTCTTGTACAAAGGAAAAGGGGAAAAAGAAGTGTGTGGTAACCATAGGGGCATTTGTCTTCTTAGTATAATAGGAAAAGTGTATGGTAGGATACTTATTGACAGAGTTAGAGAAAGAACAGAGAAATTAGTTGAAGAAGAACAGGGAGGCTTTAGGAAGGGAAGAGGTTGTGTAGATCAGATATTCATTCTTAGATCTTTAGTGGAAAAGCTTCTAGAGAAGGGAAAAAAGTTGTATGCGGCTTTCATGGATTTGGAGAAAGCATATGACAGGTTGGATAGACAAGGATTGTGGAAAGTGTTAAGAATATATGGAGTAGATGGGAAGTTGTTGAATGCTGTGAAGAGTATGTACGATGGTGCGAAGGCTGCAGTGCGTGTGGATGGTGAACTAAGTGAATTTTTCTCTTTGAAAGTTGGGTTGAAACAGGGATGTGTCATGTCTCCATGGTTGTTCAATCTGTACATGGATGGGGTAATAAAAGAGGTACAAGGTAGGGTAATGGATGTTGGAGTGGCCCTGGTGAGAGAGAATAGTGTTTGGAAACTCCCTGTACTGTTGTTTGCAGATGATACTGTGTTGTTGAGTGAAGACAAAGGGGAGCTGCAAGGCTTGGTGGATGAGTTTGAGAGAGTGTGTAAGAAACGGAATCTAAAGGTGAATGTAGGGAAGAGTAAAGTGATAGTCTTTGAGAGAGGTGAAGTCAGTGAATGTACAGCGAGGCTGGATGGTGAGGAATTGGAAAATGTGAGTACGTTTAAGTACTTGGGTAGTGTGATGAGTAAGGATGGAGGTTTGGAGGGTGAAGTGCTTGAAAGAGTACAGCAGGGAAGAATGGTTGCTGGTTCTCTGAAAACAGTGATAAGAAACAGGGAAGTGAGCATGGAAGTGAAAAAGTTACTACATGACAGTATTGTGATACCATCTATAAAGTATGGAAGTGAAGCTTGGACGTTGTTGGAAGGACACAAGTCAAGCGTGAGAGCAGTGGAAATGAGTTATTTAAGAGGAGCCTGTGGAGTCACGTGGAGAGACAGGCTGACGAATGAGGATATAAAGGAGCGTTGTGGTGTGGATGTGGATGTGATAGGAAGCGTTATGAGGAACACACTGATGTGGTTTGGCCATGTGGAGAGGTTGAAGGGTGAAAGACTGACGAAGAGAGTGTATGTGAGTGAGGTGGAGGGGGAAAGAGGGAGGGGGAGGCCGAGGATGAGATGGAGGGATGGGGTGAAGAGGTATATGAGAGAGGGGGGTGTGAGTTGGGAGCAGGGCAGTGAAATGGCGGGGGACAGGGTGACTTGGAGGCGATTTGTTTGTGGCCACCCCAAACGGGATTGAGGCGTCTGGCAATAGATAGATAGATAGACAATAATACCCCCACGATAAGCATAGTTTCCCTGTACCTTTCTGTAACCAACATATCCAGGCAAATTAACACATAGTTCAGTTTTCACCTCATTCAGTCCTATAATATCATATTGGCAGATTCATTTCAGCACACTACGTTTTTGTAAATTAGTTTTTGCGCCATTAATATTCCATGTTAAATTTTCAAGATCTGTTATGGTCGGATAAAAAATTTTGGCAGTTCCATTTATCTATCACTGCTCCATCTTTATACAGTTGACGTTCGCTCACGTTTAAATAAATGTTACAGCCTACATTTTCTAGTCGATCTCGCTCACACTTTTCCTCCTCCCTCAGTCGCTTCCATTCTTCCCTTACATTGAGATGCAAATCCTTCTTAATGAACACCTTCTTGTACTGTTCTCCAGCTGACTTGAGGTGCCTGGCCACGGCTAGCGTGGCGTCCCGGTCCTCCCGTGAGCCCACCGTGACTAGGATAGGCCGCCGCCAGTCGCCCTGCACCGCCTACCTTGCCCAACCTTCTCACGGACGTCACACAACAGGTCGCTCTTGCCGCCCCCGACAACACGTCGCTCTTGCCGCCACTTTGTCTCTGTCTGTAGTGGCACCATCCAGGGCTTCGTGGTCTTCAGGCACTTCTAACACGATCAAGTTGAATTCTCTTTCCTTCTTATCGAGAGATTCCAGGTAGCACTGTTGTTTGGCAATGATGTCTGCTTACCTGTTTACCTGCTCCTGTAGTTCCTCGACTTTCTTGTTGTTGGCGCTGTCAGGGAACATCAGTGCCTGCTTCAGCGTGGCCACCTCCGCCACCAACTCTGCCAGCCAGGTTAGGATAGCTTGAGTTGAGTTCCCATCCGGTCTCTGCTTCTAGTAGTATATCTACTAGTTCATCCTTAGTCATTCTTGTTAAATGATTACGTTGCATTTGCGGGAGATCATCGAGTTTTTTGAACATGGGTACTTGGGGTTAGTTAAACCTCGAACTTATTGAGAGCAGATGAGCGTGGTGGAATGCTCGGTATCCTAGGTAGCGTCCCAGTTGCCCTGGCAACGAAGTGGCGTCACCAGTCTCTTGTGCGCATACGCAGACTTGAGCTTGCGAGTCGATGGGGTGTGGCCTGCCCCTTCAGATATTTTCACACCAATAAAATCAAAGTCCACTACCCATCACCAACATATACTTCACGTAAGTGTTACACCCATCATGGACGTCTCAGTACACTTCAACCCCTCGGAAATCGCTAGTTCTTAAAAAAATCAATGATTTCCATCGGAGCTTGGTTTGGCAGGTGTTTACATACTTAGTCGACCCCACATACACACACGTGCACAACCCCTCCCCACAACACACACAAGCACAACCCCTTCATTACCACACACACACACAAGCATAACCCCTCCCCTGCAACACAGACACACACACA
>NC_137015.1:26352578-26372578 GCF_032717465.1 Coenobita brevimanus | reverse complement strand
AGTTTTGTTTAGGATTTTCTATTTTCGTAATAAACGAACTACTTCCTACAGTTCTGAAATATACCGGTACTTTTTCATTTACTTATTGTTTTCTGTAACAATTTTAGGATTTTCTATTTTCGTAATTAGCGAACTGCTTCCTACAGTTCTGAAATATACCGGTACTTTTTCATTTACTTATTGTTTACTGTAACAATTTAACATGACAGGTTTCACCTTGTAAAGATGTAAGGAAAAATATGTACATTATTGATGACCGAAAACTTCTGGATACTGCAGTCATTTCTTAGGCCGACAATATATATATATATATATATATATATATATATATATATATATATATATATATATATATATATATATATATATATATATCAGTCATGTTAGTACAGTTTCACTTCGTTGCTGCAGTTATGCTACTATATTCAATACCATGTATTTACAAGAACTTGATTGTTTGACAAGTATATAAATTGCAATGTAACATATTTCTATATACTGTATAGACTGTAATATCAAGATAGGTCGCAGGTGCGACAGTTTGTCTTCACCGAGCGATATAGGCATTAACTAGTGAAATGTGTTCCTCAGATTTGCTTACTTGGGGAATAAAGGCAACCATTTACATCTTTTTTTCCAACGTTAATATTTTGTCTTTTTTCCATCAAAATACAGTGCCGTTATGTCTTCCTTTTCTATAGGCCGAAGTCTTTCTGTAACCGATTTTCTGGCACGTCTTACTTTTGACTTGTCTGTAACTAAATTCTTGTTTTCGGGTGAAACAAGTCCAGCACCCACCAGAGCAGAAATGACAATTGAAGTGGCACCTGTATCACTCACACCAGATCGATCAGCTTCTGCAACCAGTTCATAGTTGATTCGCATTCGGAATATCTTAATTTTTATCCTCTTTTTTTTTCTACACTCGGACAACATGTTTCATTTGTACCATCATTTTTCCAAACTATCATCAGTATCACTCATTTCCTCCATTCCCCCTTTGACCTTTTTGACAAATAGAATCACAAGTTTTCACTTTGTATTTCTCTGTATCCCTTTTTCTTTTTGCTCGTTGTAGCAGGATTTTTGTTTCTTTTGTATCCACTTTTCCAAAGTACATCTGTCTATTTGCTCTTTGATCTGAAAGGAACTCTCTTTCACTTATGGGCACCTTTCTTTTCTTTGAACACTTACAGTCTTCGAAGGATTTGCATTTCCAACAGGAGATATCAAATAGCTCCTTCTGCATATGAGTTTTATAGTTTCAAGCTGTTTGTTGTTCCAGTCTTTACCCTTGTTTTTCACTAGGGTCCTGTACCTAGAATGGTTGTCCAAAACCAGCTGTGTAACCCAAAGACACTGAAGTATTGATCCAAGATCCTTCGTTATTTCCTTCACTGACACTTTTACTTTTTCTGTTTCACAAAAAAGTAAGTGTCTTTCCACATCCCACTTCGTTGGAAGTTGCTTGTCACCAATAGTTGTTAAAGTGCCAAACATATCATGAGTTAAGGCAGACCGTGTAGTGTGAGCTATATTTTTAGTTCTCCAAGATATTTAGTTATAATGCATTAATACCTTAAAATGAATATATATATATATATATATATATATATATATATATATATATATATATATATATATATATATATATATATATATATGGCAGAAAAGAATCGATGATAAAAAAAACACACGACATACAAGGTCTGACCTACAAGTCTCCAACGACGGCACTGATGCGCCAGATTCAGCTAATGGCGAGATATTGACGAGGCAGGCGCCACATCTATATGAACATAGATTACACCAAAATCTTGCATACATGATACTTTCATTATGGATCAACATTTCTTTGGTATTATAATTTAAAATTCATAAGCCAAATTTTTCGACCCGGTCTAATACATCTATCTATCTATATCTATATCTATATTTATCTATCTATCTATCTATAGACATATATATATATATATATATATATATATATATATATATATATATATATATATATATATATATACACAGGTGTGTGAAAAGTATTTAGCGAAAGGCAAGGATGTGTTTTGGGCATTCATGGATTTAGAGAAAGCGTATGATAGAACTGATAGGGAGGCTTTGTGGACTGTTTTAAGATTGTATGGACTTGATGGTAGGTTACTGAAAGGGGTGAAGAGTTTTTATGTAAATTGTACAGCGTGTGTAAGAGTGGGAAATGCTGTGAGTGATTGGCTTCCTGTGAGAGTGGGGCTGCGACAGGGATGTGTGATGTCGCCTTGGTTGTTTAATATTTATATGGATGGTGTTGTAAGGGAGGTGAATGCAAGAGTTTTAGGTGGAGGTATGAGTCTGGTGAATGTTGATGGTGGAGTGTGGAATCTGAAGCAGCAGCTGTTTGCAGATGATACTGCTCTGGTGGCTGATTCAGAGGAGAGATTGAGACAGTTGGTAGAGGAGTTTGGAAGGGTGTGTGAAAGGAGGAAATTGAAAGTAAATGAGAATAAGAGTAAAGTGATGAAATGTACGAGGTTGCTAGATGGTAGGGGGATGAATATAGTTTTGAATGGTGAGTTGCTTGAGGAGGTAGAGTGTTTTAATTATTTAGGGTCACATGTTGCTGTGGATGGAAGAATAGATGCAGAAGTCAAGTTTAGAATGAATGAAGTAGGAAAGGTGCTGGGAGGAATGAAAAAGGTGTTTATATGTCGTTAGCTTAAAATGGATGTAAAGAGAAGGCTGTATGAGGGTGTTGTGGTACCGACTGCGTTATATGGGGCTAAAACATGGAATATGGGTGTAGCAGAGAGGAAAAGTTTGAATGTATTGGAGATGAGGTGTTTGAGGAGTATGTGTGCAGTGACGCATATGGATCGAGTGCAAAATGATCAAGTGCGAAGGAGAACTGGAGTTGTTCGGGAGATGGCTGATAAAGTTGAGCAGAGGGTGTTGCGATGGTTTGGGCATATGGAGAGAATGGATTATGAGCGATTGGTGAAAAAGATAACTAGATCTGATGTGAGAAGTGTAAGGCTGAGAGGGAGACCACGAACAGGATGGATGGACAGTGTGAAGAGAGTGCTGGATGTGAGAGGGATGCCTGTTGAGCAAGGAAGAGTGGCTGTGCGTGACAAAAATAAATGGAGAGAAATTGTGAATGAATAAATGATGATGCAGCCCTGAGGGGATATTCTCCAGCATTTGGTCTGATCAGCTAGCTAGTCAGGTCAGGTGCGGGTAAGGGGATGGGTCTATTATGATGTGGCAGGGGTAAACCAGTTCTGCTGTCGGGCCCTGCTGCGGATGTCACTGATTGCACTGCGCAGTTGACCCTTGTGCGGTGTGGTTCGGTGAGGATCTGTCCGTTCTCTCCTTTGGGGCTAAGATGTGAATGAATGTGTTTGAATGGATGAGTAAATGGGGTGTGTGTCGTCCTGTCTTGGCTACCTCCCTTTCCTTGGGGGAAGCAGCCTAGGTATATAGATAGATAGATAGATAGATATGTGTGTGTGTGTGGGGGGCGTTTCTCAAATCCTTTCCACCTTTCTGTTTCCTGCCACTCCCAAAATTCTGTTTGTAATTGCCAGTGAGCTCTAGTCCCTTGCCTTGCTGCTAATCTCTCTCTTTCTTTTTATCTACCAATCTTCTATCCATCTATACATTTGTTGTCTGCATTCCTATCCATCTACCTATCTACCTGTTGTCTGCCTTTCTATCTATCTGTCAGTCAACATCATAATCATCATCATCATCACTATTACTATTATTCTCATTTTACTACAACTACAACTACTATTACTAGTAACAGTAGTGATTGTATTACTGTATTATTATTTTTATATTATTATTATTATTACTATCATTAATATCATTATCATCATCAAAATTATTACTGGTACATCTCTCTTTCTCTCTCTCTCTCTCTCTCAAACCCATAACAACCCGTATGACGTCAAGGTGAACGAAACGCAAAGGTGACTGGCTAAGGGTGACTGGGGGATGGGACTTTCCTCTGTGTGTGTGTGTGTGTGTGTGTGTGTATGTGTGTGTGTGTGGTAATGGAGTAACAGATTTCTCAGTTTTCCTTTGTCTATCTGTTTGTCTGTCTGTCTGTCTGTCTGTCTGTCTGTTCTCTTACCACACGTTAGCTTTCATAGCTGTAGGGAATTCCAATTTCACTAATAACCAAGGAGACATACTATCTCACAGCTAAATCTCACCTAATATGAAGCAATCACAGTTTAAATACTCAAACTGACGGTCGCTGAGTTCCGTCAGATAAAAAAAAGTGCAATAAAGTATTTTGCTGACTACGTGTGCAAAATATGAAAATCGATTTTTTTTCCGACAAAATAAATAATCCTACATATTAAAACTACACAGATGATATCAATAATTTAATCCGATAATTAATAAATATAACTGCTGTGGATTTTGCAATATTTTAACCCGGGCCTCGCACACGTAGACAAATAAACCACGCAGTCTCCCTTGTAAACACGACCGACGCCATCTTGTTAACTGTTGTTGCTCTTGTAGTTTTGTTCTTCTTCCTCTTTCTTTCTTTCTTTCTCTCTTTCTTCTTCTTCTTGTTCTTGTTCTTGATCAATTCCTCCTCCTCCTCCTCCTCCTCCTCCTCCTCCACCTCCATTTCTTCTCCTCCTCCTCCTCCTCCTCCTCCTCTTCTCCTTTTTTTCCTCCTCCTCATTCTCCCAGTCTTCTTATTCTTGTTCTTCTTCTGAGCTTGGTCTTGCTCTCGTGCCCTCTGTAACACACACACACACACACTCACACACACACACACACACACACACACACACACACACACACACATCCCCCCCTCTCTCTATGTGTTGCTGGAAAGTTGGAACTTCCGTTCTTGTTCTTTAATAATGCGTCATTCTCTCTCTCTCTCTCTAAGTATCTGTATATTGTGTGCATATATATATATATATATATATATATATATATATATATATATATATATATATATATATATATATATATATATATATATGTATATATTTATATATTTATATATGTATATATATAAATATGTATGTATATTTATATATATGTATGTATATATATATGTATGTATATATGTGTATATTTATCTATCTATATGTGTGTCTGTGTGTATGTATATATATATATATATATATATATATATATATATATATATATATATATATATATATATATATATATTGATATTGATATAGATATAGATATAGATATATATATATATATTGATATTGATATAGATATAGATATATAGATACATAGATATAGATTTATGTATATATATATATATATATATATATATATATATATATATATATATATATATATATATATATATATATATATATATATATTCATCGTTATCAGCCGTTTGAGTGTCCACTGCAGGACCGGCCTATCCCTACCGAAGTGGGGACAATACAACCAATGTATCTCTACCAAGTGGCTTAGGCTGTCTGGTAGAGATTGTATATAGGGTGAGAAGTGCTTGTAAGTGTAGTTGTGTTGGAGTGGCTTTGGATGTGTGTGTAGTCTGTGAGCCAAGTGTAATCAGCCCGTTCAAGCCGACTGGGTGCAAGCATAGTTTATAGTATGCAACACTAGTTCAACCAAAGCACCCATGATGTCCGCCAATGCAGTACGTGGCCAAAAGTAAGCTCCCAAAGGTTATTACCCTGGCGGGGCGCGAACCCTCGTTCTTCAGTGTACGAAAACGCACACATTACCATTGTACCACTGGGGTTCCATGTTTGTGTGTGTGTGTGTGTGTGTGTGTGTGTGTGTGTATGTACAGTATCTATGTATATATATTTGTATGTATATATTGGTATTTGTGCATGTATGCATGTATTATGCATGTATATATGTTTTTTTTTATTTGTAAGTGTATGTACAGTATACTATATATTAGTATGTATGTATATTTGTATAGGTATGCATGTATGTATAGGTATGAATGTATGTATAGGTATGTATGTACGTATATATATATGTACGTATGTTTTTTTTATGCGAGAAAGAAGGAACCAAAGGCCATGAGCCCGCAGTAACAGTTCCCTCCAAGAGAAAAACAAAATACAATAGAGAGCCAAATTCAAGATCCGATAATTTTGAGATGCCTGGACACACTGCGTTTGAAAGACTGGAGATCATAGGCAGCAGGAAATACAGACAGAGGGAGACAGTTCCAAAGCTGACCTGTTGCATAAATGAAAGACTGAGAGTAACGGTTAACTCTTGCATTAGAGAGTTGGACAGAAAAGGGATGAGAGTTTGTTGCCAGACGGGTGCTACGCGCCCGTCGTAGAGGTGGAGGAATGCAAGCAGACAGTTCAGAGGAGCAGTGACCATTAAAGTAGCGATAGAAAAGAGATAAAGATGCAACAGTGCGGCGAAGAGACACAGATTGAAGGGAGCCAGTAAGAGGAGGAGAGTTAATGAGACGAAAAGCCTTTGACTCCACCCTATTGAGAAGAGCTGTATGTGGGGAGCCTCCCCACACATGAGAGTTGTACTCCACACAGGGGCGGATAAAACCCCTGTATAGAGTCAACAATTGTGCAGGGGTAAAGAAAGAGCGGAGTCGGCTTAGCACACCCAATCTCTTGGAAGCAGATTTTGCAAGAGATGTAATATGATCTTTCCAGGGTAAGTCCCGAGTAAATGAAACCCCAAGCATGTTCAAGGACGATGCAGGATTAAGCTGAATATTATTAAACATTAGTGGGTATACCTGTGGAAGATTTTGTCGGGTTGATAGGTGTAAGAACTGAGTCTTAGATGCATTAAAAACAACCTTATTATTTTTACCCCAGTCAGAGATACGAGCCAAGTCAGACATTAGGTGTGCCATAGCCTCATTCCTTGCTTGTTGAAGTAACTGCTGAGATAGGCGTTGCGGGAACCGAATGGTAAGGTGAAGGGTGGAGTCATCAGCGTATGAGTGGACAGGGCTAGATGTACAGCTTAGAAGATCATTGATGAATAAAAGGAAGAGAGTTGGTGATAGGACAGAGCCCTGAGGAAGACCACTGTTGATAGATCTAGGAGAAGAACGATGGCCGTCTACAACAGCGGCTATAGAACGACCAGAAAGGAAGCTAGCGATGAAGGCACAGATAGAAGGATAGAAACTGTAGGAGGGCAGTTTGGAAATTAAAGATTTATGCCAGACTCTATCGAAAGCCTTTGAGATGTCAAGTGCAATGGCAAAGCTTTCGCCAAAGTCCCGAAAGGAGGATGACCAGGAGTCTGAAAGGTAGGTGAGAAGATCGCCAGTGGAGCGTCCCTGACGGAACCCGTACTGACAATCGGAAAGAAGGTTGTGATAAGAAAGATGCCTTAAAATTTTTCTATTGAGAATTGACTCGAAAACTTTTGAAATACAGGACGTTAAAGCAATTGGACGATAGTTGGAGGGTTGGGAGTGGTCATCCTTCTTTGGGACTGGCTGAATGAGAGCAAACTTCCAGCAAGAAGGAAAGGTACAAGTTGACAGACAAAGACGAAAGAGTTTGCCTAGGCAGGGTGTAAGCACAGAAGCACAGTTCTTGAGAACAACAGGAGGGACCCCATCAGGCCCATATGCCTTGTTAGTACTGAGGCCAGTGATGGCAGAAAATACATCAGCTGAAGAAATTTTAATGTCAGCCATGAGGAAGTCAGAGGGGGGAAGTGATGGAGGAACAGCACCGGAATCGTCTAAGGTGGAATTGGAGGAGAAAGACTGTGCGAAGAGATCTGCTTTATCAGTAAAAGAAATAGCTACAGAACCATCAGAGTAGAAAATAGGAGGGAAGGATGATGAGGTAAAGTTGTTAGAAAGGTTTTTGGCAAGGTACCAGATGGAGCGGGAAGAATTCGAGTTGGAGAGTTGAGAGCATTTAGTACGGATGAAATTATTTTTAGCAGAGCGAAGAACAGACTTAGCACGATTCCGGGCAGAAACGTAAAGATGATGTGATTCAGCGGTGGGTTCCCTCCGGTACCTTTTGTAGGCCCTCTCCTTGTTCCGGACAGCATTAGAACAAGCGTGATTAAACCAAGGCTTTATTGCGTTAGTCAAAGGGTATGAGAAAGGAATGTATGCTTCCATGCCCGAGAGAATAACCTCCATAATGTGCAAGGCACACTCAGATGGCTCATGGCCATGGAAGCAATGATCATTTCAGGGAAAATCAAAGAAGTACTGCCTGAGGGCCTCCCAGTCCGCGGCTCCAAAATGCCACAGACGACGTTTCGCTGGAGGATCCACAGGCCGTACCGGAGTGATAGGACAGGTTAAGGTGATAAGGTTGTGATTGGAGGAGCCCAATGGAGAGAAAAAATTAACAGAGTAAGCAGAAGGATTAGTTGTGAGGAAGAGGTCAAGTATGTTGGAGCTCTTTCCAAGGCAGTCAGGGATACGGGTAGGGTGCTGTACAAGCTGCTCTAGGTCATTAAGGATAGAAAAGATGTAGGCTTGTTCACCAGGTGGATCAGTGAAAGGAGAGGATGTGTATTTTTGTGTATGTATGTATATGTATGTATATATGTATGTATTTTTGTTTAGGTATGTATGTATATGTATGTACGTATGTATTTTTGTATAGGCACGTATATATAGGTATGTATGTATGTATTTTTGTATAGGTATGAATGTATGTATATGTATGTATGTACTGTATGTACTGCATGTATGTTCTTATCTTACCTAATTGTTCTTACCTAATTGTATCTTTACAGGAATGAGTCAAGCTCGTACTGTCCCGTGTCTTAAACCATATTTATCGTACATATCCTTAAATTTGTGAATTGTTTTGGCACACACTATTTCTTTCGGTAGTGCATTCCATTGATCAATTGCTCTGTTTGGGAAACTGAATTTCCTTACGTCTTTATCACCTCTCTTCTTATGCAGTTTTTTGCAGTGTCCTCTTGCTGATGCTTCTCCATATGTTAAGTAATCATTTATGTCTATTTTCTCCTTTCCTGATATGCACTTACATAGCATTATCATGTCACCTCTTTTCCTTCTCTTCTGTAAAGTTGGTAGATTCAGTTTATTTAGTCTTTCTTTCTAGCTTACGTCCCTTAAGCTTGGTATCCATCTTGTAGCGGCCCTTTGAACTTTTTCAATCTTGTCTATATGCTTTTTGAGATGAGGACTCCAGACTACTGATGCATACTCCAGGGTTGGTCTAATGAATGATGTTATTATCCTTCTTAGCATGTCTTCATTTATGTTTGTGAATGCTATTCTCATATTTGCAAGCAGTGTATACATGTTCCGTACCTTCTCGCTGATGTGGTCAGCCGGAGATAGTCTGTTATTGATAATCACACCTAGGTCTTTCTCTCTTTCTGATGTGTATAGGGTTTTATTTCCTAACTTATAATCCCAATCAGGTCTTTTTCCACTTTTACCAAACTTAATTACATGACACTTGTCCACATTGAATTCCATTTGCCATGTACTACTCCATTAATGAAGTTTATTTAATTCTTCTTGTAGCTCTTTACAAGAGTCTGTGCTAATAATTCTCCTTTGTATTTTTGCATCATCTGCAAACATATTCAGATAGCTTTCATTTCCAGTGTTACTGTTTATATCATTTATATACACTAAAAACATGATTGGTGCCAGCACTGAACCCTGTGGTACTCCACTAGTCACTTCTTTCCATGATGAGTAGTTTCCTCTTAGTACTGTGCTCATTTCTCTTTTTATGAGAAAGTCTTGCATCGAACAAAACAGTTTGCCTCGAATTCCTCCTTGATGGTACAGTTTCCATAAAAGTCTTTGGTGTGGTACTGTGTCAAAAGCTTTCTTGAAATCTAAATAGATACTGTCCACCCATCCTTCCCTTTCCTGTATTGTGTTTGTTACTCTGTCATAGTAGCTCAACAGATTAGTAACACATGATTTTCCTTTTCTGAAACCAAACTGTCTTTCTGTTATCATACTGTGTTCTTCTAGATGATTTACCCAAGCTTTTCTTATAAGTTTTTCTAATACCTTGCTTACAACACTGGTCAGTGATACTGGTCGGTAGTTGAGTGGATTTTGTCTATTTCCTTTCTTGAGTAAGGGGACAATATTTGCTTTTTTCCAAATATCAGGTAGTTTACCTTGACTCAAGGATTTCTTGAAAATTATAAATAATGGTTTACTTAACTCCTTTGCAAATTCTCGTAATACCCAACATGAAATTTCATCAGGACCACTTGCTTTTCCTCTGTCTAATCTACTTAACTCCTCCTGTATTACTTTTTCTGCTATTTGTATATCTGGTAGTATGTGTGGACATGCGTGTTCCACATAGTCCTCTCAAAAATTTTTTCTTCTGTAAAAACTAATTGGAAATTCTTATTTAGTGCTTCACAAATATCTTTCTCTTGTGTATAAGTGATTCCCTCGTCCGTAATGGATTGTATTATATGTTTTACTTTGGTTTTGCTTCTGATATAGCTGTAAAACAGCTTTGGTTGATCACTACTTTTATTTATTATATCCTCTTCAAACTGTTTTTGGGCTTCCCTCCTTATTCTTGTATAGTCGTTTCTTGCCTGTTTGTAATTATTATACGCCCTTTCACTATTGTGTCTTCTGTATCTATTCCACAACAAATCTCTTCTTTCTTTTGATTTTTTACATTCTGTATTGAACTACTTCTGTATTTTCTTATCTGCTTCTTTGTGCTGTGGGATGTACTTCTGGACTCCTATTTCATAAAATTCACAGAATTTTTTATATACAGCATTTAAATCTTGTCCTCTAAGCTCATTTTCCCAATCAACTTCTAAGAAATACTTCTTTAGATCTTGATAATTTCCCTTTGTGTGTATGTATGTATGTGTATGTATATATGTATGTATATATTTCGACACACTCAAGTTCATTATTACTCATATAAAAAAAATCTCACATCCACCTTTCATTCTCTCTCTCTCTCTCTCTCTCTCACACACACACACACACACACACACACACACACACTCTCTCTCTCTCTCTCTCTCTCTCTCTCTCTCTCTCTCTCTCTCTCTCTCTCTCTAGGATGTGAATACACCAACCCATATAATTCCGACATTTGCTTCCTGTCACGTAATGTTTACTTAATAATTTATTTTCCATTATATCTATCTATCTATATATCTAACTAACTATTTGTCTGTTATTGTTGTAGATGTAGACGCCCTCCAACCACTCACTCGATGTAGTGTTACTTTCGACTGGCTACGTAAATACAGGTTACGTCACTCAGGTACTTTTTTAAATTTCAGAATCAACCGTACTTCCCCAACCGTCTCTCGGAAAGCCAACCGCCAGAAGGATGTCACGTTATGTGTGTGTGTGTGTGTGTGTGTGTTATTGCATTATTATGAGGTATAGAAGTGTGAAAAGTATGATGGTATGAAGTACACCAAGCCATAGTAGTTACTCCACACACACACACACACACACACACAGCAGCAGCGAAGGAGAACAGACCTGCACTGACAGGGCTCCATACCGAACCAGCACGGCCAGTGGGATTACCTAAATTAGTATCTTTATATGAGTCAAGCTCTGTACCAGGTTAGACTAATTGATTTTTATTATTAAAAAAATAATAAGAAGAAGAATTTTAAACAAGACTTGTTTAAACAGAAAAGAGAACCGAGTACCGAAAGAAGGCGCTCAGTCAGCTGATGTTTGTTTAGACTACAACTGCCCCAGGGAATGTAAGTACTCTGTGCTTTTAGTATTGCAAAATGGCTACATACATTAGTAAAGCAAATATGGAAAAGAAAAGGGATAAAGGTAGAAAGCAAGATGATGATTTCTACCAAGAACTGGTTGAAATGGAGACTCACAATAGACTGGTTGAACGTGTACACAAACTGGAAAAGGCTTTTCAGAATGAAATTGATGAAATAAAGAAGCAGATGCACTTGCAAAAGGAAGAAATAGAAAAACTAGTAAGGGAGGTCAACAAGAAATACTCAACCATCAGTGAACTAACAGTGGAATTGAGTACACTTAGGAAGAAAATGAGTGAAATGGCAAGTAAAGTAGTCAATCACGAGAGTATTATGGACGAGTTCAAAAATGACATGCAGACAATTAGGCAAGTAAGCAGTCTGATAGACCAAAGCAGTGATATTGAGGAGAAGATAACACAGGTGAATGAAGCTGTGCAAAGCTACAAAAATGATGTGGAAACCACGTATGCTGAAATGGTGAAAGTAAAGAAAGACTTAGAAACAAGGGTGGAGGAAAAAAGCATTAAAAAGGAAGTGAAAAGAATAATCCAAAACAATCCAAAGTTAGTCAGAGATTCAGTAGGTATCAACAAATCTATAGTAATCACTGGTATAGAAGAGGAAGAAGTAAAAAACAAGATCACAAGAGACAAAAAGGAAATGGCAAATGTAATGAGCTTATTGAAAGAAGTATCAGAGGAAATCTGTAGTAAAGACATAGAGGAACACAAAAGGTTAGGGAAATACGAGAAAAACAAGGCAAGACCTCTAAAGGTAACTTTCCAGAGTGTAAACACTGTGGAGGAGATACTAAAAAATGCAAAGAATCTTATGGAAAAAGAGGAGTTCAAAAATGTATGGATAAAAAGATGCCTAACACAAGAGGAATTGGAATTACCGAAAGAAATGAGGGAGGAAGCAAAAGCAAAAAATGAGGGAAGATCAGAAGAACACATTTTTTTTTTTTTTTACAAAGTAATAGGATTGCAGGTATGAAAGTGGTACACAAACAGGAGGGAATAAAAAGGAGGAAGGTAGTAGAACCATGTCATGACAAGTATATAAACAAGATGATAAAGTTGATGTACTCAAATGTAGATGGAATGGTATCTAAATTACTAGAGATGAATGATTCTGTCAGAGAAAATGAACCACATATAATATGCCTAACTGAAACAAAATTAACACCAAGGATATCCAATGACATTCTAAACTTAGAGGAATACAATATCTGGAGAAGAGACAGAAACTTAAAAAAAGGAGGACGAATTATAATATTAACTAAGGAAAATCTAAAAGTCAATGAAATAAAACTAGATATACCCTCACAAGTAGAACTGATTGCAGTAGAGATCAACACATCTGAAGGGAAAGTAATTGTAGCCAATTTGTACATGCCACCCAGATCAAACACATGAAAAAGAGACGAATATGAGGACCTGGCAGAGAGTACAATTCAGAGTTTAAGAGCATTACTACATAAAATGGAAGAGAAATCGGAAAGAATTATACTAACTGGAGATTTTAATACAAATATAAATTGGAATACTCTAGATATAATTAGCCAAGAAAGCTGTTGGGACCAAAAGCTCCTGGATCTCGTGCAAGAGTTTTTCCTAATGCAACATGTGAGGGAAACCACCAGAAAACGAGGACTCGATGTACACACAGCAAAAAAACTATCGTTACAGGGGGGTCCAATGTGTTTCATACTGAACAACCTGGCTGTCTCGCTTGGGTTGGTAAGCCTGACAATGGGTGAGTTGCCAAATAGGACAAGGTAGAAATATGCAAGGAAGAAGCAATGATATAGCTTATAATAAATATGCAACAAACACACGCAGGGATACCAATGGAGGAGGCTGTTATAAAAAACCTTCATTCGTGTGTCATTTTATATCGCGCAGAAGGTGTAACGATAGTTTTTTTGTGTGTGTGTACCTTCAATGCTAGATCTCATATTTACTAGGCAAGAAAATGATATTGACAGTTTAATATATTACCCTCCACTTGGCAAAAGCGATCATGCAGTACTAAATTACAACTTCAGGATAGCATATGACATAGTTAACAGCAATGAAAGTTACAAAAAGAGCCTAAACTATAAAAAGGGAAATTATCAAGACCTAAAGAAGTATTTCTTAGAAGTTGATTGGGAAAATGAGCTTAGAGGACAAGATTTAAATGCTGTATATAAAAAATTCTGTGAATTTTATGAAATAGGAGTCCAGAAGTACATCCCACGGCACAAAGAAGCAGATAAGAAAATACAGAAATGGTTCAATACAGAATGTAAAAAAATCAAAAGAAAGAAGAGATTTGTTGTGGAATAGATACAGAAGACACAATAGTGAAAGGGCATATAATAATTACAAACAGGCAAGAAACGATTATACAAGAATAAGGAGGGAAGCCCAAAAACAGTTTGAGGAGGATATAATAAATATAAGTAGTGATCAACCAAAGCTATTTTACAGCTACATCAGAAGCAAAACCAAAGTAAAAGATATAATACAATCCATTACGGATGAGGGAATCACCTATGCACAAGAGAAAGATATTTGTGAAGCGCTAAATAAGAATTTCCAATTAGTTTTTACAGAAGAAAAAATTTTGAGAGGGACTATGTGGAATATGCATGTCCACACATACTACCAGATATACAATTATCAGAAAAAGTAATACAGGAGGAGTTAAGTAAACCCTCTCAGGCATGGTCACACGATTCGCGTGACGTGGCCTGCATTGTGAAAATGCACAGTCACGCAAATCGCGTGGTTTAAGCACAAAAATAATCGTCAGAAAAAAAGTTATAGGCTGATTTGCGTGATTTTTGGATGCCTGATAGTGCCGCCAATGCTCTCTCGAGGTAAGTCATTGGCAACGCTGCGTCATCTCATCTACCTCAACCCGCTCCCTCCAACCTCAGTCATTGTCAAGCAGTCAGGCGGTGGGTGTGACAGCTCATGGTTCCCTTTAAATCCTCCATTATTTTCCCCCTCTCGCCTGAAGCAAAGGCCCCTTTTAACTCAGTGTGATAATACATTGTATGTGAACATATAGTGATGTGATTTTGTCGATGGAACATACATATATGTGTTGAAAAGGAATAATGGTGGTTAGGAATCGTTGGCCCTTGGAGACAGATGCATGGTCAGTGTAGCGGGGTTTCGCCACTCCGCCCCCCTGTAGGCCGTATGGCGTGAGTTGAAATACATAAATAAATGAAGCCAAGGCCTAAATATATATTGTGTGAAAGTTACTGTGGATGGCATGGTGAAATTATTGAGCCAGCAAGTGTTACGGACGGCGTAGGGGCAACCCGGAAGTCGGGAGGGGAGAATTGTAGCGGTGTTTTATGGCTTGAATTATTGTGATTCTGATCGTGTAAATGCGTATGAAATTGTATGAAATATACGTAAAACATGCTGTAAATGCGTATGGAATTATATGAAATATACGTAAAACATGCTACGAGTTTCCGTGAACGAGTGTGGTGTGTGCCAAAAATAGCGTTGCCTCATACTCTCAGGGATAAAATGACGGTATAATGTAGTCACAAGCAGAATATTTGCCGAGGTTGTGGTTGATGCATTGTTTTAGTAATGTATTTGTGTCTGATATCGTGTGAAATGCACGTGAAATGTGCTGTATGTGCTCGTGAATGCATAAAAGTTACGGTGTGTAATGCAGGTTAGCAATAGTTTAGCATCAGGTGTGAAGGGGAAGGTATGGACGGCTACGAACACGTAATGTAATTGCGCAGGTACTGTACGTTGATGTGACATGTAGTAATAACGTATGCTTATTATATAATGTACGTGAAGTGTGCAGCGAATGTTAGTGTACGTGCGTATCCTTGATTAGCGATAGTTCAGAGACAGGTGAGCTAGGCAAGGTATCGACACCTCCGAATACGTGAGGTAATTGCACAGGTACTGTACGTTGATGTGACCTATAGTAATAACTTATGCTTATTATATAATGTACGTGAAGTGTGCCACGAGTGTTAGTGTACGTGCATATCCTTGATTAGCGATAGTTCAGAGGAGGGTGAGCTGGCAATGTATCGACCCCTCCGAACGCCGGAGGTAATTGCACAGGTAATGTACGTTGATGTGACCTTTAGTAATAACATGCTTATTATATAATGTACGTGAACTGTGCCGCGAGTGTTATAGTACTCTTGCAGCAAGAATTCTGTTCAGGGCAGTGCCGGTCCTAGCTTTTCTGAGGCCCTACGCTGGATCCCCTTTGGAGGCCCCCCCCCAACTTTTATTTACACATCTCCCCCTACCCTTATATTCACCAAAGTTATACCCCTATCCTGAGCAATGTAAAGTAAAAAAAACTAGCACTGCATAATCTTGTATTCTCTGAAGAAAAAAAAAATAATGATACTTTGTGTGAAACTATAATTACAATTTAGTATGCATAATTTAATGTCCTAACTCCAATATTACGCGCCACGACGCCAATATGGAAGTTTTTGTTTACTCGTATTCGTTATGGAAACGTTTATTCTTGTAAAATTTTATGAACAGCCTTGTATTTCTAACATATTTTAGCCTGCTAAGGAAAATTTTCTTCCTGAATTATTCAGTGTTTATAAATGGAAAAACCTTTACCATATTTGTTAGTGCCCCTCCCCAGAAAACAACTAACTAAAAAAACAAACAATAAGGCTCGGACAAGGACTGACCAAACGATGACGACCAAGGACCGGACAAAGGACATTGTTATCGGAACATGGAATGTAAGGGGAGCGAATGATGAGGTGAAAGAGAGAGAGATTGTCCAGGTGCTTGAGGGTGCGAAAGTGGATATATGTGGAATAACTGAAACAAAATGGAGAGGAGAAAGTGTGAGAGAATGGGAGTATGGATGGGGTAAATGAGCAGGAGTAGGTGAGAATGAGAGGGCAAAGGAAGGAGTATGTATAGTTGTGAGTAAAAGATTGAAGAAGAGCAAAAGACAGTATGCATCATTTGGGTCAAGGATTGTGTGGTAAAGTTGAAAGTTGGAATACAAATGTGGATGATTGTGTGTGTGTATGCGCCAATGCAAGATCGTGCTAGAAGAGTGAGGGAAGAGTTCTGGACAAATGTAGAAGTGTGCATGGAAAAGTTTGGAAGGAATGAGAGAGTGTTTTTGATCGGTGATATGAATGGTAAAGTTGGGAATGTGAAGCTGGATGGAATAGTTGGTGAGTGGGTGTGCCTGCTGAGATAGATGAGAATGGGAGTGCGTTAGTGGACATTTGTGCTGGGAGGGGGTTGGTGATAGCCAATACCCTCTTCAGGCGTAAAATGATCCACAGGTATACATGGCGAGTGATGAGAAGGGTGGGTGGTGAACTGAACGAAAGGAAGGCAATGATTGATTACGTGTGTGTGGATGAAAGGATACGAAGATGTGTAATGGATGCAAGAGCTTATAGAGGCTGGGGGAGTGGACTTTCTGACCACTACTTGGTGGTGGCCAGAATTAAGATTCAAGTAAGATGGAGGAATAGAAGAAGGGAAAGACGAGAGGAAGGAGTAGTTGCAAGGAGAGTGGAAAGGTTATAAGAGGATGAGAAAAAGGCAGACTATAAGAGAGAAGTGGAGGAATGATTGGGCAAATATGAACTGGAGCAGATGGGAGACGTGGAAGGTGTGTGTAGCATATTTACAGAAGAAATATGTGCAGCATATTTACAGAAGAAATATGTGCAGCATGTGATGTGGTGTGTGGAAGGAAGAGAAGACGGAGGGGGGTGCAAGGAACAGCGTGGTGGACTGAAGAGGTGAGACAGGCTGTGGCACAAAAGAAGAAAGCATACAATGAATGGATGAGAAATAGGGGCGTGGAAGAAGTTGAGAGGCGGAAGAGAGAGTTATATGTAGAGAGAAAGAGAGAGGTGAAAAGATTAGTAAGAGAGAGTAAGAAGAGAGTGGATGAGGAATTTGGAAGGAATCTGAGTGTAAAGTGGAGGGACTGTAAGAAAATGTTCTGGAAAGAGGTGAAAAGAGTAATACAGGGTGGAAGTGAAGTTAGCAGGGAAGTGAAAGATAAAAATGGTAGATTACTAGTGGAGAAGGGAGAAAAAGTGAGCAGATGGAGAGAACACTTTAAGGAATTGTTGTACATAGAGGATGGAAGTAATGCGAGTGTAAGTGGCTGGGGAATGGCTGGGAGAAGGAGGGAGGTGAGAAGACAGGAAGAAATCAGTAGGATAGAAGTTGTGGAAGCAATGAAGAAAGTTAAATCGGGGAAAGCCCCAGGAATTGATGGAGTGTGTGGTGAAATGCTGAAGCATGGGGGAGAGATAGTAGTAGAATGGAGGTGGAAGATGTGCAGATTGGCCTGGGAGGAAGGTAGAATCCCGGAGGATTGGAAGTCAGGTATAATTATTCCCTTGTACAAAGGAAAAGGGGAAAAAGAAGTGTGTGGTAATCATAGGGGCATTTGTCTTCACAGTATAATAGGAAAAGTGTATGGTAGGATACTTATTGACAGAGTTAGAGAAAGAACAGAGAAATTAGTTGGAGAAGAACAGGGATGCTTTAGGAAGGGAAGAGGTTGTGTGGATCAGATATTCATTCTTAGATCTTTAGTGGAAAAGTTTCTAGAGAAGGGAAAGAAGTTGTATGCGGCTTTCATGGATTTAGAGAAAGCATATGACAGGGTGGATAGACAAGGATTCTGGAAAGTGTTAAGAATATATGGAGTAGATGGGAAGTTGTTGAATGCTGTGAAGAGTATGTATGAGGGTGCTAAGGCTGCAGTGCGTGTGGATGGTGAACTGAGTGAATTTTTCTCTTTGAAAGTTGGCTTGAAAAAGGGATGTGTCATGTCTCCATGGTTGTTCAATCTGTACATGGATGGGGTAATAAAAGAGGTACAAGGTAAGGTAGTGGATGTTGGAGTGGCCCTGGTGAGAAAGGATAGTGTTTGGTTAACTTCCTGTTTGTTGTTTGCAGATGATACTGTGTTGTTGAGTGAAGACGAAGGGGAGCTGCAAGGCTTGGTGGATGAGTTTGGGAGAGTGTGTAAGAAACGGAATCTAAAGGTGAATGTAGGGAAGAGTAAAGTGATAGTCTTTGAGAGAGGTGAAGTCAGTGAATGTACAGCGAGGTTGGATGGTGAGGAATTGGAAAATGTGAGTACGTTTAAGTACTTGGGTAGTGTGATGAGTAAGGATGGAGGTTTGGAGGGTGAAATGCTTGAAAGGGTACAGCAGGGAAGAAAGGTTGCTGGTTCCTTGAAAGCAGTGATAAGAAGCAGGGAAGTGAACATGGAAGTGAAAAAGTTACTACAGGACAGTATTTTGATACCAACTCTAACGTATGGAAGCTAAGCTTGGACGTTGCTGGAAGGACACAAGTCAAGAGTGAGAGCAGTGGAAATGAGTTATTTAAGAGGAGCCTGTAGAGTCACATGGAGAGACAGGCTGACAAATGAGGATATAAAGGAGCGTTGTGGTGTGGATGTGGATGTGATAGGAAGCGTTATGAGGAACACACTGAGGTGGTTTGGCCATGTGGAGAGGATGGAGGGTGAAAGACTGACGAAGAGAGTGTATGTGAGTGAGGTGGAGGGGGGAAGAGGGAGGGGGAGGCCGAGGATGAGATGGAGGGATGGGGTGGAGAGGTATATGAGAGAGGGGGGTTTGAGTTGGGAGCAGGGCAGTGAAATGGCGGGGGACAGGGCGACTTGGAGGCGATTTGTTTGTGGCCACCCCAAACGGGATTGAGACGTCTGGCAATAGATAGATAGATAGTTATACTAAAGGAGGGGGGAGGTCTATTGTGGCGTTTATCCCCCTATCACATTCCAGTACTATTTTATGCCATAACCAGGTGACGAACGCCTAGCGTGAGCAGCAAATTTATTTATGGTACGAAAAACGGGAACGTCAGATACTTTCGTCAATACTGGCTCTTAGTTTTTATAGTACGGCCATAAAACATCGGTCAGGAACGTTAACAGTAAAGTTTGGTCAGTTTAGCCACTTTCGATATTAGAAAAACAGTAGCCTACAATCGCATGATGAGTGGCAATATTAAATAATATAATATTAACCTTTACGGTTAGCATGAGCTTCCTCATGTAGCCTTTTCTTTGTTCTGAGAGATGTTTACGCTTCGATGTCAGTTTCCTGACTGACAGCAACAGCCAGCGTGACAGGCGCTCTGCTGATCTGCAGTGCAGCACTCAGTATTGTCACCAGAATTTAATGCTAAATCCCACTAAACAAATTTCTAATT